>NC_136488.1:22823115-23345615 GCF_053919585.1 Euprymna scolopes
TGGAATTTGGCAGGTAAAAGTCGAACGACGGCATTACGAATATGCATGCGTAACGTAATAGCTATTAGTTCATGTTTTCATTTTTAGCCTTGCAACAAACGTGTCTTCATAGCTCAGGCATGAACGTCAAAGGAAAAAGTAAATCGTAAGCTAAACGTTTTGGTTTCGATTCTCAGTGGCGGCGCACGAATCCTTTCTTTTTCTTTTTTTTTTACTTTTTAAATCATTACTATATATTGGGTCCAATCTATCTATCTATCTATATAAGTGTTAAACTCAAATGACCTTGTAACGGGTGTTGTAACCCAACATCCGGTTTACGACTTCCGATTGCGCATGTGTACATAAACATAAACCCATAACAGCGTAAAGAAATAAACACAAATCTATGGACTGGTTTAGTTCGAACAAACGCACGTCCTTAGAAAAGCGAATATCTTAAATTTATTGAATAAAAAAATTTCCAGATATGGGAAGCAAACACAAAAACGTGATTACAAATGCGTATAATCATCGACCTGTTTCATATATACGATATATATTATATTAAATAATCAACGCGACAATAAAACATATTGTTTTACTGTGTACGTTTTCAGCGTCCCAATTGTTTTTTTTTTCGCGTTTAAATTATCCAAATAAACAATTGTTAATACTTTCTGCTTTTTTTTTTTTTTTTGCATCGTTCATTTCCGTATTACGTTTAAGTTATTTTAACGCAATTTTCTTACAAATAAATCTACTTTAACCCGTTGACAATCATAAGAGCACTTTACAACAACGATTTACTCACCGCCTTCCTCTTTTTTTAATTTATTCTCCATTTTTTTAATACACCTATCTTAAAAACATTCATACATTTTCTTCTACACTACCTACATAAATAACCCCGAAAATATGTTTTCTTTTAATTGCGTTACAAATAAATAATCAACGCGACAATAAAACGTATTGTTTTACTGTGTACATTTTCAGCGTCCCAATTGTTTTTCTTTTCGCGTTTAAATTAAGATATAGCAAAATTTGAATTTAACTTAAATATTATGGTATCTGTGCAGTGCACATTTACCTATAAGTATGTAAGTTTTTTTTTTTTTTTTTTTTTTTTTTACAAAAATAAAAAAATTATAAACAGAACAACTCATAGAAATCTATCTATATTCTTTTTCATTCTAATATACTTTCATAGAAATGTTTCTGTTATGTCACAAAAACTATATTCTTTACGTTACTAGTGTCACGCTCATACATTAATTCCATAGCTAATATAATATACTGACCCAACGGGTTACGGGTAGTCTAGTATAATATAATAATAAATAGGAAATCTGCATTAATCAAAATATCATATTTAAGCGTATTTTACGACCGGGCAGTGCTGGGCGGCCTGCTAGTTTATAAATCGCATTTTTTTACTAACAGAAGTGTGGTTGTCTTATTTTCAATTTTGAAAACAATCTAAAAAGGGGGGGGATACTCAATAATTAAAATTTGCGAGATTTATATTGTAATGCTTACGAATTCCTGTTAATTGCTTACAATGATTTTCTTTAAAAAATAAAACTACTTCATCAATTTACGTACTTTTTGATATTTTCATTACAGTTTTTTTCATTTTTTATATCGTAATATAGGGGAATTATGGATAAGAACCAAAGATTTTTTAGTTCAGTATATTAATTTTTTTCTCAATTTCACATAAGTAAATACGAAGAATTTAAATCAGTTTACAAAAAAAAAGGGATTTTCTTGTTGATGTATTCTTCGAAATAACATGTATTGTTTCTATAAAATTTACAAAACATTTGTTTTTTACAAATCTATCTAAAAATTAAACAATTAAATGAATAAAATTTAGTTTTTTAAGCTTTGAGATTAGGAATTTAATAAAGCTGTATGCAATGCAGAAAAAATGGAACCGTAAAAGAAATAAACAAAAATAAATAATTGAAAACTAATGCAATGTTGATCCCCATTTTCAGGAAATTTCTTACTCGTTGTGATATTTCGGAAGAAACTCTCCTCTTCTAAAAACAAACAAGCAATCAAAACAGCAAAAACGTCGTTCCGTTCACAGAGAAGACAACTACTAAAGATGGCCTGCGACCAGGGAACAGTTTCTCTTGAAATATCAAAATATTTTTCACCATACCGTATTCTATTAACGATAAGTTAAAAGAATATTTAATGAAAAATTAACAAGATTTTGAAAATCAATATCGTAGTGCTCGACTGAACTCCAATCTATGCCCCCTCCTTGCCAAACTTTCACAAAAAACACTTTATTAGCTACAACCATGATATACGATTTCCCCCACTCGCTATCTGTACATAAATCTAAACACAGAGTCTATGAACAAAGCTTCTTTCTCAGAACTGCCTGCCTGTGGATTACTGTTCTGCTGACCTGCTTCTTGGTTGATTACAACATGGTAGCCTTCAAATCTAATGTAAACAAGTTCTTGTTTAGCCATCTCCATGAATAATCAAATTCTATCCAATTTACACCATCAACAATTACTACACTACCACTTTACATTCATTAACTTTTTTCCTCGAATGACCCTCGGGCCTTGATAAGTGATGACTCCCAAGTAAAAAAAAAAAAAGAAAAAGAAAAAGACTCCTTCCTTCCTTCTCAAAAAGCCATCTTGGGGCGTTATTTATTTTATTTTATTTATTTTTTATTTTTCTGTAAACGGATAAGGCGTTTGGATTTGGAGAAGAGGATGTTTTCTACCAAAATATCAAAATATTTACAACCATCCCGGATTTTATTAACAGTAAGTAAAAAAAAATATTTACTGAAAAATTAATGATTTTGAAAATCAATATCGCAGTCCCTACCTCCTTCTCGAAAAGCCTTTTTGGGACGTATCTTCTCTGAAAAAGGCGTTTAGTTTTAGTTATTTCTACCGAAATATAAAAATATTTTCCATCATCATGTATTCTATTAACAGTAAGTGAAAGACTTGCTGAAAAATGGAGAAAATTTCGAAAATCAATATCACATCAATTATTTATTTTTGTTTATCACTCTTTCACTGTACCGGTGTCATTCGACATATACTTATTTGCCAGCAATGCTTCAAGCAAATTATCACGCATTATTATGAGTATACTTCAAAGTTTACGTTTTTAAAATTATAGGAATATAACATTTGGTCAGAAGTGATCTGACAAAGTTTATTCTGTCATAATTTATCAACTTTATTTCAACAAGCAATAGAAAAGGGTGTGATAAATGGCTTATTAAATATCTGTTTTGAGTCTTGACGGAGAAATTCCTATGTAGAAAGTCCAAAAGTCATGACGAGGAAAATGTTATTGTGGTAATATGCACGCAAGGTAAAATGTGGCGTTCGTAAACTTTGTATTGTTAGGAAATAAGTAAATGAACTGACAATGTGTTATATTTATGGGCGAGACTGTGATAGATTAAAAATCGATGTGCTAAACGAAATGAACTAGCATAGTAAGCTACCCCTTTTCTTTGTTCGTTCGACTTTCTTTTTTTTTTTTTTTTTTCTTTTCACGTTTATCGTTGGATTTTTACATCAAGATATGATTCGGACGAATGCTAATAAGCACATGGCTTTAATTGCTACCCCTTTTCTTTCGCCGCTTTTTTACGATTTGCTTTATCATATTTTCCAGTTCACGTATTTCTGTGAAAACTTGTTGCTTTAAGAATGACGAAGAAAGCAAATCTCAACAAAGCGAAAAATGATGTCCGCAGTCAGTTCGTTTGCGCACCAAGAAGTGTGTTAGTGTTGGAAGTGACAATGTTGGCCCTATCGCTGGCTTTTTGACCGAGAAAAGTGCGTATGCGCCAGCTTACATTTAACACAATCAGGTGCCCAGCTCTAGGGGGAGATTGTTTCCAATTGGCTGAAGTCCAACGTAGGTAACCAATCGATATTGAGTATTTTAATCCAGTACGTATCAAGCATTTCAACTATTTCTTTGAACTATTGACAAAAGATTGAAATGTTTACGAAAAAAACCCAAAAAAACGAAATGCATTGTACTGAATTTAATTTCGTAATTAAATTCATTGTTGAGTTCAGTTTAGTACTTTATTTCGGGTTTTTTTTTTTTCCTTTTTAAAATAACCGATTAATTCTTTAAATGAATAAACGCGACATTTTTGTGTTTATCACTCTTCTATTACGATCCAAATGACTTACTATTATATAAATCATTAATATACCACAACGTTTTTAATTATTCCGACTTCCAGTTGTTGAATACTGCCTGACCTTCTACTATGTATATCCACTTATTTGGCATTTATAGACACTTAATTCCCCTCAATTCGTTTGTTCATTGCCGATGTCCTTGAAGTAGAATGCCGATCTACGAAATCAAGGATGACTTTGTGACTTGGTCCAAATCTCCCAACCCGCAGCAATTATCACTTCCTACACTGATGATTGCGTAAGCGTGAAACACTAGTGTCTGTAGGTATAAAAATAATTGTTAATATTTTTAAATATTATATATAGTAATGATGAAAAGGCTGAAGACATGCACTTGAATGATTAATTTGCATAACTATTTTTTCAAACAGTTTGTAATTAATGCTTTGTGTTATTAATTTGTAATTTTCTGCCATATTTACCTATATATGTGCAATATTTTCGTCAGTTTTAACACTAATTAAAGTCATTTAATAAAAAGGATAAATTACGAAAACTATTCTTATCGTCTTATTTAAAAGATAATTAAATTTGTATAAAAAAGGTCAGAGTTCATAGAAAGAGGGTTGATTGGTCTCTCTCTCTCTCTCTCTGTCTCTCTCTCTCGTTCCGTCTTCCTTCTCTCTCCTACACTGTCTCCTTTATTCAGTAGATGTGGTAGATATATTTTAACAAAAAATCATCCACAACTAAGTACTTTTAAAAGGTGTTTAAAAATGGAGGATCCTTAATTTAAGTCATTTTAAGTGGAGAGTAATCTCCCTTGTTTGTCATACTGAATTTGTTGCACAACACTTCCTCATTGAATATACGATAAAACTCAATAATTCGATAAATTTAATTTGTACCTTTTTCTACTGTATCATTTTTCATAATTTTGGGAATTTATACTAATCTTGACATGACACGTAAGTATATAATGTTTTCACCTGGAATTTGTTGGTTTAAAAGCTTACCAATCTACACAAGTATCGAAATGTTATCTGTTAAAATTGAATTTAAAATATAAAACTATATTGCCCATTTTTTTTTTAATGAAACTAACTTCCTTTGCAAAATCATTTTAAAAAATGCTGTCAACAATTTTAGTAATTTGAGCTGAAGAAAGTAAAAAAATGTCTAAGAAATAAAAATGCGATGTATTACACGTATCTGGTTGTGGGAGAGGGCTGCGTGTGTGCGATCCACCATGTGTGCGTGTTTGCATTTTCTCTGCGTGTCTCTGTATCACGTTCCCTGCCCCTATGTCCACCCTCACCCACATCTTCTCTCCATCTGAGTACGTTTCTTTCTTTTTTGTTTTGTGTCTGATGTTCCAATTCATTCCAAGTTTGCATTGGAATTCGAATGCGATATATTTTGCGATTATTATTATTATTGGCTCACATGGAGCTTTCACACAAGTCAACAAACGATCTGATTGGAAACCTGTGGTGTTCTCTGGAAGCTGAGTGATAAGTCTCCCCAGACGTCCAGCTCTCTCCACCTCCTTCAATAGCATTTGCAAATAAATTTGCATCATCGCAAAAGCCGCTTACCATTGATTTCTCGCTGATAGTGGCCATTGGTTTATACTGGAATTTGAGTGGCACTCAGCCTCCCCAAGGTCCCAGTTCTCTTTGCGCTTGTCCCGCCGAGGTCTGGTTGGCACTCGCTCCTCGGTCTTTCAGTCCTTATTGACTCTTCTCGGCCCTTTGGTATCCTTTTATTGGGAGGAACGGTGATGAAATACTGTGGGGGTTGCATGATGGGGGGTGTAGAACTTGTAGATATTCAGTTTCGGTGTTCTTCATTCCCTGTAACGCTTATTCGTTATATTGTCTTGTATTATTCTCCGCATTCAAGGGTTTTCCTTAATATTTCAGTTGTTTTCATTATCGTTAGCCGTTGTACTTTTGCAGTTATTCCTCTGATTCGAATTTCTGACATTCTTTTTTCAAAGTTTTTTGGAATTGTTCCTAGTGCTACTACTATTATCGGTACTATTTTGATTTTCTTCATCATCCAAATCCCTTTTAACTCTCTGGCTAGCTCTGTGTATTTGCTTTGTTTCTCCTTTTCTTTCATACTCACCCTGTGGTCAGCTGGGACTTCAAAGTCTACGATTTGACAGGATTTTTCTTTCTTGTTAATTATTACGACATCTGGTCTTCTTGCTTGGATGGGTTTGTCCGTCTGTATGTCCATGTCCCATAGGATTTTGTGGTTCTCGTTTTCGACTGCTGTTGCGGGTTTATGCTTGTACCATTTGTCTGTATGCTCAAAATTCAGTCGTTTGCACAATTCTCAGTGTACCACTCTCCCCACTTGGTCATGCCTTTTTTGTATTCCTTTTGGGCTAGTTTGTTGCATTCACTTACTAATGGTTTATCGTTTCGTCTCTTTGTCCACAGAGTCTGCATTTGCTGTTTTCTTGTGTTTTATCGATCCTTGCTTTGATATAATAATAATTATTATTATTCTTTAAAAAAAATTTTTTTTTTTCCATTTTTTTTAGGTGAGCACGAAATGCCAATAGCAAAATTAAAATTAATGTTCAGTGTATTTTTTTTTTATTTTAGAAAAAATAAATAGAGTACTTATTCAGATTGATACTTACGGCGGCAATTAAAAGTAGAGAAAATACAGAAAAGTCTGTAAGATGTACGCACCAGTCACGGAACGTAGATGAAATATTCCAAAAATCACCAAATTTGATCAAGTAGTTTTTTTTTTATTATTGGAAAAAATCAAATTTTACGACTAAGTGAGTCGTAGTGTTTTCATCGGCCATGATGAAATCCGATTAAATAAATAAATAAATAAGGAGGCGATAACTCAATTCGAAGGTCAAAATCAGCATCATTGTTGAATACAGTTTAGTAGTAAAATCGCTAAAAATCGTAAATTCTGATTTTCTTAAAAAAAAAAGAAACTACTTGATTGATTTACGTATTTTTGGAATATGACATCTTCGTTCTGTGACAAGTACGTAGCATAAAGATTTTTCTGTACATTTTTTTTAAAAAAGTGTAATTTTTAATAAGCGCCAAAAATAGTTTGGATGGTGATTGAATTTAAATAACACCGAGTGTCAAATTTCGATGGATATTGAAACGATTTTCATTATGTATCGAAAAATAAAAAAAAATCAGACCAATACAGTAGTGTGTGTGTGTGTGGGGGGGCTGCATTTCCCCTTCACAATAGAAACGCGAATACTGAGATATTAATAGACTTAGATTTATACCAACAAAACATTATCACCTCCACAGGCGCGGTTGTTATTTTGTTACCGTAGTAGTAAAAAATAAAAATTGCTTAATAAATAGAAAATATGAGCATACAGATTGCGATATAAAGCAATAATGAATATATCAAATATAAATAAATAATATAATAATGTAAAACACAGCATATAAGAATCTAAAATATATAAAAATATATTATAAAATATGAATAAATGATATAATAATATAAAATATAATATACAAGAATCTAAATTATATAAAAAATGAAATAAAATATAAATAAATAATAAATGTAAAATATTATAAAATATAATAATCTAAAATATAATATAAAATTTTTATAATATAAAAAATATAATAATGTATATAATGTATAATAGTATATAAGATATAATAACGTATAATTAGAAAATATATATAAATAATATAATATATATATAAATAATATATATAAATAATATATATAAATATATAAGATATATATATAATATATATATAATATATAATATATATAAGTATATAATGTATAAAAATAATATATATATATAATAAATATATATATATATATATAAATAATATAATATATAAAAATAATATATATATAAGAAATATATATATAAATAATATAATATATAATATACCAAAATAATATATATAATAAATATATATATATATATATAAATAATATAATATATAATATATAAAAATAATATATATATAATAAATATATATATATAAATAATATAATATATAATATATAAAAATAATATATATATAATAAATATATATATATATAAATAATATAATATATAATATATAAAAATAATATATATATAATAAATATATATATATAAATAATATAATATATAATATATAAAAATAATATATATATAATAAATATATATATATAAATAATATAATATATAATATATAAAAATAATATATATATAATAAATATATATATAAATAATATAATATATAAAAATAATATATATAATAAATATATATATAAATAATATAAAAATAATATATATAAATAATATAAAAATAATATGTATAAATAATATATAAAAATAATATATATATATAATAAATATATAAATAATATAATATATATATATATATTTATATAAATAATATATAAAAATAATATATATATATAATAAATATATAAATAATATAATATATATATATATATTTATATAAATAATATATAAAAATAATATATATATATCATAAATATATAAATAATATAATATATATATATATATATTTATATAAATATATATATAATAAATATAAACATAAATATATAATATAAATATATATATATATATAATAAATATATAATATTATATATATATAATAAATATATATATATATAATAAATATATAATATTATATATATATAATAAATATATAATATATATATATAAATATATATATATAAATATATAATATATATATATAAATATATAATATATATATATATAAATATATAATATGAATATATATAATAAATATATATATAAATATATAATATAAATATATAATATATATAAATATATAATATATATATAAATATATAATATATATATAAATATATAATATATATATAAATATATAATATATATATAAATATATAATATATATATAAATATATAATATATATATAAATATATAATATAATATATAAATATATAATATATAAATATATAATATAATATATAAATATATAATATATAAATATATAATATAATATATAAATATCTAATATAATATAATATATATATAAATATCTAATATAATATATATATAAATATCTAATATAATATATATATAAATATATAATATAATATATATATAAATATCTAGTATAATATAATATATATATAAATATATAATATAATATATATATATAAATATATAATATAATATATATATATAAATATCTAATATAATATATATATATATAATATATATATAATATAAATATATGACATATATATATAATATAAATATATAATATATAAATATATATATGTAATAAATATATAATATAAATATATATATTTATATAAATATATTATATAAATATATATATGTAATAAATATATAATATAAATATATATATGTAATAAATATACAATATAAATATATATATGTAATAAATATATAATATAAATATATATATGTAATGAATATATAATATAAATATATATATGTAATAAATATATAATATAAATATATATATGTAATAAATATATAATATAAATATATATATGTAATGAATATATAATATAAATATATATATGTAATAAATATATAATATAAATATATATATGTAATAAATATATAATATAAATATATATATGTAATGAATATATAATATAAATATATATATGTAATAAATATATAATATAAATATATATATGTAATGAATATATAATATAAATATATATATGTAATGAATATATAATATAAAGATATATATGTAATGAATATATAATATAAAGATATATATGTAATAAATATATAATATAAAGATATATATGTAATAAATATATAATATAAAGATATATATGTAATAAATATATAATGTAAATATATATATATATGTAATAAATATATAATATAAATATATATATATGTAATAAATATATAATATTAATATATATATGTAATAAATATATAATATTAATATATATATGTAATAAAGATATAATATAAATATATATATAAATATATAATATATAATAGTATATAATATATAATAGTATATAATATATAATAGTATATAAGATATAATAATGTATAATAGTATATAAGATATAATAATATATAATTAGAAAATATGAGAATATATAAGAATATAAATTATAGCTATAAAAATATGAGGCAATAATATAAAAACATAAGTAGATAATATAAAAATCATGATAATAAAACATTGTAAGACAAAATAACTCACAAAGTCTTTTAAGAATGCATAAACAAAATTAAGACTCCAACTAACTTTTAATTATTTATTGACTAACTGTGCTTTAGTACGAGCATTAATGGCAGAAAAAATAGGGGGGACATAGTTTTGAGAGCCGATTTATCATAATTTTTTGTGGGCTTCCAACTACTCTTTTGATAGTATTTGAAAGATTAAAGCTTAAAGCTAATTTCCAAAAGGAAAAAATAGTTGTACACGTAATATATATATATATATAATGAAAAATGTTTTCACAGCGACATTCGAAAGCTGACAAATTCAGCTAAAATTTGAAGTTAAATAAATTCATTGTAAAAATCCTTTTAAAGCTAAATATCAGTTTACTGGGTTTATTTCAAAGATAATTAGTAAAGTCCTAAGATATTGCATTAATAAAAAAAATCAACTTGTTTGTACAAAAAAATGGCTTAATTAATCTCCAAAAGTGAGAGATTCTAGCTTCACTTAAGCATGAACAGACGAAGTTGTGTAAGTGTGGATTCTACGGAAGCCCAAAATGTCAGAAAGTAAAAAGGCTGTCTGAAAATGACATCAGGTGGTTGGAGGGAAGTAGGGAATGCTGTTTTTTTTTGTTTTTGTTTTTCAGCCGTGAATCTGTACATTCATATCATGAACGTTTGTAAAATTTTTATTATTTTTAAATATTTTTCTGTGTTCCTACTTTTAAATTAAATTTTTTTTCGAGATTATATAAAAATTATGTTACGCTAAAAGTTTCACGCTCATTCAAACAAGGAAAAGATTAGATAGAATCTAGCTGTAAACACTATCAATAATTTCCCCCACTCTTTATCTGTGCCTAAACCTAAACGTAGATTCCATGAACAAAGCTTCTTTCTTAGAACTGCACGCCTGTGGAATTGTCTTCCGTTTTCCTGCTTTCCGGCTGACTACAATATGGTTGTGTTCAAGTCTAAAGTTAATAAGTTCTTGATGAGCCGTTCCATATAAGTTATCAAATTTACCAAATTTTCATTACTAATGATTACTATATTGACCAATTTCTACTGTACACTCTTTAACCCTTATCCTTGAGTGGCCTCTGAGCCTTGATAATGTGGTGATGCCTATGTAAAAAAAAAAAAAAAAAAAAATCTTACATATAAAAATTACGCGAAACATGTAATTAAAAAAAATGTAGAAATATTTTTTTGCAATTATAATTTTTATGTGTGAAAATATTAAATAAACAATGCTTAATTTAATGATAATATCGGTAGTTCGAGAAATTAATTTTTCTTCGAGTTATATCGAATTCTTTAATACGGACTATAGGAACTTTTTTGTAATGTTTCTGAAAAAAATTAATGTTTCTTTTTTTTATTGTTACAATTTACGATGCTTTATTTTCATAAAAAAACAAAAGTAAATTCATTCATTTTTTTTTTTTTTTTTACTACTGAAAGCTATAGATTTAGTAAAGGTGGTTTTTTAAACAAAATAATACATTTCTTCTAAGATTCAAATAAAAATAATGGGTTCGTTATATTTCGTGATTATTATTTTATAAATACTAAAAATTTAATTAAAATTGCTTAATTTTCTGATATTTCATGAATGTTTAAGTAAAGGAAGGGTCAAAATGTTTATACAACATTGTGAGTATTGGCTATTCATTTTGCACGTACCTAGCTGTAGGCTACGGTCCTAAAGGTTCAAATCCCTCTAGAATTTTGATTCTGTGACCTCGGCTGGTGGCAATAGACTCCTGAACATCATACTATTTTTTATACTGTACTTGCTGCCATTTTCTTTTAGCTTTTTATTTATTTTATACATTTTGTTAAAGTAAATCTATCAAAAGTTATTTTATTTATTACTGTTTGCACGGTTCGTTTGAGTTGAGTGTTAATGAGTTGTTCGCGTTGTTCGTAAACGATAAAACTTGCTATAATTTAACATTTTTAATGTTTACTATCACTTTTACACAAAAAATTGATTTTAAGTCCCCCCCGCCCCCCCCCAAATGAAAATAAAAGGTAATTCTGTTAGGAAATTAGTCTAAAATTATTTCTTTGCCTTTATCTACTCATTTGTGACTTACTATCAGGGAGACCCGACGTTCCCCGGGATTGAATTTTGATCAACAAAAGTTTCATACTCATATATTTTTATTGCCATCGAAATCGATGAAATCGCCCATTTTCACTCAAATCGATTGATTTCCTGCTCTAGTCGGGGACCTACCGCAGTGCACCGAGAATAAACTTCACATGCCTCCTCACAGTGAATTAGTCCACAATACATTGTAGAGAAGACTGTCGATTTTGTAAAAGTTATTTTTTATATATAAGGGTTTGAATTAAAGTTTAAAATGCAAAAGTCAAGTATCATGGTTCAAACAGGAACATTCATTTCGAACGCGCCCCTGTCATGTCAAAGAACTTACTATTGATTTTATATCACAGGTTTTTCTGCTTGTGTGGTAATAAAATTTCTGAAATACACTTGTAATGTATTACACTAAATCGCCTGTTCCTTCTTTCATTCGGATTTTTTCGATTATCGATACTTATTGAAAACATCCTAAATAAAAAACCGAAGAACATTGCCAGATACGTAAAGTACATTTGTGTGAAATTTCATGAATCGATCCAGCCGTTTCAGAGTCCATAGGAACACACACACACACACACACACACACACACACACACACACACACACACACACACACACAGTTCCTTTCTGCGTTGAAAAATATTCAATATTGAAAAAATGTTTTAAGAATCGAGACATTTTGAATTTGACGATAGGACATAAATACATAATCGAAGCGAAATCGAGTAAGCCATATCTAATTTAATAGCCTGAAAATGCAGATATATATATAGAGAGAGAGAGAGAAAGAGAAAGAAAATAAAAAGGAACAAACCGTATTATGTGTTCATCAACGTTTCGTCTTTATTTCGAGACTTCCTCTGGATGAAATATATATAATATTATATATATAATATTATATATAATATATATAATAGATTATATATATAATATATATATATATATAATATATATAATAGATTATATATATATAATATATATATATAATATATATAATATATATAATAGATTATATATATATATAATATATATATAATATATATATATATAATATATTATCTATATATAATATATTATATATATATATATATATATATATATATATATATATATATAATATATTGTTTGAAAACATGACATTAAAACTAAAAGCTAAGCAATGTAATGAATGCACAATTGTTCGCAATATGAAACCTGATAAAAAAAAATTGCCTTTCTTTACTCTTATGATATGACTATGTGCGCCTAGCGAGTCCTGTTCACGTGTTTAGGGTAAACAGTTTTGAGGGCTTGGCTAGAATGAAGAATTCGTATATTTCTCGTTCGGTAATGACTTCATACTTTTTATTGCATCACACGTCAATGCCAGGCTGTATTAAATTACATATTTCTTTAACAGAAACAATAAAAGTAGTAGTAAGTTCGTTTTTTTGGGGTTTTTTTTTTTTTTAATTAAGCGTCTTTGTATTGAAGTCCTTTTATTTATGAAAATTGCTTCAGACAAGGCATGAAGCCACTTGATGTAAGTAGCTGAAAAAGATGACTATTGCAAAGACAAGTGATGCCTAAAAAAAAAAAAAAAGACCAAGGCTATAGGTAGGAGGAAAACGGTTAGTAGGGAAGAGAATTCCACAAGCCTGCAGTTCTTGGAAAGAAACTACTGGTACAGGAAGCTGTAATACAATAAAGTATCAAAGGAAGCAGGGAGAAGATTATTCTAAAGAACACGTGTTATAATTGTATTCATAGAAAAGACAGAGGCTAACAACGTCATGTCTATGTGAGAGATGGTGTAGAGAAGAAGAAAGATGGGATCAAAGTGTAGTATCCGCTTTGTCCTCGATAAGAGGAAATCCGTGGTGGCCATTTTGGAAATACAAATATAGTTACTTTATTCTGTAACTCCCAAGATGTAATTTAAAAATATCTATTTACTTTTGCGGTCAATTATGGATACCAATTTCTACAATTGTGTACGGTATGCTGTAACAATTTTTAAGATAGAATTCTTAATGAAATTAAGTGTAAACATGGGTGTCACAATGTAGAAGACGTTGTCTCAATGTTAATTTCTGATAGGCGTCACTAGTTAACTTGAAGTGACGTCACTGTCCCCCAGGGGAAACTACACTCAGCCGTTCATCCTTATTCAAAATCTCGCTAAATAATTACAGTGTCCATCCACAATTAATTTTTATAAATTGGTAATTCAATATGTGCTTCAGGGTTGCCCTCGCTAACACCACTGCATTTATATTTGCCCTCTATCGGCCCCACAACAGCGGAGTTACTATCTTTAAGAGCATATCTGAGAAAATAGACCACATACTGTCTGCACATCCCTCGGCTAACATCCACATCTGTGGTGACTTCAACGTCCATAACGTGGAATGGCTGACCCATTCAAATAAGACAGCCGATGAGGGGAGGTTTTGTCATGATTTTGCCATTGCTTATGACCTCACTCAGATTGTTCGCGAACCCACCCGTGTGCCCGATACACCCGGTCAATATGAAGGTCTCCTAGACTTTTTTCTCTCAACTTCCCCTGAGCTATGTTCATGTTCCGTTCATTCTCCTCTAGGATCCTCCGACCACTTCGTTGTATCAGTTAAGATAAAAACAAAATGTAAGAAGTCCCCAGACGTACCCCTCCACCGTACTGTATACCGATACTCTATGGCTGACTGGGATAGCTTCCGTACATTCATATCTGATTTACCTCTGCACTCCATGTTTAAAAAGGAAGTGTCCTCTATAGTATCAGATCTCACCGAATGGTTAATTGTAGGCATAGACCAATTCATACCATCTAAAAAAATTCCAACAAAAACCTAACAGCCAGCCATGGTTCTCCCCAGAATGTGCTGCTGCTATCATGCACAGAAATCACTTTTTCCATAGCTACCAACATAATAGATGCACTGAGACTAAAGCTGCTTTCAGGACTGCCAGCAATCACTGTAAAAGAGTAATAAAAAATGCAAGAGAGCTATATGCCCAGTCTGTTAAATCCAAGGTAGCTGATCAGCGGCTTGGTTCCCACCAGTTTTGGCAAATAACAAATAGGATCCTGAACAGAAGTGTGCGTTCTATCCCAACCATTATCAATGGACCAGAGGTCATCTCGTCAGCGTCAGACAGGGCCAAACTATTTGCAAAGAACTTTGCAGCTAATTCTACCCTATGCGACGAAGGCCATCAACTCCCCATATTTCCTCCTATAACACAGAACAAGCTAGGTAACATACAAATATCCGTGCATGAAGTCGCCAAGCTAATCAAGAATCTAGATTCCAGTAAAGCAATTGGTCCTGATGGCATCCCAATTATAGTGTTAAAAAACCATCAACCAGAACTTGCTCCCATACTTACGAAACTATTTAAGCGCTGCCTTAAGGAGAAGTACTTTCCGACTCCCTGGAAGACCTCATCAGTTTGCCCTGTATTTAAGAATTCAGGTGATAAGTCATCTCCCTCTCAGTACAGGCCAATAAGTCTCCTGTGTGTTATGAGTAAGTTGCTGGAATCCATATTAAATAGAGAAATAGTCAATCACCTCAGCAGGAATAACCTTCTTAGTGACACACAATATGGTTTCTGCTCTGCAAGATCTACCGCAGATGTGCTGACGGTTATATCCCACAGGATCTCTTGACAAAGGCTTCCTTTCTAGGGCAATTTCTCTTGACATATCAAAGGCCTTCGACAAGGTATGGCATAAGGGTCTACTTCACAAGATTTCCAGCTACAGTATAACTGGAAATGTTTTCTCAATCATTAAATCATTTCTCTCCGATAGGCTCATAAGAGTAGTGGTAGACGGACAAAAATCGTAGGCCTGCAATATAAATGCTGGAGTCCCTCAGGGGTCAATCCTGGGCCCAACTCTCTTCCTGATCTACATCAATGACCTCCCTAAACACATACTTAAATCATTCGTTGACATCTATGCTGATGACACGACCATCTACGGCAACACATCAAAGGCTGTAAATGACAACGTTCTCTCGGATTCTCTCTCCTCTGATCTCTAGCGCGTGGTTCAGTGGGGGAAGATGTGGCTGGTTACCTTTAATGCATCCAAAACCAAACTCCTATCCTTACATCATCAACGCTCTGATCCCCATCTGGCATTAATTGTGATGGATGGCTCTCGTCTGGGTGAGGCCCCGTGTTTTGACAAGCTTCTGGGTTTGACCTTTACTCCTGATCTGAAATGGAACACGTACATCAAGTCTGTAGCCAAGGTCGCTGGAAAGATGGTGGGATCCTTCTACCGCTCCAGAAGATATCTCACTACTGATGCAATTCTCTATCTATATAAAAGCCAAGTACGTCCAAGGATGGAATACTGCTGCCATATCTGGGCAGGAGCTGCTAAAAATAACCTATCCTGCCTTGACAGAGTACAAAATAGACTTCATGGCTTAGTGGAGGATGCCCCTTTTCTCTACCCTGCAACCTCTCTCCCACAGAAGAGACGTTGCGAGCCTATCCTTGTTTTATCATTATTTCCATGGCAGGTGCTCGTCTGAACTCCAATCTCTGGTCCCCCCTCGCCAATCTTTCACGAAAAACACCCATCTAGCTGAATCCACTGTGAAAAATTTCCCCCAATCTATATCTGTGCCTAAATCAAAACGTGGATTCCATGAACAAAGCTTCTTTCTTAGAACTGCACACCTGTGGAACTCTGTTCCGTCTGCCTACTTCCCACCGGACTACAACTTTGATGTCTTCAAGTCCAACGTTAACAAATTCCTAATGAACCGCTCCCTTAAGTAAACACTTCATCAAATCTCCACACTAACGTAATGTACTTGCAATAACCCTTATCCCTGAGTGGCTTCCGGGCCTTGATAAGTGGTGATCACTGTGTAAAAAAAAAAATATATATATATATCTGATATTCAGTATTTTGATGTCGGGATAGCCTTTCTGTCAATTTGTAATTTGTATCATGTTAATAATCAATGATACGGCATAATCACGTTGACACACTGATTCTCATTAGATCACCAAAGTTAAGCAACGTTAAACCTGGCCGTTACCAGATTGGTAACCATTTGGGAATATTAGATACTGTATGTAGGAGGATATCGACACTTCCCTGCAAGCACTAAAAAAACCCAAAAAAAAACAAATGTCATCATCTCCCCTGACCGGGCTGTACATGCGACGGGGCGGGGGGCTGCTTATGAATTTATTATTCTCATGACACTTTATCCTCTAGAGGAAGCCAGTTCATGTAAGGTGAATGCATTGTCTGCCTTATCAATTTCTTTAATTGCAAACTCAAGTTGAATCACCAAAAACAAATAACATTGAACCTGGTCAATACTTAGATGGGTGATTGCTCAGAAATATCAAATGTTGTGTCTCTACTTTTTGTTTATTAAAATGTGATATCTGGTCCCATCCTCCCAGACATCATCCTTTGTTGTCTGAGGTGCTCTGACTTGTGAGAGAAACTTAACAAGGACTTGTAGGTCATGTTTTGTAATTAGTCCTGAATGCTTTTTCGGGAGGTTGACCCATGAGTCTGTACCAGTCTCGATGGGGAGACGGGAGTACACTGATGATATACCGTCACTGATGTTATGCTCCCTCAGCACCTAAGGTCAGTTTTAGTGAGAATCGATTACTACCCCCCACCGCATCCCACCCTATCAAAATTATTGGGTATATTTTAAGTAGGATGACCCCATAATGTAAATGTGTTATTATAATGACTGGTAATAAGTCTAATTAAGAGAAGGATAGTTAGAAGGTAACCTCCACCACGTACTCTCTATATTTTTGCCGGTCATGTGATTAATATTTTAAAATGTTATGGCCACATTGTTTTGGAAATAAATAATTCATAGAAAAGGTTGAGAAGGTCTTAATTACCTGTTTTTCTTTTTTAGGTGTGTTTTGTTTTCGCACTAATCATCATTTCCAATTATGTATATATAATTATAATTAAATAATAATTATTCTTTTATAGCTACAGGCACTAGTGCTTCATGCTTATGCAAGCATCAGTATAGGATGACAATTCGAACCCAGAAACGAAGTCAACTTTGACTCCATTTGCTAAGCCGCTACCTCCAGGCTAAACAATTGCCATGAGTATAAAGGGAATTAAAAACTAATAAACGCTCAATTTGGGTGTGGACATTAGACAATCCATAGTTCGAACGACGGAAGTTGTGAACATTGTATAAACGCTAGTTGACTTCCTCTTTGTTTGTACTTCCCAGACAATGCCCACCATTAAGTATTCTTAAGGGTTTGATAATATATATATATATATATATATATATATATATATATATATATATATATATATATATATATATATTATTCACACTGAGGAAGACCGAAGGATCGGTCGAAAATATGTGCTTTTGAAAGAAACATTCTTGTTTTGTTTTTTTTCAAAAGACTTTTTGTATTCCTACACGTAAACATATAGGAAGTAAATACAGAAAAGATATAAACATTTATGTATTTTTCGTATTGATTTTTTTATTCATATATATATATATATATATATATATATATATATATATTATTATTATTATTTTATGTATCGATTTTCAGTGGTACTCAATACGTACTAGGAAAGTAAGTTATGAAAATATATATGGCAATTAAGTTACACAGAATTTTCCAGGTTTCATCCTCGTGAGTATTTGCCAAGGCTAATGCATAAGATTAGCCCGACAAATCCTTATGAAGATGAAACATAGACAATACTGTGTAGCTTAATTCCCATATATATTTTCCTAACTCTCTCTCTCTCTCTCTCTCTCTCTCATATATATATGTATATGGATATGGATTATTCAGTTTACTGTTCTCATATTAAGTATTATTTGCACAACGTTTCGGACGATGTAACTTTCGAACTTTTTCATGTGAATAAAGTAGTATTTAAGTAGTGATCTATTATGATACTACAAGTTATACCTGAAGAAGTTCGGAAGTTATATCGGCCGAAGCGTTGTGTGAATAAGACAAAATGAGAACAGTAGACTAAATAATACAAATTACTAATCCTCATCTAAAAAATTCAGACACACACACATGTGTGTGTGTGAGAGAGGATAATGCTTGACTTTGCCCTATACATGCGCAGAACTACTGTTTTTCTTTTGTTTATGCACAAAAATACAAGAATGATACACAACTGTGGTCAAAACATCTGAATTCTGTCCAGAAATATTTTTCTAATCGCCAAATTAAATGTTCCACTTTCGAATGTCGAAGCATACGATATAAATATTTACAGTTCTTAATTAAAAATTCTCGGCACATGATTTCTAACTCTATAATTCCTCATATCCTGATTTTGTGAGAATTCTGGATATGATGAGTTAGTAAAACAAAATTAGAATAAATAACACCAAACTGAAACGAATTATTTCTAACAACAAATGGAGGTTATGTGTTCAGTTAAATTCGTTTGTTGATTTGTCAGTATATTTGTTTATGTACAGCCTTGCGTCCACTTCACTTGATCAATCGTCACCAAACTTGATCAAAATGTCGATCATGGTGTAACATCCAACTGATTTCATTGTGGAATATCTAGGTCAAAGGTGAATATTACGGAAAAGATGAACGTCACACTTTTAGCAACACCTTCGGCTCTGTTCATCTTATACACTTGCTACTTGACCCATATTGTAGCCAATGAAGTTCCACATTTTTATGACTTTTGACCTTGACAATGAAAAGTTTTCTCAGGGTAAAAATGTTCACGGAATTTCAACTTCCAATTTTTCAAATTTGATGCATGGATCTGATGTTTTTAAAAATAATAATTAACATACAAATTTTCCATTTGATTAGATATTTTTTGAGTTATCAACTGTTGCGTGGCAAAATTTCGGAAATGCTTCATACAATACGGAGAAGTAAAGCATAGATAAGACTTTAGCTCATCCTTACGTTGGCAGGTGGAATTATGCTGTGTCACGGCTGTTTCTTTTTTTTTTTTTTTTTTTGCAGTGAACAAAACTAACAAGAACTCCAGGTTTCTCCGTTACATTCAATTTGTTCAAATAATATGATGTATAAATCTGAAGATTCTATTGTTGGCATTGGTTTTTGAGATATTTTTCTAGTCAAAATTCGTTCTAGAAAGACATCGGATGATTACGGGACGGGGGGGGGCGTATGAAGGTTGTCAACGACATCCCAAGTGAAAGTGATTTTTTTTTTTTGAACGAAGTAGACTCGAACTTGAAACACCCGTTAATCATTTGACGACCGTCACCTCCCCTCTTTTTTTTTTTTTTTTTTTTTTTTTCAATGTCGCGACTTTTAAATAAATAAGAGATCTTCTTAAGATCACAACAATATACATTAAGAATTCGGATATGCGACATTCGAGGTACACGAAGTTTTTCTGTTTTATCTCTTTTTCTCTATATAAACAAAACAGTTGATATACGTATACATGTGTGCATGTTTGTGTGTAAATATTTAACCGATAAACTCTTAAACTACTGGTTGAGTGGTTGACATAACACTGAAATTAACAGGAAATTTAAATCATACACCAAGGATAGTATACAACGAGTGAAATCTTTGTTTGGATGGATGAATAACGCGTACAGAAGTCGGCAAGTAGAAATGTAAAATGTTCCTTTCAACTTGCCGACATTTCTATTAATTTGTGCGTGCGTAAACTAACCATAGTTAAAGTGGTTTGATTTTTATAACATTTTTATGTATCTGTCAGATTAACTCAAACGGTAGCGAACGCGGCTGGAGAAATAAATGTTTTGGCTTCGGTTCTAGTTCATCGTACCCAAGTCATCTTTTTAAAATCTTTGAAATAAGTAATATATATATATATATATTCAATAGAAAATTCGCCCCGAAAAAATAAATACGAAATCTGTATGAATTAAAATATATTTAAGCGTATTTTACGACCGGCAAGTCGGGCACACTTCTGTTAGTATTAAAAAAAATTCTGGTAAAAGTATATTGGCCACAATCAAGTCGTGGCCTTTACGAAGTACATTTTTTGTGGAGGGTAGCTAGGCTCCTAATGTAAACCAAAGATCAAAAGAGACACTATTCTAGAAAATAACCAACATTTCTCTTGTTTAAACTAATTATTCCGGTTATTCACTTCTAACACGTAATGAGCTTCTTTTTTGATTCGTTGCTTTTTTCGTTTTTTTCTTGGCATGCTGCCCAAAATTCACGGTTTTAGTTTGTTATTGTGTAAATAAAATGAATGTCATTATCGCTCTGTTACATGTAAGAGAGACGCAATTTCTAGATACGTATACAGACGCACCGACCGACCGTATACGATAGTTTTCGATCTTAAAATAGCATACAATACGTTGCGAGAATAGGAAAAAAAAGTATTGTCTTAATCATAATGAGGACGGGGGTAGGGACGTATTCGATCTGATTGGAAAAGTAAAACGCTAACATAAAACGTAAGGTATTGATTGGTTCGAAATGATTTACAGTGAATTTGGTTTCGACAGGGTTCTCTTGCTCTCAATCATTTTTTTGAATACTTAAAACCAGGTTTTAAGTATCTCACACCATAAAAAGAAAACATTATAAACGAATATTACTGAATTATTAAACAAAACAACTTTAATCGTGTTAGCAGGTGTGAGAAATTAATCTCACAAATTCCATACTCCCTGGCTGAGGCAAAAATAATTCCACAATTACAAAACCATACCTTTTTAAACTCAAATTTTATTCAGTTATAACATCAATGAAAGGTTATTGGTCTGGGTACAGTCCTTGCAAAACAGTGGGTCAGTTTTGCCTCTCAAATTGGGAGCCAGTAGTTATCTTCTTTTGTTGGAATGGTAGCGTGGTTTTCCTTCGAAAAGGTCCATGATAATTCATGGTGTTCTCGGCAAGAGCTCTGGTGCCTTTAATTAGGCATAAATCGAGTCCCTTGAGACCCTAATTGAATTGAGAAAAGTTCAAACATTTAGGTCATATAAACATGATGAAAATGTTTAAATGATGCCATCCTCTAATTTGGATATCTTCGGCACAATATAAAGGTGTCTCTGCTTGTAGAGATTTCAAGTCCTTTTGCACCAAACATTTACGTGCTATAAACACGAAGAAATTGTTGCGGCGCCATTTTCGATAAGGCATTCTTCTCGGGGCCGACTTTTGATGAGTTTCGCTCTTGCCGGAGGTTTTCGTAAACTGAAAAACAAATGGATGTTTACATAAAAAAGCGCCAAGTAATTAACTTGACCCATACAAATTAACCAAGCACAGACTGCCTACAAGAAATGAGGGTAGGTGGCTTAAAACATGAAAATGGCATTGTAACTGGAATTTCTCACAACATTAAATTCTATCAATCATTTATGCGAAACGAAAACAAAAATAAGACGACATAGAAAACGAAAGCTCACCGATATATAAATAAATCCAGAATACATATGATATTTTATGATGATGAAATTGAAAAACAAAGATTTATTGGCAAATATTGAGATCGCCGTCGGAAACGGTTTCTTTGAAAATGTGAATAAAAACTGGGCATGGGCAATAATAATATTTTTAAAGATCATGCCACGATGAACGTTTAGGAGTTAAAATCAATTTAGTATTACGTGGTGATAGGGGCAAAATATATTTTAACAATTTTGTGATATGAGCGATACAAAGTATCCTATCCTGGCTTCATGAGCGATACAAAGAACTGGAACGTAAACGCTATATGATTTAACCAAGTGAAGTTTTTTTTTTTTTTTTTTTTTTTACACAGTGATCACCACTTATCAAGGCCCGGAAGCCACTCAGGGATAAGGGTTATTGCAAGTACATTAATTTAGTGAGGAGATTTGCTGAAGTGTTTACTTAAGGGGGCGGTTCATTAGGAATTTGTTAACATTGGACTTGAAGACATCCAAGTTGTAGTCCGGATGGAAGCAGGCAGACGGAACAGAGTTCCACAGACGTGCAGTGCAAGTATTTTAGAGAATTAAAAAAAAACTTTTTTAAAGTCATATACATCATGTACTGATGTTCAGTACATTTTAAGAGCACTCGGCATTATTTTATTGGAAGAGGATACTGTTATTTTATTTATTTATTTTTTTTTTTTTTGAGTTATTACAATAGGATTCTGAGATAATGAAAGTATATACTTCGTTTCAGGTAACGGACATCTCATTCCGTATTTTACTTAAACTACTTCCGTTCAACAACACGTCATCTTCTTCTAAGGGACTTTTCCAGAGCATCCATCGTCATCAGAAACCAAAAGTTAAAAAAAAAAAAAAAAAAAAAAAAAACCCGGAACTTGGGGATAACCACAATTTTTCACGGCAATCTGTTCTTGACAACGATCTTAACATTTACCGATTTATTAATGTTCACTTCCACACACTAGCAGGTGAAGGGGGTATTGCTCCGGTCAGCCAAATCATTTTTTTGGAGAGGGAGGTGCGGGGAGCATCCAATAATCACCCTAACCTAATTAATGTTATTTTGGGAACTTTGGTCTCATCTTTAAACGAGCCAATCAAGCAATGCAGTAAATGTTAACTTTTATTTTATTAAAACCAAAACAATATAAAAACACACACAAATATTCCAATTAGATTGTTGCATTTTACATTATTTTTTATTTTTACAATTTAAGTTAATTCAATAAATGTTTCGTTTATTAATGTTATGTTGTAATAATATTATTTGGTCACTTTAATGAATTTGTTTTCAATTACCAGGAAAGTTTGGTTAGAAAAAAAGCATTAATTTTGGATTGTCTTCCCTTTTCGCTAGTATCACTCTTCCGAAAATGAAAAAAAAAAAAAAATTGTGCAAAAATAGATGTTCGATATTTAAAAATAAAGTAAAGTAGAACTTCAAGTTTTACTTTTTTTTTTTTTTATTAGTTTATCATTTTATAGGAAACACTCTCAAAACCAACGTTTCTGCGGCACCAGCAACAAATTCTAACCATTCGTAATTGTACCTATTTACTATGCCTCCACACGGGACAGAGTTAGACACCAGGGTCGTTTTTTAACGTGGAGAAAAGGTACAAAAATAAAAATTGTCTCAGTCGTGAAGGATTTCTCCTCCACCGAAAGAGAACAAGAAAATGAAGTGCAGCAACTGAAGAACCTGGACAAACAAGATCATCTATTTTAATATACAACTTTAATTCCTGTGTTTAACTCCCGTCTTTCCTCATTATCGTATCACTGCTCTACAAGAATGTTTTACTACAGAACGTCATAATGACATAATTATAAACACGTCATAATGGAACATTTCTCTTCATAGATTTTGAACTCTTCATAAGATTAAATTCTGGAAGTAAACAGATTAAGAAAAAGATATTAAATATTTTAAAGCATTTTCCCTCAGAATGAATAAGTATTTTACTATCAACCAATAATAATACATTTTTTTTTCTTCAAATATATGTTTTGTAGATTTTCTTGTGAATAAACTAAAGTTTAATTAAAAAAAAATTAAAATTAATTTGTTTGGCCAAGTAATGTTAATTATACAATATGTTATGAACAACATTTTAGATGTAGGTGAATGAAACAGAGACGGCTGGGGTAATTGTGGCCTGTATGGTGTTCCGTAGGAACAAATTGGCTAAACGTCATTTTCTCTGCCGCTGAAAATGAGATTTTAGCGTCACAAAAGTAAAATTCCTAAAATTCAGGAATGAAACGACAATGGCTTTCGATTGTTTTGGAAACAGTGTTTATTTCGCAGGATGAGGTTAGTTAGAGATTTTTATCCGTACACGATTAGAATGATGACAATTTTTTCCGTTTCAAAGAATTGGGAGCACCCGCATGCGCGCGCGTGCACACGCGCGCGCACGCACACACACACACACACACACACACACACACGCGCGCGTTAAACGTGTTAACTTTCCTTTCGTTATTTTTTAAATTTTTTTTTTCTTTCCGCATTTGAAAATGTTTGTTTCTGCTTGTTTTTTTGAGCCGGAAATTTTTTTGTTTTGTTTTCTTCACGATGCATGGATGAAGAGAAGGAGGGACATTCTTATATTTTGTGTTTCGGAATTTTTTAGATAAGGATTGATGATTTCTATTATTCGTACTACTATTTCATTTTGGTTTGTTCAACCAAGATGGGAATAATAGTCCGAATAATATAAATCATCAATATTTATCTAAACGATTTCCAAGCATTCTTATCTTCGTGTTTATATTCACAACGTTTCAGCCGATGTAACCTTCGACCTTCTTATGCATTTGTTCAAACTTTGCGGAAGTTTAAACTGAACTCTTTATATAAACCACAAGAGCAGATTGTTCTCATCCTGTCAGTCATGATCAAGTGTAGCATAAAAATTAACATTTTTTACTCGATCATGGAAGACGAAATGAGAACAATAACTTAATGGATTTGGTATTTTTTTTTTAGATTAGGTTCACCTCTGCAATTTTCTTTTAAATGACGACTTGTATAAGTTTTCTACTATGCTGAAAACGGAAATCGCATCGAAATTTTGCAGAAATAAGTACTTATCGAGATATAAAAAGTTGTATTATGCATTGTATTCTTTGGCGGCCATCGGTTATACGCGCGTGCCCGCGTTCCATAAACAAATCTACGCGCGTAACAAAGATGGCCGCCAAAGAATACAATGCATAATACAACTTTTTATATCTCGATAACTAATTATTTCTGCAAAATTTCAAGGCGATTTTCGTATTCAGCATGGCCAAGAACCAATAAAAGTCGTCATTTAAAAGAAAATTGTGGGGGTGGACCTAATCTGAAAGTTTACCTAAACTAGTAAATAAACTGACATATTGGCATACTTCTGATCTGTCTGCCTGTTTTGTAATACTAAATTTATTTTAACGCAAATTCGATCTCAGCATGTCACCTGAGTCGGTGTTAAAATATTTATATATTAATTTCACATAATGCATTAATATTTTTTCGTTCTTTAACTTCAAAAATAGTGTTATTTTTATTACGTCATATTTTTAGATGCTTTTCAAAAATAATATTTTTTTTTTTTTTTTTTTTTACATAGGCATCACCACATTATCAAGGCCCAGAGGCCACTCAAGGATAAGGGTTAAAGAGTGTACAGTAGAAATTGGTCAATATAGTAATCATTAGTAATGAAAATTTGGTAAATTTAATAACTTATATGGAACGGCTCATCAAGAACTTATTTACTTTAGACTTGAACACAACCATATTGTAGTCAGCCGGAAAGCAGGAAAACGGAAGACAATTCCACAGGCGTGCAGTTCTAAGAAAGAAGCTTTGTTCATGGAATCTACGTTTAGGTTTAGGCACAGATAAAGAGTGGGGGAAATTATTGATAGTGTTTACAGCTAGACGAGTGTTTCTTGTGAAAGTTTGGCGAGGGGGGACCATAGATTGAAGCTCAGTTGAACACTTTCCATGTATATGAACCGTATTGTATTAAACAATTTCAATGAATATAAATTAAATCAAAGTTATTTTTTATATAAACCAACACACATTAAAACAACTGTAAAAGCTAAAAATAACATTAAATTCGACCCCCACCTCCTTAAAATCATTTGAAATTTAACAGAACTAATTGAGAAACTGATTTTTCTTTCTGAATTTTAAAACCAAAATAATGTGATGTTGGATACACGTGTTTTTTTTTTTTTTTTTTTTTTTTTTTTTTTTTTTTTTTTGAAAAAAAAAATAATTAAAAGAGTTTTTTGTCCCAAACTCCCCTTTATATTTAAAAACAAAGAATAAAAGAAAAATCTTATGATGTACGTACGCATGATAAAACGAAAATATCATATTCCAAAAATCACAAATTGATAAAGTAGTTTTAGAGAAAATCGTCTTAAAGCGGTTGATGGTAATTTGTTAGCGTTTCAACACACAACTAGCAAGTATGAATTATTGTTGAGTTATCTCACTTTTTTCTTGCATTTTTTTTTTTCAAAATAGTCGGCGAGATAGTTACTCTTCGAATACCCATAAAATTCTATTTTATTATTTTAAAATAAAACTACTTAATCAAATTACGCCGTTTTTTTAAATATATTTTCGTTTCGGCACGGGCACCCATATAAATTTTTCTTTAAAAATTGATTTTTAATACAGGACAAGAACCAAAAAGTGAACAATAATGAAATGTATTTTTTGCACATTTTTAATTAAGAACAAAAAACCCCTAGTTTAAAATATTTTCCCTATTTCATACGCAATACTAAATTGATTTTGACGACAATATGTTCAGCATGTCATAATCTTTTTTAAAAAATACAATTTTTGAGCTACTGCATCAACTTTGC
Organism: Euprymna scolopes; assembly: GCF_053919585.1. Classification (NCBI taxonomy): domain Eukaryota; kingdom Metazoa; phylum Mollusca; class Cephalopoda; order Sepiida; family Sepiolidae; genus Euprymna; species Euprymna scolopes. The sequence continues at coordinate 22,850,921 of NC_136488.1, forward strand.
GATAAAATTATCACATCAGGAAATAACCTAATAAAAAATATACAAAAATACAAAAACTCCATATGCTGTACGTATCAATTACGGAACGAAAATGCCCTATTCCAAAAATCACATAAATTAATAAATTAGTCCTCTTTTTTTATTATTCGGAAAATAAAATTTTATGAGGAAGCGTGGTGTTTAATAAATAGAGACAACTTAAATCGAACTACTGAGACCAAAATCAGCCTCGTAATGGTTACGATTTACTATTAAAATCGCTAAAAATCACCCCCCCCCCATTTGTTTTTGATCAATTTACGTGATCATTGGAATTACATTTTCGTTTTGTGATGTGTACGTACATCATAAAGATTTTTTCTATATATTTTTTTTAAGTTGAATCTGAACAATCGTCGTGGTTTACTAAAATAAACATTTAACATTTTAGCAAATAAATAATTTTGGGACTGTAATTATTTATTTATTTATTTACTTATTGTCATTTCATTATTTAGTAATCGTGTTTATTTTTAATGTTATTTCAAACCGGTTATTTGTATTGTGTCATATGATTTCGTTTTTTGTTTTGTTTTTCCATTGGGGAATAATCGCCGTTGTGTTAAACAGATTTGTCATTTATTTACTGGTGGTTTCCCAGTTGTAAAATACACTTAAATATATTTTAATTCATACATATTTTGTATGTATTATTACGAAGCTAATTCTCTATTGTACCTATTATATAAAAAAGATAATAATAATAATAATAATAATAATAATAATAATAATAATAATAATAATAATAATAATAAGACTTAGGTGGCATTAGCTAGAATCGAAACCAAAACATTTGGCGCTCCAGCCGCATTCCCTACCGAAGTAGCTACCGAGAAATAGTGAAGAAAGAAGATTTAATATTAAACGACTTGAATAAACGAATTGAATTTGAATATGCGCATAAAGAAGTAAACTATGTCCGCAAGTTGAAAAGAACATTTTGCATTCCAACTTGCCGACTTTTGATTCTATTATTCATCCACCTAAACAAAGATGTTACTTGTTATAAACCATGCTTGGTGTATGATTGCTATTTCTTGTTAATTTCAGTGTTCCGTGAACAGTAGTTTAAGAGTTTATCGGTTAAATATTTACACATGAAGACGCACATACATCTGTTTATTCACTTGATGAAAAATGAATGTTTCGCTTAATTTTAAGCGAGAAAAAAAATTAACGTTGTCCTTTCTAGTAGTTAACTGAAGAATTTTAGTAGTAAGCGACTAAATGACAGCAAGTCTCCCCACTATCCACCACACTCCAGTGTTCTCGGCAGATAATCGCCAGTCATTTATTTATTCTTCACCCAACGAGAAGGGAAAACGTGCCATAAGTACACAATGAGGGCGGTATCCAAAAATAACGTGCGTGTTTTCTTCCTCGAATCTCTACGCACTGCTATGGACAAACAGCAAAGAATGGTCCGCGATCCCTCGTTTTGGGGAATTACTGTAGAAGAGATAGAGGAACCGTTGCCCCCCCCCCCGAAAATTAAACGTTTCAGTTTTTCATCCTTCCTCTTTGGCCATCAAGATTTCTTCTTTACTATTGATTCCTATTGCTATCCATAGATCATGCCGTGTGTGACGTCATACCTTCTGTTTAAATTCTTCGCATTCCTAAGCACAATTTATTTAATACTGGCACTTTTTGTTCGGGAGTTTTTCAGGACAGAAGCTAACTCATAATGATTATATATCTTCATAATTTGGTTGGATATTATTTACAATGAAATGGATTTGGGCAGGGTTTTATTGCTCGTAAACAATTTATTTTTACTTTAAAAACTCTCTCTGCCCCCCCCCCCCACACACACACGCTTATGTAAAACAAAAAGTATATCTTGTCCTACTTCGGTATTGAGCACGCTTGCATGAACCGCATTAAAAATCCATTGGTTGTTTCACCTCTGGAAAATATTAACCTAGAATAATATATATATATATATATATATATATATATATATATATATATATATATATATATATATATATATATAAGGCAAAAATATGAACGATTACTAAATTATATAAGCCCAGTAAAATTCGGAATACTACAAATAAGACACATATATATATATATGGTGTCCAAAAAGTCACTGTAGGATTTTGAACCTAAATAGATTCTTTATTTTCGATGATATCTTTCTGTAATTTTAACACAATCTGACCAAGACATTTGGGAAATTAAAAAAAAAAAAATGCAAAATTCAAACAATCTTTATTTACGAAAAATAATGTCTTTTAAATGTTGCCCATTTTCAGCTTCGCATATTTGTGCTCTTTCCAAAACATTATTCATGACAGATTGCAGAATCTCCGGATTGCGATTTAACTCCCTTATTTCGTTCCTGGTGTTTTCGTTCGATTCTTGCAGGGTTTAGGGTTTGTTGATATAGACTCTGTCTTTAAGATATACCCACAAGAAAAAGTCAGGATTAGTCAAGTCTGGGGAACATGGTGGCCATTTAACATTGCCAATTGAAAATCCAAGGGCGGAGCTGAAAATGGGCAGCATTTAGAAGACATTATTTTTTTATAAATATTGTTTGAATTTTGGATTTAAAAAAAAAAAAATTCCCAATGTCTTAGATTGTGTTAAAATAACAGAAAGATATCAAAAATGAAGAATCTCTTAAGTTCAAAATCCTTCAGTTACTTTTGGACACGCTGAGGTATATATATATTATAAGAAGGGAGAGAGAGAAAGTTATGAAAATATAGGGCAATTAAGTTAAGCAGAATCATCTATGCTTCATTCTTGCGAGAAATCGTCAGACTAAAATGCTATTGCATCTATTCTATTCTCTTAAGCAAAAGTTAGCCTGACGTTTCCTAACAGGGATGAGACGCGGAAGATTCTGAGTAACTTTTCATATATTTTCATAACTTACTACATAACTCTAATCACGTATTGAGCACTGTTTAAGTAAATATCTCTGTATGTTTATGTGGGTATATGAAATATATATAATATTAAATGAAAGATAAGAAATAAAAAAAAAATTAATATCATTAGCACAATAAGGAAAAATTAAGAAAAACCTCTTTAGGCCATGGCATTTCAAAGTTAAATGCAAGAGAATGCCATGGTCTAAGGAGTTTTTTTTTTTTTTTTAAAATTTTCCTCTTAATTTTTCCTTATTGTTCTGATGATATAATAAAGATATATACAACTTTTATTCCTCATTTTTCATTTGATATTATTGTTTGCTACTCTTAAGTTTTAAGCTTTGCTTATCTTAGTAAATTTTGCTTTATTAAAGATTTACTCTTTGCTAACACACACACACACACGCACACACACATATATAGTGCAAAACTTTGTTGAAATTCAAAGACTTACATTTTTTCTTTTTTGTAACTTTTGTTTATTTCATCTTATATTTCTTCATTACAGCCGTTTCGTTAATGGAATGGCAATTTTATGATAATTTATGTTTTCATAAAAGTCTCCAATTCTCATTAATTCGTCAGATGTTATTTCTATTCGATGTTACCAACAAAAAGTTAATTTTGTACATGATAAACCTGGTGTTTTTGTTTGGGGAAAAGAAACTGCACGGTATCTAAGATGGCCGACTTGTAACGACGTGGGGATGGAATTTCTTTTCCCCAAACAAAAACACCAGGTTTATCATGTACAAAATTAACTTTTTGTTGGTAACATCGAATGGAAATAACATCTGACGAATTGATGAGAATTGGAGACTTTATGAAAACATAAAATCATAAAATTGCCATCCCATTAACGAAACGGCTGTAATGAAGAAATCCAAGATGAAATAAACAAAAGTTACAAAAAAGAAAAAATGTAAATCTTTGAATTTCAGAAAAGTTTTGTACTATATATGCTCTGCACCTATAAAGTAGATACATTGAGCTTTACCCGAAATTAACGGTGATCCAGTTTTTATCATAACAGTCTCCACCCGTTAAAAGAAAACGGTATACATTGAAATTAACACTATTTTAAGAATAAACATTTATAATATATATATGAAAGTGTATATGTGCGTGTCCGAACTCGCAAGTTATCTAGATATATTTGTAAAATATTTAGATAAAATTAGAAAATGTCGTTAATTTTTCTATACAAGCTATCATTTCTGATGACCTAAGGGGTGGGGTTCGCCGTTGACTTTTTTTACTATGAAGTGTGGAATTTATTTCTGAATTCAGTTATTTCAGCGGAGTAAGTCTGGGGGTAGATATCTTGTCTTACTTTCTCCTCACTATTTGAAATAGTTTCGTCCCGGTGAAAGGACAAGCGAGTATTGTACTAGCTAGCGTTTGCATGATGAGATGGAATTTATATAGTATATTAGGTGATGTGTTGATCATATTAATTAATCCAGTGAAATCTTACTGTATGTGTTCAATAGAAAATATCGCTATATATTTTGTGCATATTCTCATTTATACAAACAATTTTGACATTTACAAATGTTTCTCCTGCAGCTGTGTGTGTGTGTGTGTGAGAGAGAGAGAGGTCATCCCATAAGTTCTGTCCGAATTTATGATTTGAGATTGTTTTCAGAAAATTCATGAGGCACTCATTTTCCAAGTTTAGGAACTTTTCCAAGTTGTTGAAGATGATGATGAACAGTTGTATATTGCCAATTCCTCAACTGATAAAGCAGGATTTTTTTTTCAAAAGCTGCTTCAAAAAACCTATCATCAAACTCAACTAGACGTCCTGTTCAATCTTCATCTTCAAGAGTGAAATCTCCACTTCCGAGTTCCGCAAACGATCTTCTGCAAGTTCTTTCATACACACATTCCTTTCCATAAACTGAGTAAATATTTCTAGCCGCTTCGGCTGCTGAGTTTTCTTTTTTGAACTCATAAAGCATTATATGCCTCAAATAATTCTTAGGCACTTCCATATTTGTAGGGTCGTAATTAAGCAAATTCAAATATTTTTGTTCTGTAAAAAAAAATGCACAATACACACAATATTTTTAAAGTTTCGTCCAATTTAAAAACAAAGGTAAAGATTCGGACAGAATTAATGGGATGACCTGATATATATATATATATATATACTAGCCTGGGTGCCTGGCATTGCCTAGGTGTTTGTAGGTGTGCGTTGAGCAAAAAAAAAAAAAAAGGTTGTAGAAGGCAGGCAGGCTCGAACCCGTGACGCGAAGGCAGAAAAGAAAGTGGAGGTGTGTGTAAGGGTGTTGGTTGTGCAAAAAGCAAACCAAAAAAATGGTAGTAGGCAAGCAAGCTCAAACTCGTACTGCGAAGGAAGAAAATAAAATGAAAAAAAAAAATGTGACGTGTTAGCTGTTGCGCCCATCGCCAAACCGGAAGTGACGTAGGTTTAAATTAAGGCTAGACAATCGAAAAGAGGTGAAGACTTTCAAAAATATCGGTGAAAAAAAGCAACCCCTCCCTGTAGAAAAGTGTCCAGTTGACGGTGAATGTAGAAATGTTTTTAGTGAATTTTTCAATATTTGTTGTCCGAAGGGTCGAACTTAAAAATGATACCCGATCTCGTGAAAATCTGTCACCTCTGTCGAAAGTTTTTGCGAGACATGATGATGATGATGATTGCAATATCCTGTCAGACGAGTGCTACTCCCTCAGACACATGACATGAGCCATGAGCCCACAAATGCCTTTTCTTTTTTTTTTTTTTTTTTTTTTTTTAGTCCTACCGGTGAATTCACACGCTCAAGCAGGCATGACACTGAAGATGGTCATTGCGATCAATTATTACATGCTTCCAGCATTTCAAGCCTCCACATGTCACAATTTTTCCATCGCCATAGGACGACATTTATAGACAAATGCCTGAGGGAGTATCTATACACAGATGATGTTACAGAGTCTTAGCTTTGTAAGACAGCTAAGTCTCTCTCTCGGTTCAAAATATTGAGATCTAGCAAGAAGCAAGAGTAAGATAGCCAGCAACAAGTTAAACTGCAGACCAGCTTAATGCGGGTACTGATTTCCCGCTTTATGGTTTTTTGAATCAGATTTGCTTCTTTTTTTTTTTACACGGTGGTCACCACTTATCAAGGCCCAGAAGCCACTCAGGGATAAGGGTTATTGCAAGTACAGTACGTTAGTGTGGAGATTTGATGGAGTGTTTACTTAAGGGGGCGGTTCATTAGGAATTTGTTAACGTTGGACTTGGAGACATCCAAGTTGTAGTCAGGTGGGAAGCAGGTAGACGGAACAGAGTTCCACAGGCGTGCAGTTCTAAGAAAGAAGCTTTGTTCATGGAATCCACGTTTTGATTTAGGCACAGATAAAGAGTGGGGGAAATTTTTCACAGTGGATTCAGCTAGATGGGTATTTTTCGTGAAAGTTTGGCGAGGGGGGGACCAGAGATTGGAGTTCAGACGAGCACCTGCCATGGAAATAACGATAAAACAAGGATAGGCTCGCAACATCTCTTCTGTGGGAGAGAGGTTGCAGGGTAGAGAAAAGGGCATCCTCCACTAAGCCGCAAAGTCTATTTTGTACTCTGTCAAGGCAGGATAGGCTGTTTTTAGCAGCTCCTGCCCAGATATGGCAGCAATATTCCATCCTTGGACGTACTTGGCTTTTATATAGATAGAGAATTGCATCAGTAGTGAGATATCTTCTGGAGCGGTAAAAGGATTCTACCATCTTTCCAGTGACCTTGGCAACAGACTTGATGTACGTGTTCCATTTCAGATCAGAAGTAAAGGACAAACCCAGAAGCTTGTCAAAACACGGGGCCTCTCCCAGACGAGAGCCACCCATTTGAATTGATGCCAGATGGGGATCAGAGCGTTGATGATGTAAAGATAGGAGTTTGGTTTTAGATACATTAAAGGTAACCAGCCACGATTTCCCCCACTGAACCACGCACTCGAGATCAGAGGAGAGAGAATCAGAGAGAACTTTGTCATTTACAGCCTTTGATGTGTTGCCGTAGATGGTCGTGTCATCAGCATAGATGTCAACGAATGATTTAAGTATGTGTTTAGGGAGGTCATTGATGTAGATCAGGAAGAGAGTTGGGCCCAGGATTGACCCCTGAGAGACTCCAGCATTAATACTGCATGCCTCTGATTTTTGTCTATTGACCACTACTCCTAGAAAGGTTGCCTTCACCACGGCTTACAGGAGTCCTCTCCACCCCAACACACACATACATACACACAAACACACACGGTGCTAGTTGGCTGTTGACCCCGAAAAAGGGTTCATCCGCCCTTTGGAAGGTCTTGCTTTTAATCCTTTAGGGAGACTAGCCACCCTCCTCACCAAACAAGTCTGGTGGAGGTACCAGTTTAGTTGCCAGTGATCCGACCATGAGGCAGGTAGTACTGGGTTACATGGTACCAGTAGCATATGACATGACATTACATACATGCATTTAAACAGACAGGTGAGATTTATATTATATATATATATATTCAGTGTTGAAAATATTAAAGTGAATATACTAATATTTATAGAAAAATCCTATCCAGATGAAATTGCTCAATATTCGAGATAATCCTCCATAAACTATAATTTCTACACTGCAAAATTTTTCAAGCAACAACTAGATTTATGATTTGAATATTCCAAATCTGCGGATATACATACTACAATTGGATTTATGGGTTTTACTGGAGTTTCGTCCAACTTCACTGCTTGGATCTTGTTACTATCTAAATACATCTTCATACGTGGACTTCAAGTTCCTATTTACAATGCCTCCCTACGGGACAGAGTTAGACACCAGGGTCGTTTTTTAATGTGGAGAAAAGGAACAAAAATAAAAATTGTGTCAGTCGTGAAGGATTTCTCCTCCACTGACAGAGAACAAGAAATTGAAGTGCAGCATCTGAAGAACAGATACTACACTTTCATCTTGTCCCAAAGACAAGATAAAGTAAATATTTGAATATCCTTTATTGATCTGTATATAAGGCTAATATATATATATATATATATATATGTATATATATATATATATATATTTTATTTGTTTTTGTTAGCGATACTTTCTTGAATGAATTCAAGTATTTATACGAAAGTGCATTTTTACCTAAATGCTTGTTGGGAATAATTTTCCCATTGACCAATTTGGTACCCGCTTAATGGGGAGCGGCATATATATTATTTTTAAAATATAATTATCCACTGACACATGTTTCGTCGTCTACTTCTCTGATATTTTGAAGCTGTCAATTTTTGTGCTAACCAGCAGAATTATAGCTAGTCTATGTAAAAGTTATTTTCTAACTGTTTTTCCTCTAAAAATAAGTGCCATTCTTTGAAACTCCATGTGTCAAGGAAATATTTTTATTTTATATCCATTGTTCGAATGATAAATGTTGAAAATTGTAATTTGCAAAGTTTTTAACTTTTTTTTCATATATATTATATACTAGCACGGAGATCCGATGTTGCCCGAGATTTAATGCGGATCAACGAATGTTTCACCCTTCCATATTTTTATTGTCATCGAAATCGGTGAAATCGCCCATTTTTCAAACAAATCGATTAATTGCCTGCTCTAGTTGAGGACCGACCGCAATGCACAAGGAAGAAGCTTCACGTGTCTCCCTGCAGTGACTTAGTTCACAATACATTGTAATCTAAATTGCACTGTAGAGAATTTACTGTTCATTTTATAAAATTATTTTTGTATATAATGGCTTCAATTAAAGTTTAAAATACTAATGTTAAGTATCATGGTTCAATTCTGCACTAAACAGAAACATTCATTTCGAATGCGCTCCTAAAGAGCCTACTGATGATTTAAGATAGTTTGCCTTTCTGCTTATGTGGTAATAAAACTTCTAAAATGCACTTGTGATGTTAGACTGTATGAGGTGTTAACTTTAATCGAAATTTTGTCTGTTCCTTTCATTGGATTTTTTCGATTATCGATACTTATCGCAAACATTCCCATATAAAACCTAAGAACACTGTAAGGCACATAAAGTACATTTCAGTGAAATTAACACAAATCGGTCCAGTCGTTTAAAGTCTATAGGGAACGAACTCACAGACACACACAAATATATGATACGTGTTCACATATAAATATTAACTCGCACACATACAGAAACTCCAACAAACAGGGGTACAGAAACACTGATCTATACCAAACGCCGATGTACTTAATTGAATAATAAAAAAGGAAGTTTTGTTAGGAGTTGGTCTTAACACCCCACCAATAAAACAAGCTCTTATAAATGCTAAAACGACGTAAGAAAATGGCGAGAGAGACATCTATGTATATAAAAGACAAAACGACCGCGCGCATTTTTGTATGTTCAGCAAAGGCCTTTTTCGCCGAGGTTCTCGGGGTGAGGGGGGTACTATGTTTTAGAACTTTTTATATACTCTCTGGATTATAATATCTATGATTTGCGAACGCACGTCGTCTCTAAATTTATTTTGATTGACTGTTATCAAATTCACGCTATTCCATTCTCTCGCGTGTTTGTTTGCATTTTTCGTATAAAAGCGAAACTACTTCCCGGCCTTTCGTGCCGGGACGTCTAGAAAGCAATTAGTTTTGATCAATGTGGGGAAAACAATTCATATCAGACTATTGCTATTCATTTGGATACTCCCTATTTGAGGGAAGTTGATTTTCTCCCCAACATCGTGGGAGAAACTAATAAATGATACGGCGGAAAGCTGAACTGGCCACCAGCCAACGTTCGTTCCTGCAAGTCAACTTTTACATTGACATCGCTAAATTTAAACGCTTTTCACTTATGGCTTCGTATCGTTGCTGTAAAAGTTCACGTTTTCTTTCACTTTCTTTTCCGCCTTCGGGTTCGTCACGGGTTCGAAACACTTTTTTTCTTTTACACCTTCAAACACCCGGGCAACGCCGAGTACCCTTGCTAATTTTCTTCTAAAACCAAACCGTTTCACTGAAAAAGGAATTGTTGAAAGAGAAAAATTTGGAAACACTATGATATATGATATTTCGAAAAATGAACTTTAAAATTAAAATTGTTTTTGAGTCAGTTTTAGTCTACTAGACTTTAAGGCGCCATTGACTTCCGCCACTGTTCAAAATAGCAGGTCATTTTGCCAAAGGAACATAATTTAACAGTAGGCTTCAATAAGTCAACTTGGTTGACGTACACGAGTGAGACCCCTCTAGCGAAATACGCATCAGCTCCGATGTTGTACGCAGTTCAATTGCGAGAGCATTATTATTTTTACAAGGAAAGAATTTTTGAGTGTGTGGCCAGGTGGCCTAGTTGTTTATTATTATTATTATTATTATTATTATTATTATATTAATAATAATAATAATAATTTTTTTTTTTTTTTGCTTGAATTTTGCGCTTTTTCAAGCCAACTTGAAATTTTGATTTTTAAATAAAAAATAATTACTATAACAAAAACAGTAGTGTTCTCGTCGAGTAATTTTTTTTCTTTAAATAATGACGTTGTTATTTAGAAAGCCATTCTTAACATGGGGGACAGGAGGGTGCTGTGTACCTATTCTATACTTTCACCTGACAATTTAGTAAAAACAGGTATCGTAAAATTTCAATTAAACTTAAAAACACTATTTAAAAATAGCACGGATCAATAAGTGCACTCACTAGCACCAAATAACATTTCACTGTGTTTCGATAAGCTTTTTGTTTATCGCCACAAGTGCTAATCTGGACTTGCACCAATTTTCCTGTTAACTATAATCTCCGACCCCTCAAAAAATAAATAAATAAATAAAAATATCCATACCCCCCCCCAGAAAAATTCATAATAATTCGCAAAGTTCAAGCTAAAATAAAAAATACTCCCCCCCCCAAAAAAAAACAAATGATCCGAACACTAGCGCACAAATACATGTGTTTGGTGACTTTAATGTCCACCACAAAAACTGGCTTGGATTCTCTACTCACACAGATGCAGCGGGCAGCACAACCCATAGCTTCGCTATATCTCACTCCCTATCACAAATTGTTACGTTTCCAACCCGTTTCCGTGACCAGGAAGAACAACACGCATCACTTCTAGATCTGTTTTTGACCACAGTTCCCGATGACTGCATAACGAAGGCCCACAGCCCACTCGGGAACGCTGATCATGCAGTGATAATGGTTGAAATCGCCCTAAACTCTAGACCCAAAACTGAAGAGCCAGTGCTCAAAACAACGAGATATTATAATAAGGCTGACTGGGAAGCCATCAGGGAACTAATTAGAGATGCTCCATGGAAAAATATTTTCTCTCTCCCTGCTGAACAATGTGCAAACGAGACCACTGACTGGTTCAAAACTGCAATCGAAGCGCATGTTCCCATGCGGAAATTTTATAGTAAGCCCCACTCTCCCCAATGGTTTACGTCGACTTGTGCAACTGCCATTACTCAAAAGCAGCATGCATACCGTAGGTTTAACCAACATAAGTCCAGTTCAAACAGACTGAAGTATATAGAAGCTAGAAATAACGTTAAGAAAGAAATAGCGACAGCTAAGAGAGAATTTACGGAAACCACTAAAAAGCGCATCGAAGCACAAAAACTAGGAACTCGAGACTTCTGGAAAATCTACAACAGTGTAGTAAATAATGGGCAATCAACAATTCCCCCACTAACCAACAATCACGAGGTTGTCTCCTCAGCAACCGACAAGGCTAACATGCTTGCCAGTCGGTTTGCCTCAAACTCCACACTGGACCCTTCCAACCACCCCCTACCTGACTTTCCTATGCGGACAGACGCCACACTAGACGATCTGAAAACCACCCCTGCTCAGGTGCATGCTATCATAAAAAACCTTGACACCTCAAAAGCATGTGGACCCGATCTTATCCCAGCTGTGCTATTAAAAAAGTGCTCAGCCGAAGTAGCTCCAGTTCTCTCCAAATTCTACAACAAATGTCTTAATGAAGCTTGCTTTCCGGTCTGTTGGAAAACTGCTTCTGTTGTACCAGTATTCAAGAATTCTGGCGAAAGGATAGACCCATCAAATTATCGCCCCATTAGCCTCCTCCCACTTTTTGCCAAAATATTTGAGACCATAATTAACCATGCTCTAGTCCATCATCTTACAGATGCTAAACTACTGACTGACAAACAATATGGATTTAGACAAGCCCGTTCCACAGCAGACATCCTCACTGTGATCTCTGAACGTATATACCATTCACTGGACAAAGCGGGGGAGGGCAGAGCGGTAGCTCTAGATATATCTAAGGCTTTTGACAGGGTATGGCATGAGGGTCTCCTCAGTAAAATCAGATCATACGGTATCACTGGTAGAATACTTAACATAATTAAATCCTTCTTAGATAAGAGAAAACTCCAGGTAGTCCTCGACGGTCGCACATCTAAACAATATGATATAAATGCGGGAGTGCCCCAGGGTTCTATCCTTGGACCTCTATTGTTCCTGATATTCATAAATGACCTCCCCGACAACATTGCCTCTGAGATGGGTATATATGCTGATGACACTACACTCTATGGCAGGCACGACAGGAAGACGAATGAACACATTTCTAAAGAAATGGCAGAAACACTAGAGGAAGACCTCCAATCTGTAGTGGAATGGGGACAAAAGTGGTTGGTCGCGTTCAATGCTGCCAAGACTAAACTAGTTTCATTCAATAATTACAAGAAACCCTCTCTACCACCCATAGCAATGGCCAGCGACTCTTTATCTGAGAGTCCATCTTTCAAACTCCTTGGCCTAACGTTCACAGGAAACATGAGTTGGAACAATTACATTGAAGGCATTGCCAGGGCCGCTGCAAGAAAGGTAGGCTCTCTCTACCGTGCTAGAAAACTACTAACACCCGAAAGTATCCTGTACCTCTATAAGGCCACCATTCGCCCATGTATGGAGTATTGCTGCCACATCTGGGCTGGTGCATCTGCTACTAGTCTCTCGCTCCTTGACAAGGTTCAAAAGAGAGTCGCAAACCTGATAGGCCCTGAACTGGCATCTAAGCTTCAGCCTCTGTCCCATCGACGAAATGTTGCATCCCTCTGCCTTTTCTACAAGTATTTTAGTGGTGAATGCTCTGACGAACTGCAATCACTTGTGCCCCCACGACGCGAGCACCCTCGACAAATCCGACAGGCTACTAAATCCCACCCCCACACTGTAGAGATCCCTAGATGTAAAAGATCTTTTTACTCCAATAGTTTCTTCCCCAGAACCGCAAGACTCTGGAATTCCATTCCAGGTCCCTGCTTCCCCAACAGTACTGACGTGCAGAAGTTCAAGTGTAACGTGAACCGACACCTTGCTGCCCAAATCCCTACATAGTACCCCAGTAGTTTGCCCCTGATAGTAGCCCCCTACACCAAAGTGGCAATTTGCCTTGTTTGGGGTGAAAATGTAATAAAAAAAAAAAATTAAAAAAAAGCCAAAATAAAAAAGCCATAATAAATAAGAAAAACTAGGCGCTCCCTAAGTCGAACTACGTACAACATCGGAGCTGATGCGATGCGTATTTCGGCTAGACGGGTCTCACTCGTGTACGTCCGCTGTCAATTTAATTGACGAAGAGAAAAAATCCTCTTTATCCTTAAAACACACACACACACACACACACACACACACACACACACACACACACACACACACACACACACACACACGTATACATCGGACTCTGTAAATTTTGTAAAAATAAACAAAAAATTAAAAAATCGAATAAAAAATAATAGAAGTGATATAAAAATATAAGACAAAAGACTTCTGGATAACGTTGAGTAATGTTATTAGCGATTCTGAAACAGACAAAAAAAAAAAAATGGGTGAAATAAACAAATATTTAACAGTGTTACAAAATCGAATAAAAGTTACTTTTCTACCTACTTGGATCAATTTGTATTTAAAGTATTACGTGCTTTTTATTACCTATTAATTTTTCATTCAATATATGATCTTTTCAACTTGCAGTATGGCCGATCAGACTTACCTTGATGTGAAACTCTAATATTAAACAAAAACGCAGCTTATTATTATTATACAGATCTGTTAAAAATTACATTTTCAAGCGATTGGTGATAAATATTGTCTGTATTTTTGTTTAATTTTCTGAGTGGCTAATAACATCCGACGCCATATTAAATCTGAGTTTACAAGGTTACGAATTCAAAGCTATGTAAATAAAAGAACTTTAAAATACACACACGCAAAAAATAAATAAAATAGGCAGTTAAGTAGAAAAGTAACTTTTATTGCTTTTGGTAACGTTTGTGTTTACCTTTTTTTTGTACCTATTTTTTAAAATTTTTTTCTCTATTGAAAATACTACTCAATCGCCATCTTAACTTCATAAGCAATTTATTACCCAGCTATCATTCGAGAGTCAAAACCAAAGTAAAATGATCCTCCTACGCCACCCCCATACTCTATCCGTAAATCTTCTCATGAGACGATGATAGAAAACATCTAAAAACATTATCGGAAGACAACGTTTTTGACGTTACTTCGACTAACAGGTACTTTATGAGCGAAATCGTATTGAAGATTCAGCTTATACCACCTAGTACCCAGAGCGAGAGGTTGTACAATATGGGGATAAAGAAGTCCTGAAAAGTTTGGACCCCATGCTTATGTAACTTTACTAACCGTCCTTGCTCGACAATTTTCGGGAATCCCTTTATTTTCATTTGTATTTAGCTTGGAAACGTTTTCTTTTTTCTTTTATAATCATTTTTTTAAAATAGGATTTTGAAAGTTAAAGTTAATTATTACGATATCGTTTAGCCATTAAATTATTAATTCAATGATTTTTTTTATATAAAACTATACAAAAAAGTGTAAACAAGGCTAAATTTATTCGAGGGTAAGGGTCAGTAGAAAGGATAGATTTATATTTGAATAATGATGAATACTATGAGAGGATTTTAAAGTTTCCACATATGACCCAATTCAAAACAGCGATTCTCTTTGTCATAAACATCGCTGATGGAATGTGAGAACTAAATGTCAAAACGGAAGCTGCTGAAAGTAAATCCAATATTCACGTTCTGCTCTTCCGGTTTGTCTCCAAGTTGGTTAAAATACGCCGAAAATGAATAAAATGAGATTTTTGTTTATGTAAATATGTAAAATTCTTGACATTCGTTTGTGCTAAAAATCTTTGAAATGTTGAAGTTAATGGTCATTTTTAAGAATAAAAACGCCGGATTTTAGCCCACAATGAGCTAAAATGACTTTAAAAAAAATCTTTGTACAACTATCTCGTTAATATACTATTTTAAAAACATATTTTTACTGGAGAAGAAAAAAATATGGCTTTGATTTGAAGTCGGAAGTAATTAAGGCAAAGGTTCTCAACTGGGGATAAAATTACCCCATGGGGGTAAAGCTTATATAGTCAGGGAAAATAATTGAAATACCTGATAATTTAAAAATAATTATTTCTTTTCAGATTATGTCATGTCTAAGAAATCTAATACAAATTACCTTTAATAATTTTCTATTTAGAAAAACTTTGATTTTATTTATTAGTGTAATACGAATGTATTATACTATTTTTATACAAAACCTAAAGTCCTAAACAATAAAAAAAAAAATAAAAAATAAAAAAGGGTTCTTTTTCACCTTCTTGATTTTCTGTCACTTTATGATGAATATGAATTTGTTGTAAGGAAGTAGGATTTAAATGGAGTTGCACCTTATATGGCGTTAGTTTCTTTATTCTTTGCTATAAACAAGTTATAAGATTATAGATTTATTCAAGTTAGATGCATATGCATAAACTATGAACTGCATAGCTTTGGGTCAATATTGATGAGGGATCCTTTGGCAGCTGATAAGAATTGCAAGTTTTGGGGCAGAAACAAAGAACAAGAAAAGAAACAGGCATAATAAATATCAGTCCTTAGTGGTGATGAATTAGTTCACTTGTCATGTTTTGTTTTCACTTGTTCTGTCATGTAATCCCTGGCATTATTAGGGTTATAAATTATGATGAAAGAGAGTGGATATACAAGCAATTAAGTTTTATATTTCTCTACCCCCATAAAAACTTTTCACACTGGCTCTCACTAAAAGAATCGCTCAAACTAGCAGAAAGCACTTTCATTTCTACCTTGACCATGATTAGCCCCATTAAAAACGGCTAGCCCCACCCCTACCAGTATAAATACCTATTAAAAACTGTTTAATTTTGAGGAGGGACTTATCCCTATTTTACACTAATGAGAGCTTAACCTGCACTTCTCCAACGGTCCTAATTTTCCGTTGTTAAAGTGCCATTTTCAACTAGTTATTCACTTTTGCTATTTTTACCGGTGCCGTTTTACCAAAATCCGCATAAACTTTGAGTTACTAATAAGGCTACTTTCTCGAAAATGTATAAAAAAAATAAATAAAGGAGGATTAAAAAACTGTAACGTATTTCGGAAATTGTGCAGTTTATTGGTCGAGCTGAAATAATGGCATTATTATTTAGAAACTCATTTTTAATATGAAGAAGGTGGGGCTTTGTTAACTATTTGGTACTTCTACTAACAATTTAATAAACAGACGATATCGTAAATATTGAATTTAACTTTAAAATCCCATTTAAAAAAAATAGCACGGTTTGTAAACTGTACACCACCCTTATTTCTTTTGTAAATACTTCTCCTTCCCACTCACTATCTTTCTCATTCATGCGCAAAATTTCTCAACTGCGTGGAAACATTACCTCGGGGATTATAACTTGGCTACTTTCACGACCAATGTCAACAAATGCTTGGCATAGACCGCCTTATAATTAACCAAACTTAGTTCATGCCATTAATCATTTTTAATCCTCTCATAATATTCATCATTCAACTGATAATCATTCCATCTTCTTAATCCTTATCCTCGAACGAATTCTGACCTTCATCAGTGATTACACATAAAAGAAAGTCATTAATCGACGATTTTACCTAGTTTCAGTGTTCTTTTTCGGACATTATGCATTTTTTTAGAAGAGCCTGGCCACTAATAAAAAAGTTAGTTTTGCCAAAACAAAATCGCTCCGCCACTCAGGCGCAGTGCGCTCACACACCCTTGACCTACTTTTGTGAATTCTGTCTAGACACGTGTTGGGTTATCGTTAGGCTGTACAAAATGCAGAATAAATGCCACTATGGAACGCATCGTGGAATAATGGACAGTTATTTTTATGAGTTTATGTGAAGACAACGATACAAAGGAAACTATGTTTCTATGCAAGTACTCACAAACCTGAATGGATTCCATTCTTTTGATTAATAAAACGTTGGGTCTTTTTTTACAATACCCAATAAAAACAAAAAAAAAGGATAAAAATACAACAAATAGACGTTACCAAAGCAAATTAATTACTCTTCTTCATACCTGAATCAATGTTTTGTATTTTAACTTATTTTAAAGTGTCTATTTTGTTATGTATTATTAAAATAATATTACTAAGTTTTTTTTATTTGAATTCTAAACCGAGAAGAAAATATCCAAGTTTCTTATTCATTTTATTTGTTCATTTTCTACAAAAACATTGTTATGAACAAGAGATCATCTGCCTAAGGAAAAAAATGTAAAGAGGAGTCAGGTGGTAACCGCGACGGGATAGGAACTTCGAATCTCCTAACAGTAATTACTGAAAATACAGTTAGGATATTTGGAGTTCCTATCCCGTCGCGGTTACCACCTGACGAAGGCCATAGGAATAATTAGCCGAAACGTCATGAAACAACTAAGAAAGATGAGGATAATAGTCCGCAATAAATAAATTGATAAAATTTTACTAGTTTTCCATATGCCTTCGTCTTGTTGTTTCTGTGTGTATTCCACTGTCATATATATATTTTTTACTGGTGTATCGAGAAATGAATATCTCCTGTTCCTACGTTAACACTTTGCTACTAACCCGGGGAACTTTCCATTTTTTCTTTTTTCCTAATATATTTTGTTGCGCCATCGTCTTCCGCCGTTCCCAGTTGATTTCGAGGTCGTGAAAATTTACTTTGAAACAAACGTAGCGTCAAAACTGTTCAGTAAGAACAAATAAATGCCGGTCCCCTTGCAGTCATTTTGCCTCTGACTAATCGCTTAAAAATCGAAGATGAAACAAAATACTGCTAGAAACACACCAAATAAATGTCACCGATCATGTAATGTTCTACCAGTATTTTGTTTCATTTTCGATTTTCAGCGATTTTTATTGTTGGTTCTCACTCAACAGACTTGACACTACTTTAGTTTTCGAATCAAAACACTCTTTAAAATAACTTAACACACGCAGATGCTTACCTAGGTAGGTAGAAGAATAGGTTATCTTGCCTTTCGTAATATTTATTTGTTGTATATTTATTTATTCTGTTTTAGTTTTGTTGGCTATTGTAAAAAAATGCCCAGCGTATTTTTTTTTTCTCACTACAGTTCGCATTTTTGTGTACGTGTGTGTTGGGGGGGGGGGGACTCTTGTACAAGATATTAAGAATATATTGCTTGTTATCGTCCTCTCTCCCGTTCACTAAGAATGAAGTATGTTTTACCATAACCAGCTTGACGTCATACTAAATCAGAATATGTATAGCATATGTTTTAAGAATTATTTTTTTAACCCCTCAGCCATCAAGCAGTGGAAGGATTCCTGTGGCACATCGACCGTCATCACTATCTGTCATCCTTTTGTTTCCTATTTGGCATGACAGTCTAGCCGCCAGCCAAGGGTGAAGAAGAAAGGATGTTTGGGGGAAATAATTTTTTTTGTGCCCTCTCCGCCTATTTAAAAATTAATTCCGGAATATTCTCCTTAGAGAAAGGACACGTTAGGGGTGGGTGCTCTGTTGATAAAGTTTGCCAGATTTAACGTATTTTATTTCATTTCTCCTTTCAATTTGAAAAAGAGTTCTCAAAAGGGGAGAATAAAGTGTATTAGAGTTAGAGAGCTTAATACATTTTGAGTTAACCTGAGCAGATTAAGTAGAAGTTACAGATGTTTCAACCTGACGTACAGTTGTGCTTTTTTCTTTTTTTCTTTTTTTTTTTTGTGTGTGTGTGTTTACTCCATCTGCATGAAATACAGACGCTAATAATTTCGACCGATCAGGCTAGAAGAAAGGAAAGGCAAAAGTTTTTGTCTGTATCCGATGTTTGAGAAGAAACTTTTCTTTTGAAGAGAATTGAAAGAAAAGAAATTCCCTCTTTATTGCAAGATTTTTATTTATTAACAACTAGCAGGACCCATTAAGCGGCTTCCGGTGGAAGCCCGTCCCCACCCTCGCAAAAAAGTAAACTACGGTTGTTTTTGGTGGCCACTGCCGTCCCTGAACAATTTCGGACACTGGTGACCGTGGCCGAAATGAAATAATTTGGCTTTCAATGGTGATTATTGCTGTTGGAGTGATAACACGTAGTTACTGTTTAAATTTCTAAAAAGCAATTAAGGGAATGCGTAACTCAGTATGAATTAATAAAATTACGAAAAATGGTCCTTTAGAATAATAATGGAAAGTAAAAATAGTAGTTTTAGAAGTTAGTGATTCTCCCTGTATATAAACTGTTTAGAGTGATATAAATCAGTGGTAGCAGTCCTAGCCGTTTTCGTTTGTTGTTCAAGTCTTCCTTTTCTTTTCAACTCTTCCAATAATAGTATTAAATTAAATTCCAGTTTTATGTCGTCTTTTTTAACGTGTAAAACAAACCAATTACGACTTTTTTCACTTCACTTAATTTAGTATTGACATGTTAAGAACGGCGTTTGTAATAGACATCCCAAACTCCCCATGTTAAGAACGGCGTTTGGAATAGACACCCAGAAGATTCTCATGTAAATAAAGAATTAGTCCCCAAAATTTAACTGTGATAACCGTCAGCATACCCACCCGCAAATTTAAAAAAATAAAAAAAATAATGGGGGCCAGTGTCGCGAGGAGAGAAATAGATTTGGTTATGGCGTGTGCGTACAAACCTGGCAGCAAGTGAATTACAGTGCATAATACATGTCTTTATATCTCTATAAATACTTGTCTCCGGAAAATTTGAATGAGATTTTCTTAATCAGCATAGTAGAAAACTTTTAAAAGTTGTCATTCTAAAAAAAATTGTGGAGATGAAGCTAATGTATAAATTTTTTTAAAAAAAGTTAACGTGTGAGCAATCTCGAGAATCAGTCTGGAAAAGAAAATTAAATAAAATACTCTACAAAATTCAAAATTGGTGAAAACACAAGTATATGACAAATAACTGTTTTCTATGTAATGAAATTTACATTAAAACTGTAGTGTAGGTAATCAGTGTAAAAAATCGGTAATTGTGCAAGAAAGCAGACCCTAATTTTCAAACACGCCAGTAGGTCTGTCAATTGAGGCATGGAAGCGCAAAATGGATACAGTACTTCCGCTATTCTTCAAAGCTTCTTATTCATATATTTGGGCAAAATATTAAGATATTTTTTGTTAATATATTTTTTCCAAACATACTTACGTTTTGTTTTTTGTTTTTTCAAATATAGTTATGTTTTTTAATGTACTTTATTTAAATATACTTTATTTAAACCTGCGCAATCTATTACGATCGTCGCCGATTTAACAAATGTTTCGCTAATATCATCTACTGGATTAGTACTTATTATGCTGTTTGAATTTAATGTTTTTTAACATATATGAAATATTAACATTTTAAAACTGTTAAACTATTTTCTGTTGCACATTCACCTATTTGAAACTGCTAAAACTAACAAAAAATGTGACACATTCATTGTATTCTTTTTGTTTCTGTAAATAAATATATTTGTAAAATATCTAAACAGTCTGACAAAATATATAACATATTAACCTAAATGAACATAGTTATTTGAAAAGATATGCGATTAAAAAAATCAATCGATAAAAACGTTTACGTGTTTTTATATATTTTTATTATAAGAGGATTAAAAAAATAAACATAAAATATAGTTAATTATAAAATAATTTAAGTTTTAAAATGTTAACATTTGATATGTTAAAAAAATTAAATTCGAACAACATAAGTATGAATCCAGTAGATGATATTGCCGAAACATTTATTTTTAAATCGGCGACGATCGTAATAGATTTCGTAGGTTTAAATAAAGTATATTTGAATAAAGTACATTAAAAAATGTAACTATGTTTGAAAAAATATAATTAATTATTGGAACAAATGTACAAAGTGAGTGAGCGAGAGAAATACATTTTCTTCGGCATCGCCGTGGAATGATTTTTTTCTTCGGCATAAAAAGAAATGTAAAAAGTGAGAGAGAGAGTTGGGAAGAACATATAGTAAGAGAGATAGGGAGGAAATACAAGCTGACGCTGTAAAATGTAAGAAAATGAACGCAGCAATTTACTCAGAGGGCAAAAGTAGGTATCATTGCGACGCCATATTTGAATGGTACATTAACGTTCGTTTTAACATACGAATACCGTTAATCTGGAATATAGAAATGGTCAGAACTCAGCCAATCAGAATGATCGGAATTAGTCTAGGGCTAACTTTATTATTTTTTAATCGGAAAAGGGAAAAATTCTGTTATGTCTATGAGCTTATGGTCCTGTTACGAAAAGTGAAAGCACAATATATGCATAATGCGTATATTTCCTCCCGATATTGACCGAGGGCGGTAGAAGGACTTGATATTTAGAGGGAGAAATATGAATACTTCCTCTAAAGCTGGTTGCGGTTGTGATGATGTTGTTCCTAGGATGAAATGTAGGCTTTTATTATAATGACTAAATGCCTAAAATGTCGTTCTAAAATTACATAAGATAGTGACTAATAGTCTAGACATAATAAATTTGTAAGTGGCATCTGTTATTACAAACCTACAGTACCTTGGTTCAGAAGGAAATTTCTGCAATCCAAATATATCAAGGAAAAGGTGCAAGTTATAAGAAACAGTTTTATATTACTTTTGGGCGAGAAAGTTTAATAATTTGTACCTTCTGAATGTATTATTTTTAAAAGAAAGAGAAATACTAAAAAATTAACATTAAAAGAAGAACTTAAGACGATTTTTTATGTATTTTTTTTTGTACGTCGCTTACTTTTCAGCTTTATAATCAAGTAAGACAATTTTTTAAAATAACAAAGTGGAAATATTTTCTTCACTTTATCATTTTGGACGACAAAAATTACTTTTCTCCCTCAAATAGATAAACATCTTTTAAAGAATTCGCTTGCGTAGAAACCATCCTTTATATATGTTTCTTGTAAGGTTTTGTGCGTTTTTTTTTTCTGTGTTGTTTTGTTACTTTGGTTTATTTTTAACCTTGCTTTATCAAGCAAAAGCAACGACCTGTTTATTCCTTTTTAAAAAATTGGATTTGATTAATTTACTTTTCTGGTCTAGTTTTAATTTGCTCCTTCACCCTCTCCTCCTTTTCTTTTTGGCTTCCATTTATTGTTATTCCGAGAAAGATTTTGCTGAACATAAATTTTTCGGTACTCTGAAAAATGGCAACAATAAAAATGGTAACGGTATTTTTACCGTTTAATGGCAAAAGAGATGAATAAGAAAAAATAGCAATTTGACAACGGAAGATAATTTTCGTTTGAGAAGGATGGGTCTAAGTTCTCATCTCTCCAGTTTAAAATAGGGGTAAGTCACCGACTCAGTATTTTAAAATAAATATTTTTGAATCGATAGTTATTCTAGTGAATAGAGAGGCGGAAGCTAGTCTCCTTTTCCTCTTGTTTTAAATAGGGGATAAATTCCCGCTCCTCGTTTTTTTTTTTTTTTTTTTTTTTTTTTTTTCGATGTTGATTTTTAGAAGTTTTCATTTTCAATTGCAGTAAAAGCTCAAATTGTACCTATTTACAATGTCTCCCCGCGAGACAGAGTTAAACACCAGGGTCGTTTTTTAACGTGGAGAAAAGGTACAAAAATAAAATAAAAAATTGTCTCAGTCGTGAAGGACTGATCCGCCACCGAAAGAGAACAAGAAATGAAAGTGCAGCATTTGAAGAACAAATACTACACTTTGATCTTGGTCAAAAGGACAAGTAAAAAACTCAAATTGTAGCGTGTTTGAATTTAATGACTATAATTTTATAATTGATAGCTGAAATTAGGATTAGAATAATTTTATTCGATAGATTTTAAGATCGAAGAGTTTCTTCAAAAATTTGAATAAAATCAATATATTTGTGTGTGTGTGTATGTGTATTTTGCCATATGTGTGGTATGCATATATCCGCGCGCGTGTTTATATATGTATGTATACAGGGTGACCAACAAAACAAAAACGTGTCCCAACTCTAATTAGGCCCCGTTTGTTAGTGTTTTGTCCGAATGAAATGAAACTTTGGTACTCATAACTAGTTTATTATATTCAAAACATTACATCAAAACACTAGGGTCTTTGACCTTTTTTTCTCCGTTCTACAGCATATGTTCTAGATGATGGTCTCCATTTAGCTTTTGTTTGTTTGTTTTGGGGGGTGTTCTAAGAAAGGAGTTTTGTTCATGGAATCTACGTTTTGATTTAGGCACAGATAAAGAGTGGGGAAAATTATTGACAGTGGTTTCAGCAAGACGGGTGTTTATCGTGAAAGATTGGCGAGGAGGGGCCAGAGATTGGAGCTCAGACGAGCACTTGCCATGGAAATAACGATAAAACAAAGACAGGCTCGAAACGTCTCTTCTGTGATGTCAATATTATATGGGAAGTCTTAAGACAAGATAGTTTTAACTGAGTTTACATCTAGCGTTCACATTTTTGTACGGAATCTTAGCACATTAAAAGCTTTTAACTATGATTAGCAAAGGCAAATGACAACTCGACTAAAAAAATTTATCCTGGAACCCCAAAATCAATAGAGATTAGACAATTCCTGCAATGGATCCGGTCCTTGATTTTGCGATGGGAGTAAAATTCTGTGCAGTTCTAAGGGATCCACCATCCCAGGCCTTGCCTTCTCTCTTTCAGAAGGCGTTAGTTTATTGCTAACTGGACTAATTAGCAAAATAAAAATAATAATAAATAAATCAATGAATAAATTAAAAAATAATAGTAATGTCGTTTGTCAAATTCCGTTTGTGTTTGTTCAGATCAGTCGATATTTTGGGCTTGACGATCTTAAAAATAGTCTTTCTTCTCTTATGAATAAAAAAAGACTTTACACAGGAATATTTTATGTTACCCCGGCCAATGTTACACCGGTATAACGTAAAAACTTGTAAAATTATTTTTTTAGCTATACGAGAAGAAAGGCTATTTTTTAAGATCGAATTTTTTGATTTTCGATACTGATCGGATGGATTTCTGTACAAAATATATCTAAGAACACTGCCAGAAATATAAATTACATTTGTATGAAATTTGTAAAAGATAGGCTCAGCCGTTTCGGAACCTATGAGGAAGGAACTTACAAAGTGACTTTTCTATACGAGTAGATAGAGATGTTTTAATTATGCTGTTTATTTTTATAGGATAGTTTATTATGATATTGTTAAACTGCAAATTCAACCAAGTCAACCAATTTTGTTAAGATATTTTATTTTAATTTCTAGTTCATAAACATTCATAACAGATGACGATTTGCTAATAATGTTTAAAACTAAGAAATTAAAATCTATTAGACAGTTTAAATGCGTCCAACTTCTATTCAAATTTTAAAAAGCGTAAAAAAATTAATTTTTAACTATTAACAAAAGATTGAAATAACCGACAGAGAAAACGAAATGCATTCTGGTGTATTTAATTCATAATTAAAACAGTTTGTTTTTTTAACCAGGATTATTAAAATTGTTTAATTTCATGCTATTGAATCTTTCAAGAATCGCACCACCTAAAATTAAATTGATCGGAAAATAGCGGAACCTGTGGAAATTCCACGGTGGACTCATATGTAATATATTGATGCTGGCATTCCGCAGATGTTCAGCGCAAACGGAAACACTCTGGTACTATTGCAGAATGCAGCTCCTATCAAAACTGTACAAGTATTTAAGCTAGCAGGGCCGTCCATAACATTGTATAACTATTTCGCGTGTCCGTGTGTTTCTCATCTCTATGTGACTCATACATTTTTGGCACTTATTTAGAATTATACTTATTTAAATAAAACAAGAATACAGAAAAATCTTTATGATGTACGTAACTCGTCACGGAAGGAAAGTGTCATATTCGAAAAATCACGTAAATTGAGCAAGTAATAGAAAATTTTTAAAACATACGATTTTTAGTTATTTGTTATTATTAGGTCGATGTAAGTCTCGATAGTTCGAATTTAGTTGTCTCACCTTTATGTATGCTAGATAAAAAAAAAAACAAAAAAAAAACATGACCGACCAAAAACCCTACGTCTCTCTTCATAATAAAATTTGATTTTCTTAGTTAAAAAAATAAAATAAATAACGAAAAAAAAATATTTAATCAATTTATGTGATTTTCGGAATATGACATCTTCGTTCCATGACGAGTACGTGCACCATAAAAAAGTTTTCTATATTTTTATTTTAGCACTCATTTTTTAAATTGCAGGTAATTGAATATTTATTGAAATACAAATATTCAATGGTGGAAAGTACTAAACTAACTTTTAAAATATCTTATTTCAAATCATTAGACACGGCCAAAAATACCGAGAAAAAGCAAATTTACGTGTTTTTTTTGTTTGTTTGTTTATTTTTAACTAATTAACACCTATTAAAATCCTGAACAATTCCTTCCTGAACAAATGTTGATATTTTCTACAGAAAGATAAAACCCTGAATTTTATCATATTAAAAGCATATTAATATATGATTTTAATAGCATTTTAAATTTTAATTTTTTTCAAAAAATAAATAAATAAAAGTCGGTGCTCATGATTCACTTTTACCACCACACTATTTTTAAATAGTTTTTCAGGTTAAATTCAAGCTTCACGATATCTTCTTCTTCTTCTTCTTCTTCTTCTTCTTCTTCTTCTTCTTCTTCTTCTTCTTCTTATTATTATTATTATTATTATTATTATTATTATTATTATTATTAAATTGTTAGGTGGAAGTACAGCATAATTACAAAACACCCTCCCCTCCCCATGTTAAGAATGGCTTTCAAAATAACGCTAGTATTTCAGCGCGGTGGCAAAAGTGCGCAAGTACCAAAACGTCAAGTACCAGTTTTTCGCTGAAAAACGTAGACATTAACTAAAAATAAATATCAGTACCTGAATTTCAAATAATTCCATTTTTATGACTAGTCAAGATGCCATCGTGAATTGGGAGCTTTTTAAAAGTATGGAAACCTATACCGGCTACAAAAACTGAACTAAAATTGGTTTGTTTTCTGATATATATATATTTTTTTATTATAAATTTGTGGTATTATATATTTCAGTTTTAATATAGGTTTTAGTTTGCTCTTATAATTTTCAAATTTTTCCTTATATTTTCCTCAGAATAATTTTATTTTATTTATTATTTTATTAATAATCCTTCAATACTTCTTGGATCCCCTCACAAAGCAAGCGAAACACCATGAATAAATATTTAAAAATTATGTAATAAAGAATTGAAGCAGAAATCTTTTTTCTAAAATTACTGTATTCGGCATTAAATAACCCGAAAAGGGTTGATATGCCGTAAAACAAAACAACCAAATCAAAACGAAACCATAATAAGATTTAAGTTTCAAAATCCTATTAGATCAATAACAAAATAGTAAAAAAATCAACAATAAAATGGTATAGTAAACAGTGTTTAAAAAGGAGGGGGGGATGAAAGAAAAAATACCGGGGCAACGCCGAGTAAGTTCAGTTAGTAAGGAAATAAAGGAATGACAGAAGAAAATGAAACTGGTGGAACGAATAGACTATTTATAAGGGGTTGCCGAAAAAGAAAGACATTTCTGGGTGAAGAAGCTGATGCCCAACCCCATCCCTTTGTGGGCGGGTAGGTCATCTCACAAAGGGATGAAGTTCAAGGTACTTAAAAAAAAAAAAATCTGAAAGAAATAACGGAATGTGGAAGTAAAGGAGAACTCCTTTCATTGGTGCGTTTAATGGCAAATTCCCGTACAGCCCCATCCCACCTCTTCAACTTCGCACTTCGAATTTTCCGTAGAAAAGCGTGAAGGTGGGGAGTCGAAACTGGAGATAACTGTATGATATTTCCTGTTTTTGAAACAACTTGTAGAAAAATGTTTTTCTCTCTTCCACGACGGGATGATGTGATGCAAGGGCCGAAAAATGAAAATTTGAAAAAAGCCACGGCCCTAGAGGAAGAGTATTATGGCTTGCAAAAAGTGTCAGCATCCTCAGTAAGGGGGCCTCAGGCGATTACCCTGAAACTAACCCCTTCTCAAAGGGAGAAGGACAGTTTTGGCTGGGTGAACCTCCTAGAATTGCACGGGACTAGAAATATACACAAGTGAACAGAGATATAAGCCATCTCAACAAGTGCCTAGACTGTTTGTCACTGACGAATAGCGAAAGAAAGTTCATATTAAAAAGTTGGAAATAATTCTTATTGATAAGCATTAAAATTTCAATTTGGAGCAATAGCGTTTTGAGAGAAGAAATAGCAACAGTGTGTGATGCTCTTTTCTCTTCCCTGCAACCTCTTTCCCACAGAAGAGACGTAGCGAGCCAGCCTGTCCTTGCTTTATCGTTATTTTCATGGCAGGTGCTCATCTGAACTTCCATTTATGGTCTGCCCTCGCCAGACTTTCATGAAAAACACTCGTCTAGCTAGAACTACTATCAACAATTTCCCACACTCTATCTGTGCCTACACCTAAACGTAGATTCCATGAGCGGGGCTTCTTTCCTAGAACTGCTCGCCTGTGGAACTCTATTCCGTTTGCCTGCTTTCTAGCTGACTACAATCTGATTGTCTTCAAATCCAATGTGAACAAGTTCTTGTTGAACCGTCCCCCTAAGTAATCCAAGTTATAAAATTCCCACTAATGTTTACTACGCTAAAATCACAATTACTAATGTATACCCATTGACCCTTAACCTCGAGTGCCTCTGGGCCTTGATAAATGGTGACCCCCATGTAAAATATATATATATATATATATATATATATATATATATTTCTGTAGAAATATATTTTCTTATAATATATATCAATCCTTATTTAAGAAGCTCAATGTGATTACAGAGCAATATAGCGAATAAATGACAAAAAGTTATATTCCAAAATTCATGATGTTGACCATCTTATAATTAATTCTTTTAATTTAATTGACTTATACAATTCTTGGCAGTATCTGTTTCGTAGCACAAAATCAATCACTTAATTATTATATCAATCAGTGAATCTATTATGCCTTTAACTCATCGGAAGAAATAGCAACAATCAATCCGTCAAAAGGAATTGAAGTGTGATTTGACATGATTAAACTCCGAAAATTGGAAGAGAAGCTGAAAATACATTTTTATAGTGAATTTGGAAAATTCAATATGGCGTGTATATATATGTGTATATATATATATATATATATATATATATATATGGCTATTAAGCTACACTGAATATTCGGCGTTTCATCCACTATAGGATTCGTCAGGCTTATGCACGAATTCTGTGGTTGTTTCTCGTTTTTATATATGTTGAGGATTTTAGTTAGCCAATCAGCTTTCTAGTATCCACCGCGCCCCTTCCTATCAGCCAATGGGCATGCATTTTATCGAACAAAGGATCTGTTTTAGAACTAGGTTAGTGGTTTAAGGCAGACGATTTTCCTCCTTTCTTTCTATATAAATATACATGTACACACATACATATATATATATATATATATGCATATATGTGTGATCGTTTATATATATTCATGTTTATTTAATTTATTTATTTGTTTGTTTTCTATTGTTTTGTTAGTTTTAAAGCTATTTTGTATCGCTATCCTAGAGTAAGTTTTATTTTGTGAACACAGTTGTTTGCTATTTCTCGTCTACAGTTTAATAGATTTTGGGGTTCTTTAAAGTACAGGATAGCAAATTTTTCATGAAGGCATAATTTACATGGGTCGTCTAAATGTCTGCACGTGGTAGCTTGTCTTATTATTTTCCATTCGACTACCGGCGAATGTCCGCTTTCTTTGAGTTCCCAGTATTTATTCGCTAGTGTTGTTTTTATACGGTGTTTTTTTATTTTTGAATGTACTTTTGTGGTCATAGTATCGGGTTTTGAAATCTAAGGAAGTCATGCCTACGTAATATTTCTTGTTATTCGGGTTTTCTTTCGCAAATATTGTTGCTTGATAAACTATGCTTTTTGTTAGACATTTATTTTGAACTGGGCAAAGTGTGCGGTGTCTACAGTTGCATTTATCTTGTTCGTTATTAGTATTTTTATTTTTGTTATGGTTGTTCTTCTCCGAGGTTGATGGACTAAAACTGTTATATCTACTCTTTTTGGAGAAATAGGGTACGATTATGAATATCTCTAGTCTGTAAAATTTACTTTATGTATGATAACCAAAGAGGGGAGATATAAAATATGAGAAATATTTGGAATCTAGTCTCCCCCTTATTTCAGATCATTTGAAACTACAGCAGCAAAGTTTAGTCTCCCCCTCCATCAAGGCCAGAGGTTTGGGGGAAATATAAGTTTTGTTTCTAAAAAAAAAAATGAAGAATAAACGGATCTTAAGTTGGGGGAGGGGTCGTTGAAAGACCGCACAGATAATAATAATAAAAAAAAAAAGGAGGCCGTCATTTGATGTTATACCAGTTGTGTAATATCACATGACCTAAATGTTCCGATGCAAGAAAGATGACAGAAATTTGGGATCCATTTTGTACATTAGCTGCTTGAAGAGTTTCGGAACTATGCGCCTTTGCAAGAATCTTTCCAAGGATTGAGGTTCTGGTAAACTATTTGCACAATTGGTTCCATCGATTCTGACTCTTTTCGTGGAAGAAATGATTTTACTTGCGATCTGTCCTCTGAGTTTCTGTCGCAAATGCAATCGGATTATATATATATATATATATATATATATATATATATATATATATATATATATATATCGTTGTTTAAGGTGCATATTAATTTTTCTCGGCCATTTCCTGTTTTAAGTATCATAGGAAGTAAGCGGCTGCGTTCCCCACGATAAGTATGGTCTTCTAAATAATATTATTTCAGCACGGTTCGTAAACTGCATGTGTACCAAAAAATTAAATAAGCTATTTATAATAAAACAATAGTTAAGAAAATAAAATATAAACGAAGAAACTGAAATATTTCATCTATCGTATTGACGATAAAAGAAAACTGATACTTAAAGTGATAATAATATTAAAGGGAATATTTTTTGGATATTATATTTTACATGGATTTCTGCAAGTATTCATTTTCTTTTACATATTTAATTTAATTTATTACACGTGAAAAATGCATATGTAACCTTCAATATTCATTATTTATGTTTAAAAATAAAAGCGGGACAAAATTTGGTGAGATCGCCAAATTAACTAACACCGTTTACTTCCCTTCACTTTCAAAACAGGAAATTGCTCGAAGTGAATATGCACCTTAACCATATCATGTTATGTCCCAACGTACTTACGTATGGGCGATGTTTATATTGCTGTCTCCCCCCCCCCATAGTTTAACGGGGATTAGAACATTCCTGTAATGATCCAGCCCTCGTTGATTTTGCGATGGGAATTAAGTTCTCTGCAGTTCTAGGAGTTCCACCCTCCCAGGCCTTGTCTTCTCTCTTCGAGAAGGGTTTAGTTTAACCCTAATCGTCTGAAGCACCCTTGTCGGGAATGCCGACGGGGCTGTCCAGGCACTTTTTGCAGGTCAGCGTCCCCCTCTTCTGGGGCGCTGACTTTTCAATCCCACTTTCCGACCCTGGTGTCTAAGTTCTTGCAGTAAGAGAAAACTAAATTTCTTTTTTCTTGTCTAATCATGGTCATGTTCGGCATGACGCATCGCCTCTCATAGTACAATTGACCTGATTTCTGTGGAGATGAAACTTATGTTCCGTATTTCGATAAACATTTTTAATTTATTCAACCATTTAACTTTATTTATTTATTTACTTATTTGGAGCGGGTGTATGATAGTAATTTGTTGTAGATAAGTATATATGGATGTAGAGATAGCTTTTGAAATGTATTTGATTCTAGTGAAAACATCCGTTTCCCTATATTCAAATTGGAAACGCGGCAGTGTGTATACTGGAATCGGAATCACTCGATTTTTAGTCAACAAAACAAACAGCAGTGCGTACACTTTGTTTTAAACTTAGTACTAAAATGTAGGGTTCACTTTGCTATGTATTTTCTTGTAGAGAAAATTGTAATGAGTGCGAAGACTACTTGCCACAAAAACGCCCACGTGTCAGCTGCTGACAAAAAATGGCGTCTTATTTGATTATATGTTCAATGGTCGCGTGAACTAACGCGAATTCTCGCTGATCGTATGTAAATTAGACGATCTTAGGATGCATGTAATAATCTAGTCGTTTGAAGAGTTGGTTGTTTTTTTGTTTGTTTGTTTTAGGAAGGCGAGCTGTGCATACATGCTACCTTGACCTTGAGGCATGACGTATTGAAAGATATGAGAACACAGCGAAGTCAAGTGATGTGAATTACGTCATCTGTGAAAAGGGGTGATGTCAATTTATTTAGAACACAGTTCGGAGTATATTCTTGGAAGGAACATTTTTGTATAATCTATCTATCTATCTATCTATCTATCTATCTATCTATCTATCTATCTATCTGATATATAAAAGGCACAATGGGCACGCGCGTTTGTGCATGTCCATGAAAGGCTTTTTTTAATTTTATGTTTACGCGGCTGTTCTCGCGCTATTTTAAAAATAGTGTTTTCAAGTTAAATTCAATTCATACGATATTTTTGTTAAATTGTTATGTGAAAGTACAGAATAGTAACAAAAACACCCTCCCCTATCCATGTTAAGAATGGCTTTCTAAATAATGTTATTTCAGAGCAGTAACGTAGATACACACTTACCATAATTTTTCTTATTTCAAATTATTTAATCAATTAGAAATTCAATGCAAAGGTCCATAAGAACCTTCAAATTTGCAAGAATAGTTTTTAATTTAGTAAAAAGATGGAATTTTTACTTGATTAAATAATTCGAGGCAAAAAAAAAAAGAATTTTTTAAATTTTTTTACTGCGCAATAATTTCTATCAGTTTGAAATAGGTTAAACTTTTAAAAAAAAATGACCGTTTTGGTCAAAAAAAAAAAAAAAAAAAGAAGAAAAAAGACGGGTGATGTCGACCCACGGCTACGAATTCGGAATAGGGGCATGTGAGCGAGAAAAAAACGAGGCTAGAAACCGGGAGACAAAAGGTTAATGAGAATCTCATTTTTTACGCAAATAGGTCTTAAATAAACAGGTAAATAAAATAAATTGCTTTTAATTAATTCCACAACATGAAAGCATAAAAAAAATTCTTAACGAAGCTAGTATTAACAAAGACTTATGTGAATTTTAATATTTTAAGGGTTTTTTTTCTTCCACTCGAAAACATGAGAGTATGTGTCCCTCTCTCTCTTCTTCTTTACCCCCACAATTTTTCTCCTTTGTTTTGTTGGTGAGTGTGGGGGTTTTATAAAGGGTATTTCTTTTATTTCATTCCTGACTAAAATCGGGGACAGTTTTAGCCGGGGTCATCCGGAAATCAGGGACATCTGGTCACCCTAACCTACACCGTTTTACATTTAGTAGTGGTCGTCGTTTTCATCTGAGCTCAAAGGAACAACATTACAAACATTAACTTTACGCTTCTCGTAAAGAAATCATTCATAAAACTATAATGATTCGTGTAAGTGAACATTGAACAACAGTCTGGATAGTGTTTCTGTTTCATTCATAAAAAAGGCGTTTCATTCATAAACTGTTTCGTTCATTCACCGATTCATTCATAAAGTGAGTGCGCGTTTTTAACAACTTTTAATGACTTCTTTTTTTTTTTTTTTTTTTTTTGAATATTTAGTGTCTTCGATCACGGAAATCCTTCTAGACTGAAGTAATTATAATTTTTATCCCAATGGAGAGTTCCCCCTTTGCGGGAGAGGAGGGTTCCACTTAGAACCGACATTGTATCTAACTTTGTCCTCGTGGGGAGGAGCAAATAATTTTTGGAACAGAAAAAAAAAATGCTTGAAGAAAATGGGCAAGAAGGTTTTGGAAACCAACAAAGACGATTTCTTTTCTTTTCCATAACATTGCTATGGATTGTTCTTACGGTAAGAAAAAAAATCCACGGGCTTGTTGATTAATAAGACACGCGCACGCGGTCTAAAATAATTATTATTGCGAGTATAAATTTTAATACTAGCAAGAAATGGCTTTTGAATTGACGGTTTAAAGATTTCTAAATCACTTTTTGAGATTAGAATGTTAACTCTGTTTTCATCATTTTTATAGATTTTTTCGTGTGCTTGTAATGAATAGGTATCCAGAGGATTTCAGTACTTTAATGGAGAATCTCGAGCCAGTCCTAGAAATGGCCAAAGCAGTTTACGATTTTAAAAACAGTATTTTTTTTTTTTTAGAAAGTTTCATAACTTTTAAAATGGTCATTTTTTTTTTATTATACAACCCAACTCTTCGCACATGTTTAGTGTCGTCTGCCATGTTAAAAATATGCTCGCTTGCGCATGCAAAAATTGCTACCAGTGTTAATATAAGTAATTACATTTCTTAATATCGGGAAAACTACTCATTTGTGGCAAATGTGAATGCAATATTCGTTTTTAGCATACTCAAAAACCTTTAAAAGTTATCATTTTAAAGGTGATTGTTAAGGTGGAAAGTAAGTAAAAATTTACCTCCCGTTTTTTTTGTGTCCCCCCCCCCGTTTACAAATCGTAAACTGCTTCGGTCATTTCCGAGAATCGTTGCGGTGATTTCTATACTCGATTCGAATATGATTTTAAAGCCTTTAAACATGTCAATTCCAAAGTAATACTAATCAAAATTGAGATTGTGCCACTCAGGCCCTCTTTTTATGGGATCAGTGCTGTCTTTTTATGGGATAAATTAGTGCTTTCTTTTTATGGGCACTGCTTCAGTTTACCTGAAATACTTAATTAAATGATCTCTTGGTTCAAAAAAAAAAAAAAAATCATAATGCTTAGTATTGTTTTTGTTGATTTGAATAACAGTGACACTTGTTTTTGTTTGTTTGTTTGTTTGTTTGTTTGTTTTTTGGTTTGTTGGGTTTTTTTGCGTGTTTTTGTAACATAATTTATCTTCTTTTTTTTTTTCACTTTTTTTCAAAATAAACTTTTATTTATTTATTTTTTGGTAGATTTATAAGTACTTCCTGACCTTCGAGCTAGGTTAAAAGTGTTGTCTTTCCATTCGACAGTTTAAATGCTTTCAAATTGTGAAGGTTCACAAACTAATTTGTTTTGTTTTATTGGTTTATTCTTTTTACTTTGGAGGGGGGGGAATCACCGCTTATCAAGGCTCGGATGCCACACTATGATAAGGGCTGCTGATATTGTTTTTTATGATAAAGGTTAATATTTTTTATAAGGGTTAATAATTGTTTTTGTGGTAATGGTTAATATTTTTTATCATAAGGGATTATAAATGTTATGCAGATAGTGAGACAACACGATCAGTAATGATTCAACTTGGGTAGGGCTCAATTATTTAAGAGGGACGCCTCAACAAGAACTTATTTACATTAGATTTGAAAGTGGCCATGTTATAGTGAGCTATAAAGCAGTCTCGCCGTATTGTTTTCCACAGAAGAACAGTTCTAGGAAAGAAAGAAACTCTGCTCATAGAATTTATCTGTGCATAAAACTAAACGAAAATTCCATGAGCAGTGTTTCTTTACCTCTGTGGAAAACAATACGGCGAGACTGCTTTATAGCTCATTATAACATGGCCACTTTCAAATCTAATGTAAATAAGTTCTTGTTGAGGCGTTCTCTTAAATAATTAAGCCCTACCCAAGTTCAACCATTACTGATCAGAGTGGAAACATTTTTTTTTTTTTTTTTTTTTACGGTTGTTGTACCTATTTACTATGCCTCCCCACGGGACAGAGTTAGACACCAGGGTCGTTTTTTAACGTGGAGAAAAGGTACAAAAATAAAAATTGTGTCAGTCGTAAAGGATTTCTCCTCCACTGAAAGAGAACAAGAATTAGAAGTGCAGCATCTGAAAAACATATACTACACTTTGATCTTGATCAAAAGGCCAATGATAACTTTATTTGTTGCGAAACTTTTACAGAGGGGAACCATAGATTGGAGCTCAGTCGAGCATCTATTATAAAAGTAACGATAGAACAAAGGCAGTCTCGCAACGTCTCTTCTGTGAGAAAGAAGTGTGTGTGTGGGGGGGGGGTCCTCGCCCACTAAATTTTGAAGACGATTTTGTACCCTATCAAGGCAGAAATCAGTACGCTTAACATCTCCACCCCACATGTGACTGCAGTACTTCGTCTTAAGACGTATTTGAGTCAGGCGGAGGATTGCATCAGGTGTGAGATACTTTCTGGAGCCA
The DNA here is from genome assembly GCF_053919585.1 of Euprymna scolopes. NCBI lineage: Eukaryota > Metazoa > Mollusca > Cephalopoda > Sepiida > Sepiolidae > Euprymna > Euprymna scolopes. Next base: position 22,886,321 of record NC_136488.1, read on the forward strand.
ACCATTTTTCCTGTGATATTTGCAATGGATCTGATGTACGTATTCCATTTCAGGTCAGGAGGGGTGAAAAAAGTCAGTCGCAAAAGTTTGTCAAAGTAGGGTGCTTCCTCGAGACTAGATCAATTCATTTCAATTGGGGTCAAGTGGGTATTATTAATAAAGATTAAAATAGACGGCGTGTTTATGATTGATTCAATTTAATGATTACATTATTTTAATAGAATTTTTAAATAATCGTTTTATTTTTACACTGGTACAAATGTAAGTCACGTAGAGGTGAGAAACAGACACAAAAGTGATCACATAATTTCTATATTATATAGAAATTCTTGCAAAATTGTTAGGTTTTATGTGTAGGCATATCATTTCTCGCATTAAATCCGTCCCACTTGCTAATAATGGAGATTTGGTCTCTGTTTGTCTGAAGGCGAAACTCTCTCTCTCTCTCTCTCTCTCTCTCTCTCTCTCTCTCTCTCTCTCTCTTATATATATATATATATATATATATATTCCTGCTTCCCTGACTACTGATATGCAGAAGTTCAAGTGTAACGTAAACAGACATTTTGCTGCTCAACTCCCTATATAGTATCTCTACAAATTATGTCCCAGATATTAGCCCCTACATCAAAGTGGCATTGTGCCTTGTTTGGGGTGAAAAAATATATATATATATATATATATATATATATATATATATATATATATATATAGCTTTATTGTTGATTTCATATATATATATGTCTTATTTTTAGTATTCCGAATTTTACTGGGTTTATATAATTCAGTAATCGTTCATATACCAATAAATTTTAAGCCAAAAAGAGATGACTTAAACTGTAATTGACATAATGTTTGAATTTGTCCAAATGGTCTTGAAACAATTGTAACTAACAATGAAATGCACTTTTTGTTGCTATCAACCCATTTTTTGAAGTCTTGGTTTTTGTTTAAACAGTATATATATATATATATATATATATATATATATATATATATATATATATATATATATATATATATATATATAATTTATCTATACTCCTATAAATTCGTTTTTCTTCTGTGTGTATTGATATTCATATTAAACCCTTTTCTACTTATTTTAAAAGAAAATACAATTTTCTCATATGTGGGTTGTGGAATTGTATTATCTAGCAAAAGATCTAGCTAATTTGCATATTCTTTTAAACATTCATTTTAATTAATTCCCTATTAGTTGCTTCGGTTTTCTAATGGGATAATCATCTTTAGTTAACTATTACGTGTAATTATATTCATGGAGATATTCTACATGATTTATATTTGCATAATATTTGCGTAAAAAGTTTATAGTACATATATTGTTTCCATATATATATTTATGTATACGTATATATTTTTGGTTAACAAATTTTCCCTACCAAGCCCCTCCTAGAGTTTTTGGTCTACAGATATGAAACTACATATATAAGGTAATTGAATCCATGCAAACCTTTATATTTGGATTTTAGTCCGGAAAAAGCGGTGCAAAAATTAAAAAAAAAAAAAAATGAAATTGTCCATGTGAAGGTCGAACGCATGCATTAGGAATGCATAACGTAGTAGCTTTTGGTTCATATTTTAATTTTTAGCCTTGCAGTAAACATGTTTTCATAGCCCAGTCATTGACGGCAAAGGCAAAATAAATTGTGAGCTGAACGTTTTGGTTTCGATTCTCTGTGGTGGCGCATGGGTCTTTTTTATTTTCTTTTATACCTTTTAAATCCTTACTATATATTGGATCCAATATATATACATATATATATATATATATATATTAGTAAGTTATAAAATATATATGGCGATTAAGCTACACTGAATATTCCGCATTTCATCCACTCTAGGACTCTTCAGGCTTATGCGCATTAGCCTGAAGAGTCCTAGAGTGGATGAAACACAGAATATTCAGTGTAGCTTAATCACCATATATATTTTATAACTTACTAACTAGCGCTACTTACGTATTGAGCACTTTTGATTGAAGTAAATACTTAAATTTTACGCATAAATCTATACTTTCGTATATTAATTTATGTGAGTAAATAAAGTAGTTTTATATATATATATATATATATATATATATATATATATATATATATATAAAAGTGAAAATGTCTGTCTTTTCTCTAGGGTAGTTAAGGAAGACTATTATACAGAAAGGCATTACTTTACATATTCACACTTTTTGATATATACATATGCACTTAACCTTATGAACAGTAAATAGGGCCCAAGCAAAGCCGGGTAAAACTGCTAGTATATATTATATATAGTAAACATTCCAAAGCCAAAGATGTATTAATTTTACACTTATTTTATTGCTAATGTGGTGTGTATTACACATGTTTCGATGAATAGTAGGCATACACCAGACAATTTATCAGAGAAATATGACACTATAAAAACTAAAGTCTCCTTGTGGGCTCTGAATTCAAACGGGGTTTTCTTCAGAAGATTGCCAACAAATTCTATAATAAGATCTTTTTATGTATATGACTTTTAAACATTCCCATTTCCTTTTACCAACATTTATTCTTTTTAATCCAAGGAAAAAATCTCCAAGTGCTTTTTTTTCGAGGAACATAAATCTGTTTCTGATGAGCTGTTTAGTGTATTTCCATCATTCAACGAAACACGTGTAAGACATTATATTAACAATAAAACACTATGAGTGTAAAACAAATGTCTTTGGCTTGAAAATGTTTATAAACGATATATATGCTCTGAAACTATGACTTCATTTTTATTGAGTTTAATTAAGTGTGCAAATTTGAAAAAAAATTCTCGAATAAGGATATTAAAAGTATATATTCTTTATAATCAAGCGTATATATATATATATATATATATATATATATATATGTTTTAGCTCCCATCTATGGTCCCTTCCTGTAAAACGCTCACAACAAATGCTCGCCTAGCTAAAAGAACCGCCAACAATTTTCCTCATTTCATATCTGTACCTAAAATTAAACGATAATTCCATGAGCAGAGTTTCTTTCCTGGAACAGACTGTGAAGCACAATACTGTTTGTCTGTTTCCTGGCTGATTATAACATGTTCGTCTTCAAGTCTAATGTGAATAAATTCCTATTTAGTTGTCGATTTAGATAATCTAGCCATATCAAAATTTCACTATGACTGATATAACATTTAACTCTTCTTGAGTGGCCTCCGGACCTTTGTAAGTGGTGATCCTTCAAGTAATATATATATAATGTCTTCTTACGGACACGTGGTTGTATAGTTTAGATAAAGACAAAGGAACCACATTCGTTAATTACTCCGTCACCACCCCAGCTCTACTTCTACAATTGACGGGAAAACAAACTCTAATCTCCCTTTATATGCCTTGTTTTAACACCAGCTGTCGATGATAGCGTAATAATCGGATAACTGTTATTTTTTTTTGTTGTTTTTTTTTTGTCATCTTTTTTTTTTTTAAATGTTTTTTTTAGTTCATTTTTATTGCGTTTTGTTTGACGAGTGGAGTAAGAGGGGTTGTATACATTGTTAGGAAAATACAATTAAAATCTTGTCAAGTGTAAAAATAAACAAATGCATCATGTGACCGACATTTTATCTCATTAAAAACTAGCTGTGTTGACCTGGCGTTGTCCGGATAGACATATTTCCGGGTGGTCGAGGGGCTGAGAGAAAAACAATTCAAAATATACTTCCTATTTATTTACCTCCCTACGAAGGCACACGAGGTTGGTTTTTAATGCGGGGATAACCCAACTCCCCAAAACGGTCACTTGAAATTGGGACAAAAATCAAAATTGCTTCAATCTAAGAAGTGTAATATTTTCAGAAACAAAATAAAGAATTTCTTTATGCATAGTTTGTGGGATATTTATACATGCTGCCTTTTTTACGCGCTTTTTATCTCTTCTCGTCGTCTCCGCATTGTCTAGTGATCATCGATCATCTCGTTTGTTTAACTAAGGCGAATCAAACTTTTTTATGAAAAAAATAACACAAGGAGACTTCGCTGAGTTTTCTTCAAGGTTTTATTTGGAAAGACGACGTAACATTCGTCAAAATTATCAGTTTTCTACATCATTGACAGTGGCTCGTTCGCATGGCTTCCACAAAGAGACTGCTTCAAAAAGTTTTGTGACGTCATTCGGCATCGTTTGACTTTTGTCCCACCACCCACCCACCTCCGCCTCAATTTTGTGTCACTCGTCTTTCATTCAGCCCTGGTAACGATTCTATAGATTTGGGTCATGCACTCAATATGACACTGGCACTCAATGTGACCTTTGCTAAAATTCACACCAGCTAACTCAATCGCTACCATTACAACGAATGACCTTTTGTACTCCAGAATTGATTTTTTTACACCACTTTTCTCAATACACTTTTGCCTGGAATTCAATGACGCACGTTTATGAGAGGAATTGCTTTCATAGTCTTACACCGTCAATATCTGCAACAGAGCTGAAACTTTCAGGTTATGAATGCATGCATTCAGTCATCATAACAATGCAATTTGCAATCCCCTCTTATCCATTCGGAGATTTCTCCTTCACTGACCGAAGACAGAACAGATGAATTGTATCAGATAGATATTACCCTTTGGTTTTAGCCGACTTATTATTAACATTGTGATATTGTATTTAAATTTAGGTTTTTTTGCCGTATGCGATTTGAAAATGCGTTTTATGTATTAAAAAAAATAATAATAATAATAAACACTATTACATAATCACGTGTCATGTCGGAATTGATCAAAATTCCAAAAATGATTTATTAGAAGATTTGCTAGAACTATTTTTACAGAAAAAAAAAAGGCAGATATTATCGGTCTGCCATTTTCTATTTTGAAATTGCGGATTTTTCAAAATTATAGATTGAACTTACCTTCCCGACTTTTCTCTTCCACATTAAAACATAAGACAAAACTCCATAATTTGATAAATTTTTATTTTTACTTGTAATTCTTTTTCTACTCGGTCATTTTTCGTAATTTTGAAATGTTTACTAACTGCTACATAACACGTAATTTAGTTTTTTTGTTTTTTGTTCCCCCCCCCCCTTAAATGCATTTTTTTTTTGAAATTCCGTTAAACTGCACAAGCATCCAAATTTATTTACCCTGGATAATTGATGTTTTGAAGGAGTTTCAAAATAAAAGCTGCGATTGTTACCCACATTCCCCAACAACAACAAAAATAAACTTATTTACTAGCTGTACCACATTTATTTATTCAATTTGTTTTAATCTTGAATTTATGAAGCTTTTATCCTCGGTCCCCAAAACTAACAGAGATTAGACCATTCCTGTAATATCCTGGTCCCTGTTGATTGCGGTGTAATGCTGGTTCTTTGCCTTCTCTCTTGGAGAAGTTTATGTCTAATCGCCTAAGGTGCCTTTACCGGGTAATGCCGACAGTGCTACCCAGGCACTTTTTGCAGGTCAGAGTACTTCTCCTCGGGAGCGCTGATTTCTCGATCCTACTTTTTGACCGTGGTGTCGCAGTTCTTGCAGTGGAAGAGAACTAAATATCCTTTACATATAAGAAACTAAAAACCAGAGATGCTAAATCAGCAGACCAATAACTATATGAGTACTGATTACGTAACAAATGCAGGAAGGTGAAACTGGTTACAGTTTTGTGTGCGAGCGACAGAAAGAAGATTGAATATTAATGAAGCTTGAAATAGGATTTAAAAATATCGTTTCATTTCATTGCATTTTTATTTCAATGCATATGAAATAAATCAATGTGCACTAATAAAAGTTACGTTGACACAAGAAAAACGGACGCATATTTCAAGTTGTATTTCATTATTTTACCAAGTTCGCTGCTTGAAACGAAATGTTTAAATAATAAATATTGCATTATAAACAGCGGACAAAAAACTTGCATTTTTGTATATAATAAACATTAATATTGTTGGCTATGTTTTAAATACAAATTTAATTAATTTATTTTTTACATTAGACCAAAAAGAAATGAAAAGAAAGAAGAAATCAATTCGCTTTAGCAATCGTGTGTGTGTGTGTGTGTGTGTGTGTGTGTGTGTGTGTGTGTGAGAGAGAGAGGGGGCTTTTTAACAATAAAAAAGAAAATTTTGCGTTGCTAGAGAAAGCTCTTTTTGCTGTTTTAAAAAGAGTCACCTTTTCACAGAAAGAGGGGGCAATCACTTCCCCACTCTCTATGAACATATCAATACATTTTTCTTGCAGGCTTCGTTAAAATTGTCAACCTCTATATTTACTAAAATACTTTTTTCTTTTTTTTTTTTTGTCTAGAATTTCCCCTATATTAAAAACTAAAAATAAAGAAAAATCTTTATGAGGTACATACTGGTAGTGAAACGAAAATATATTTCCTAAATTATATAATTGATCAAGTTTTATTTTTTAGTAAGAAAATTATTTTTAAGCGATTTATGGAAATTCGTAGGCATTATGGCATGTGTGTCGAGCCTTTTGGCTTGTCAGGTCATAAAACTTCTCAAATGGACTTGTGATGTTAAGTTGTGTAAGGTTTTAACTTTGATCAAAACCGACCGTCCATTCTTTCATTGATTATCGATACTTAGTAAAGACATTCCGATACAAAACCGATCTTCATATGAGATTTCATAAAAATCGACCCGGCCGTTTTCGAATGCATACAGAACAAACACACACAGACATACAAAATTCCTTTTCTATTATTTGATAAATTTTAATTTTTACTTGTAATTATTTTTCTATTCACTCATTTTTCGTAATTTTTAGAATTTTTTTACTAATTTCAACATGACACGTAATTTAGTAATTTTCTTTTTTATTTATTTTTTTTTTTTCAACCTAAAATGCATTTAAAAAAATTCCATTAAACTGAGAAAACATCTAAATTTATTTACCCTGGATAATTGAATCTTTGGAGTTTCGAAATAAAAGCTACAAGTTACCCACCTTACTATTATTAACTAGCTGTACCACATTTATTCTTTCAAGTATTTTTTTTAATCTTGAATTTATATATAAGAAGTTTTATCCTCGCTTCCCCCCCCCTCCGAAATTAAGAGATTAGACTATTCCTGTAATGACCTGGTCCCTGTTGATCTAATATGAAGTATTGAGTTATTTCCCTTTCTTGGGATATGTTTAAAAATGGCGGAGAAGACAGTGACGTATTGGCTACTAATAAAACTCTTTTATATTTATTCATATATATTAATGTACATTACCAAATTTAAAATATCGATATCGAGAAAGAAAAAAAAGATTTTTAATTTTCATTCACTGAGAAGCCAAGACTAGCCAGAGTTAATTTTCTGTTATGTTGGAGTGTAAATTGATGCATTACAGATTCAAGTCAACTGAATAAAAAGTTCACAAATGGCGGAAAGAATATCCAGCATCAAGACCAATCAAATCATTTTACCCTTTTTTTTCTCAATCATTTGGCTCCTTTTTTTTTCTCAAACGTTTGGTTCCTTTTTTTTTCTCAAACGTTTAGCTCCTTTTTTTGCTCAATCGTTTGGCTCCTTTTTTTGCTCAATCGTTTGGCTCCTTTTTTTTTCTCAATCGTTTGGCTCCTTTTTTTCTCAATCGTTTGGCTCCTTTTTTTCTCAATCGTTTGGCTCCTTTTTTCTCAAACGTTTGGCTCCTTTTTCTGAAACGTTAAAAAATGTTCTCCAGCGGTGAGTATATAAACAGACAGTGAATCAACTTGATCTCTCACTTAAAGAAACCGGACTGAATGTCCACCGTGGCTATTGGGGTAAACCTGAATTTAGATCATAAGTTTTTCATAGTAGCTTTTGAGAAATGCGTGAATCCCAGTTTGATCATGGAAATCAGCTCATTCTTGATGTTGTAAGCGGCGCGCTTGGTGTCTTTCTCAACTGCACTCCACACATGTAGGTTTTGCCAGAAATACACATAATAACAATTGCAGATTGAAGGCACTTAGTTTTCATAATGTATAGGATTTCATGTGAACTGTAAACTAGCCATTCACTAGTCCTGACAAAGGTGTCCTTGTTTAATAAGAACTCTAATATCTCCAGCTCAATTGAGTATTTGACCTTATTGAGGAGCTTCTTGGCTTTTTAAGCTTTGACTCTTGTAATTCTTAGTTGAGGAGTAGCAAAGATCTTTATCACTGTCAGTAATTCTGCAGTTTGCTGAAGTAATATTATTTAGAAACCCAATCTTGAAATAGGAAAGGAGAGGGCTTTGTTTACTATTCTGTACTATTCTAACAGTTTAATAAGCAAAAGACACAGTAAAAATTTAATTGAACTTGAAAATCCTATCTAAAAAAATAGTACAGTCCGTAAACTGCACAAGTAGCCTTTCTCTCTCTCACCAAGGTTCATGTTGTGTTAACTGAATTTTTCCACACTTTTTGTTTTTTCAACTACTCAAGCTGGAACGCCTCCAATGATTCTTCTTTTGCTTTTCAAATTTCTAATAACTTATTTTAATAGCTTAACACTTCTTCATTGTTCTTTGAATTACGTAAAGTCCTAACACGATATTTCATTTCCGAATTTTATAACCAAACTGCGATTTAAGAATTATCTAACTTTTTTGTTTTATTTCATGAATTTTTATGTTTTATTTCATGTCAATAATTTATGCTAAATTACACATCTCTCACATCTATTGTGTTCTAGGTAACCTTATAGTTAAATCGGAGAGTATTTTCCTTTTATCTTTGTATATATATTTGATTTTAGCGAAATAATTGTTTTCTTCAACAAACTGATCGAAGTCTGATTTCTTTTTTCTGTTTCATGTTTTTCCATAAATATCTGACGAAATTCCCTAAGTCTAGTTAGAGAGATCTTTTTGTATAGCCAGATTCTCTCTCTCTCTCTCTCTCTCTCTCTCTCTCTCTCTCTCATCATCACTTTTGACCTACACAGCTGGGTCCAACTAGTTCAATAATATCTGTCTTTGAACCTAGGATGTTCAATGTTCCTAAGGAGATGAGTCCAAAAACATTTCTATCAGGGCTTGATATTTATTCGTTCTGTACACCTCTGTAAGCCTAGCAATCATTATTTATATTATTTAGATTTTTCGGACTACTGTTCTCATCTTGAGTGTTATTTTCACAATGTTTCGGTTCTTGTAACCTCTGACCTCGTATGGATTTTGTTGAACTCTGAACGGTCTAGAAGGATCAGCTAGTGAATACCTGTTAACTCTTTACCTCATAAGATGTCTCAATAAAAGATCTCTTTCTTTATTTTCACTCGGGTTTGATTGATGATGTCATTCATTCTTTGTGTTGTCATCAATTGTGCATCGTTATTCTTTATTTCTGTATTGATGTATGACGTCACAAAATAATGACGCCGTCCAATGGGTAACAAAATAAACACAATACAGTTGAATATGGTTAAATTTGTGCTCACTTTTGCATTAAGTACTAATCCCTGTTAATCCCTAACTGTTCATCAAACGGATGCCATATTACTTGGTTTACTGCACTAAGAAAAGTTCATACAAAATTTCAGTTAGATCTACCAGTAGTTTCCGAGAAAAAGTGAAACAGACAAAGAGAAATATATATATGTGTTTGTGTGTGTGTGTGTGTGTGTGTATATATATATATATATATATATATATATATATATATATATATATATATATATATATATATATAATGTATATATAATTTACATTATTCATTGAGAACGAAATGAAAATTTTATTCCTGGTGTTTTGAAATATAAAAACAGCTGTATTAGATGATTGTTCCCTAGTTCTATTTCCCCACATACTTTAGTAATTTTGACCAAGTTTTTGTCCGAAATTTTTTAGTATTTAAAAGATGTTGATGAAAAAGTACACATGAAACATATTTTTAACATGTTAAATTTAAAACCGTGTCTGTATTTTGTTAGTTTCAGTCTTTTCTATAAATACTATTATTGTGTGTGTTCTTTAGTATTGTCTGGTTTATTTTCAGCTTCCTTTATTCCAGTTCATTTAACTTTTTGGTCTAGTGGTCTTCACTTAATCGTTATTTTGATACCTGTTATAATACAGCTTCCTATTTCAGTAACTTTTTTTTTTCAAGATCTTGTTTATTGTTTGCCTTTTACCTACAGCTTGATCTTTTTTTTGATCTAAGATAAATAGGGATCGCCTGCTTTTGTGATAATCATGAACTCTGAATTAGGATCTTATACATGTTTAAATTTCAGTAAAATGAAAGAATTGGAATACACACTAATGCTTGATTGTCACAGTTAGTGAATTTCAAAAATGCAATCTGGACGTGAGGACGCTTTAAAAGAATAATATACAGTAAAATTCTGTTTTAAACTTTTAAAAAATGCTACAAAAGCGTACGGAATACTTCAGACTGCTTTTGGACCATCTTGCATGAATCGAGCATCAGTTTTTGAGTGGCATGAGATTCAAGGAAAGCAGGGAGTCTGTGAGGGATAATGAGAGGTGTGGAAAGAGTAAGGAAGTCAAAACACCAGAGTTGATTGGCCAAATAAAGAATTTCATGGATAAAGACTGTTGTGTGTCTATAGAGTCAATAAATTCACAGTTTGATGTGAATGTGTGAACTGTTCGCACAATTATTCATGAGGAACTGAAGATGCAGAAGATTTGTATAAATGCACTAGTCTATAACTCCATCCTTGTTACAGACTATTTGATCGATATGAGTATCAAGATAGTTGCTCGTCCTCCCTATAGTCCAGACCTTGCTCCATGTCACTTTTGCTCCATGTCACTTTTGGTTATTCTCTAAGCTCAATGAAACCCTTAGAACCTGTTGTTATGAGACAATTGAAGAGATGAAAGAGGCTGTGATGGGGGTCATTGGCACGTTCACACAAGAGGACTTCCATGAGACTTTCCAGGAGTTTTTGGAATGGTTCAACAATTGCATTGCAGCTGAAGGAGATTACTTCAAAGGAGACTAGAGTTTTATGTGTGTACTATCAATAAAAGTGCCCATATGAAAAAGTCTGGAAACTTATTGAAGGCACCTTGTAGATTAAAATAAAGACTGTGTCCCCACTACAGTTCTTCGCTAATACCTTTATTTAAAGCCTCTATCATCTGTCTTGTTGCAGCAATATCTTTGATGGGTTCAACATGCAGCTTATTGCCCAGAGGGAGAATTAAGTTGTGACGTAATCCTCTGTGCTTGAGTGACACACGCTTTGGTGGATAGCTGCAGATCTGGACAACAATTACTAAAGGGGACTTTGTTGAGCATTCATGTCCATAGGTGGTCGACTGTTAATACTGAGATCTCTGTTGATTAGACATCTTGTTCAACCTTGCTAAGAATCAGATATTTCGGTGCATTGCTTCTCGAACTGATAATTAATCATTGAGCATACACCAGTAACCATTACTGACCATCATAGGACCATGGACATGCTTGTGGTGTTTCATAATGGCTACACGTACACTCCACATTAAGCTTGACCTTGTGTCACATCACGCCCTTATGCGAGAGGCAGGTAAATAGGCACACCATATGTTATATTATTCGTTGTATTAGAGATGAATACATTCTCATGTGGAGTATGACATGCATGTTTTTATAAATCTGGACTATCGGGAGGACGAGCAACTATCATATCGATCAAATAGTCTGTGACAAGGATGGAGTTATAGACTAGACATCATCATCATCATCATCAACGCTCTGATCCCCATCTGGCATCAATTGGGATGGATGGCTCTCGTCTGGAAGAGGCTCCGTATTTTGACAAGCTTCTGGGTTTGACCTTTACTCCTGATCTGAAATGGAACACGTACATCAAGTCTGTTGCCAAGGTCGCTGGAAAGATGGTGGGATCCTTCTACCGCTCCAGAAGATATCTCACTACTGATGCAATTCTCTATCTATATAAAAGCCAAGTACGTCCAAAGATGGAATACTGTTGCCATATCTGGGCAGGAGCTGCTAAAAACAGCCTATCCTGCCTTGACAGAGTACAAAATAGACTTCGTGGCTTAGTGGGGGATGCCCCTTTCTCTACCCTGCAACCTCTCTCCCACAGAAGAGACGTTGCGAGCCTATCCTTGTTTTATCGTTATTTCCATGGCAGGTGCTCGTCGGAACTCCAATCTCTGGTCCCCCCTCGCCAATCTTTCACGAAAAACACCCGTCTAGCCAAATCCACTGTGAAAAATTTCCCCCACTCTTTATCTGTGTCTAAATCAAAACGTGGATTCCATGAACAAAGCTTCTTTCTTAGAACTGCACGCCTGTGGAACTCTGTTCCGTCTTCCTACTTCCCACCGGACTACAACTTGGATGTCTTCAAGTCCAACGTTAACAAATTCCTAATGAATCGCTCCCTTAAGTAAACACTTCATCAAATCTCCACACTAATGTAATGTACTTGCAATAACCCTTATCCCTGAGTGGCTTCCGTGCCTTGATAAGTGGTGACCACTGTGTGAAAAAAAAAAAAGAAATCGTTATTTTTGTTCTTTTTTTTTTGCCGTTAATCAAGAGAATCTCCATTTGTATGGCGTCATACATCTTATTCTCTAACGGTTTTATAATAACGTTTATGTGATACTTCATATAAGTTTTCACTAAAACTAGAATGTCCAATATGTCACCTCGTTAGATTTAAGTATAGGCACCGCCAAAAATGGCCGAAAAATCAAGTTGTTGTTGTTTTTTAAAACGAAATTACATTTATTAAAATCCATTATTTCTGAGTAACTTTTTTTTTTTCCAGAAAGATAAAACCCTGAATTTTATCATATAGAAAGCAGAATAATGTAAAATTTTTTCTACTATTTTTAATTAAATTTGAAATGTTAAATTTTCCCCAAAAGTTAACAATTGGCGTTTTTTTGTTTTGCACAAAAAACGTATATAAATAGTTAAAAAAAAAAAAAAAAAAAAAAAAAAAAGGTTTTTGAAAGAATTAATTTTTTACTTCTTGTCTAACTAAGATTTAGGGTGATTTTCTATGAGAATATGCAAAAATATTATAAGTACCTGGATTTCAAATAATTCCCCTTATTCATATAGGCAACCAGTTACTTCGAGTCGATTTGATTACTCTGTTTACAAACTTTACATTTGTTCTTGATAAAAAGTAAACTACGGAAGACCAAAAAGCCCCCCAAAAAAACTTATTTTTCAGTGACGAAAATTTCTATGTATTATTAACGCTGAGCATTTGTATGAGTTTGGTTTTTAATGTGTATGTGTGTGGGGGGTCTGGCTCTCCAAAATGGGGAGGGGGGCAATTTGAAGCAGAATAAAAAAATTATTTCAGCACGTTTGGTCCACCATAGTCAAAAGGCGGCAAACGTCTCCAAACTGGATCGAAAAAAATGATGATATTTTTAACACAAAGGGCACAATATTTATCGATTTTTTTTGTATCGATTCTTCAAAGCATGCCCTGTTTAATAATGGTCATGCATTATTCGGCTCGCTAAAAAGAAATTGTTAATTTATTTATCTAAGATTTTAAAATGGCTTTTTTCGTATAAATATTAAAAAAAAATTTTTTTTTGTTTTGCTTAACTTAAATTAATTATTTTACTTAACATATTCAGTGAATTTCACACTTCAAAACTCAAAAGCGGGATAATTAAACACAATCGAAGTTCTGATATTCAGACATCAAAATAAGGTATGCAAACAAGTTTTTTGGGTTTTTTTAATCTATAATCCCGTCCCTTACAACAACACAATATGTTTTGTTCAGTTTCAGATGATTATTTTAAGCATATTTGTAACCCCCTCAAAACAAGGGGGGCTGTAAGCAAAAAAATATACATAAATATTGTTTATGAAAAATAAGTACACTGTTATAAAGTTCATTCTTCTCTTAATAATCGCTGAAAATTTCGTATTGATTGGATAATTGCCTGATTTTTAGTAGATTTTTAAAAAGACGGTCCGTCAAAAAGTACTTACCTCCCTCCCCTCCCCCCCCCGTTTTGGCGGTGCCTATTTAAGTACAAAAGAAACCAAAACATACATAAATAACATATTCATATACAGAAAACCGATCATTTTGCATGAATTATGTATACACCGGAAAAATCTGAGAGGCCCAACATCTGACTTTTAGTCTAAATATAAAGATTGGCAATAATGAGGACAAAAATATGTGAATCTATGAAATACAATTGTCAGACAAGACATCGTTTATTGGTGTCGATTTAACAATTTTATTCAGCAAACGTAATGTCCTGACAATTGCAGAAGTTAAAGGACAATGAACCATCGTGCCACAGCTGTTTGAAAAGATATATATATATATATATATATATATATATATATATATATATTACGTTTCTGAATTTTTTTGATGAGGATTGATTATTCATATTATTCGGACTACTGTTCTCATCTTGAGTGTTATTTTTATAACGTTTCAAATCATATAATCTCCGACCTTCAAGTGTCTCTTGTTGAACTTCGGGATCTTTTTGTCAAACTTGCACAGAATTTCAAACGGAACCTTCATTTAATCCATGGAGGTAACATGCTTATCGTCTCATCAGTTACGACCGGGTAGAAGTCTTAAGTAATTCGCAATTGTATTTTGAGTGTTGCTTGCACTGATGATTGAACTTCAACCTCTGGAAGAGTGACGTAATGTATAAAGTACTAAGAAAAATTCATTTCAAAGTGACTTTTCTTTATGGCACACAATCAAGAGATGATGCAAATCCAGGTTTCTACATACCATTGCCGGAAGAGGTTCATGATTATCTATCCAAAGTTAAAAGGTTTTTTTTTTTTTACATTATTTGGTAATCAAAGAACTTGGACTTTTCAACAAGATATTGAGAGTTCCAATATTCTTGATATTAAAAGGTCAGCCAAGAATGAACACATCGTTTTTGTTTTTTTTACTCCTTCTTTTTCTCCAAAACAAGGCAAATGGCCACCTGGAACATAAGGGCTACTATTTGGAATCATGTCTAACAGGGAATTATGGGGAGTTGAGTAGCCAGATATCTGTTCACATTACATTTAAACTTTTGCACATTAATACAGTCAGGGAAGCAGGAAACAATGTGGGAATTCCTAAGTAGCAGTCTGAAGTAGAGAGCTAATATAGTAGAAGGCTTTCTGGCATCTAGGGACCCTAATAGTGAAGGGGGGGGGGGATATTGTTGCATATCAAATTAGTCGGGGCACAAGTGTAAGGCGTTCATCAGAGCACATTCCATTAAAGTACTTGTAAAACAGGCACAGGGATGTGACACTGCGGTCATGCGACTGAAGTTGGAGCTTGGTCGACAGTGCAGAACCTATTAGATTTGAAACTCTTTTTGGGGCCCTGTTTAAGAGCAAGCGACTATTGGTATGATAATACTGATGCTGAATTCATTGGAAATATAATCCAAATGGTGATTTTGAAAATATTGTTTTTCTGTATTCCTACAATTAATATCGTGTGAGAAACGCCAACATTTATACAAGATGATAAGTTGATGAAATATTGTATATTTAAGTAGGACAATAATCTTTCAACAATAAATCCTACGAGTTAGATTTAGATACACTTGAACCGGGGCGCACTTTCCCTTTAGTAGGGTCTTTATGAAAAACATGTGTGTTTTGATAAGCCACTTCTTACCACCTTGAGAGAGAGAGAGAGAGAGAGAGAGAGAGAGAGAGAGAGAGAGAGAGCATGAGCATTGACCTCTTGTAATGTTTGTGTGTCTGTTGCCAGGATAGATACAAACTAGGTATCCATCTGATTCCAGATAAGCAAGACTTGGATTATGTTTCCATTGAATTCAGCGTGACTTGTTTTGTGCATAGCATTCTGACGATGACGAAATAATAAAATTTGAACTTTTTGTTTGCACCTTTTCAAGAGACTATGTTCTCATCGTTTGCTTCCTCTGTCAGCCTTTTGGGCTCAGATCAAAGTCTAGTATCTGTTCTGGTCACAGTCAAGGAAAGAAAAACCTTTCTAGATTGAAGCAATTAAAATAAAAAAATTAAATCCAAAAATATTGCATTTACTCATGTGTAACCATTTATCAAGGCTAAAAGCCAATCCAAAATAAGAGTTAATGAGATGGACAAAGTGTCAATGATGGTAAATATTATAAAAGGATTGAAAATAATGCATAGAATGAACAAAATGCGATGGCTTATGAGGATGGTTTATTACAAGTTTTATGGACATTATTTTAAGATGACCATGTTGTAGCTATCAGGAAAGTAATCTTGTAGCAATGTGTTTCACAGATGGGAAGTTCTTGAAAAAAATTTTTCAAAATCTATATGCTGTTTTCGGGAATTTTCTGTATATTATAACAATTGTCCTTATGTCTAATTTTGTCCTTATAGAAAAGCAAGTAAATAAAGAATGCTTATCATTTGTAATCAAAAATGGGAAAATAATTTTTTATAACTTAAGAGAGGAACCAATCCGTCACAAAAGAAATTTGCATTCTTTTTTGTTATTATTTATCTATATATTTATAAAGTTGAGTTTTTTCTAGCTCTAACATTGATATTAAAAGCCTATTTATATTTAAAATGTATTAAAACAAAGTTAATTTACTCAGTAATTGATATAACTATTATGATTAATTCTTTTTATGCTTAGTTTCTACATTGTGTATAATTACACTGAAATTTAGGATGAAAACGTTTTAGCACATGAACATATATATATATATATATCTCATGGATTACGTCACAATATATATATTGTGACGTAATCCATGACTTGGATTACGTAATTAATTAAAAATTGAAATATTTAATTTCGGGCCAACGAGAAATGTATCCTTTTCTGTTATTTTATTTTATCTTATCACCGAGGCAAATGAACGTAGTTTCCAAGAGAGAGAGAGAGAGAGAGAGAGAGAGAGAGAGAGAGAGAGAGAGAGAGAGAGAGAAAAAAGAGAGTATAGGAAAAAGAGGGAGAGGCTAAACCTAAAGAGAGAAAAAGAGACAGTGAGTATAGAAGAGAAGGAGAGAGCTGGGAGAGGCGTCTATTACCCAAGCTAACAGGTGCCCGATGACCGGGTCATTTGATCAGAAACCCATCGACCCGTGCGGGTTGCTAGGCAATGAAGAATAAAGGAAAGAAAGGGCTAAGAAATGTATTAAGAAGAGGGGAAGAGAGATGGGGAAAAAGAAGAAAGACCTTTTGGTACAGGACAGTCACTACTTGGCCATCGCGTCGCCCAGCGACAGATGAACGAAGATGTGGATCCCCTCCTCCCTCCATCAAAAGCGAAAGAAACAAAGTAATGCCGGGGAGGAACTCCATATCAACAGCGAAAAGAAAGAGATAACACCCAGGAGAAACCACATCAGCAGGGAAGAAGGCAATCTCAACAATGATAAACGACGAACTGAAGTACATTGGTCGCGACTTTGGGAATACGTATTCTGTTTGGAGTAATATACTTTTTTGTTTTATATATTTCTCATTGGCATCTTCGAATAGTAGACAAAGATACCCCTCCCCATCTGTATAATTTGTTCTTTTTTTTTATTTTCACTTAATTGCATTATCCCTTCCCTATCATAATTAGTTCATTGTTTTGTAATAAAATTTAACTTCGAAAGTTACCACTGCGTGTCGTGTTTTCCGTTATTTTCATACGCTGTTCGTTCGTCTATTGTATATTTCCGGTTTTGAAAGAGTCTCTGCATGTTTTCTATTTCAGCAAGGTGTACCGAGCCCAGGACATATACGTGTTTTAATGTCCATTGTATTTAATGAATGTATTATTATTATTATTATTATTATTATTATTATTATTATTATTATTATTTATTACGAACTCACGAATGTGTTATTATTGTCTGTTTGCATTAATAATAATGGAATTCGTAATAATATATATATATATAATATATATATATATATATATATATATATATATATATATATATATATATATATATATATATATATAAGTGACCTAGTGTGTGTGAGTACTAAACGTCTCTACCAAACCCCTCTAAATATTTATTCTACAGACTTGAAACTTGATATAGGGTATCTGCAATTCAATTGATCCCACTTTATCTTCTCTGCAACCTTAGAAATGCAATGTTGCTAATCTCAGTCTTTTCTATAAATACTATTATGGTATGTATTCTTCAGAATTGTCTGATCTATTTTCTGTTTCTTTTGTTCCAACCTGTTTAACTTGTTGGTCTATTGGTTTCAGTTTTCAGTTTCGATACCTCGTTGTAATATAGCTTCCTATTCCAATATTTTTTTTTTTCAATAATTGCAAGCCTACCATAATTTGAGTCTACTCTACCATTTCACCCAAAGTCACATTTATAAACGCTTTCTGAAAACATTTTTTCATATTCTACTAAAAGAAAAATGCTTCCTCGTGTTGGATATCGGTTGACAAGGTGACCTTGTTAATCGCACTTGGAATAATGTACCTATTTACTATGCCTCCCCACGGGACAGAGGTAGACACCAGGGTCGTTTTTTAACGTGGAGAAAAGAATAATGTAAACAGAAAATGCATTTGTCTAAAGCGAAACAATGACGTCAGCTGCATAAAGTGAAAAGAAATACATCTATTGGTTAAAAATAAAACGAGGCGCAACTCCCAAAACGGAAGGAGATATGATTACAGGAAGTTTCATAGGCAATATGCCAGGAAAGGTGTGACCACATTAGGTCCGTAGGCGACATGCTTGAAGTAGTGTGGTTGAGTGGTTATTAAACCAGTCCAATTCTTGATCTGGAGAAAACTAAAACTAATTATAGATCAACCAAAGTTTCATCTCATCTTATTAGTGCACTCCCAACCTCTTTCACTCTTACCAACTCTACACATCCATCGCAACTCAAATAATGAATTATTACATGTATGCGCATATAATATATTTACATACGTTGCTTTTAGTCTTTCTTTTTAGCAATGCAGCAATATAAAACACTCGGTATAAGTGAATACAAATGTAAGTCTCAGAATTTATGTTAGTAAGGTTAGCGTTCTATATATATATATATATATATATTAGTGGTGGGACGACTCCAATATTTTTACAGATTCCGTACTAAATTCCTGATTCTGATACAATTACCGATTCCGATTCTTTATAAATCTCTAAATATTTTGCTATAAAATTGTTATTTTGTCCCGATTACTGTAAAAACACATCTTAAAATGTGCATGTATTTTCTCAAACATAAAAACACATAGGACGGAGTGATTTACAGGTTTTAGCCTTACTAAAAGTTTAAATCGATAAATATTCATTATTTTATTATTACTACAAGCGCTTGAAGATGTTTTTATAAAAACAAAATCAACTAAAATAGATAATTAAAGGAATCGGTTTTGGCATCGGAAATAGGCTAAAATTTTCCCGATTCCAATTCCGATGCCCCAAAAAGCTCAGATTTTCCTATTCCGATTAATCGCCCCAACACTAATATATATATAAAGGGTTGGACAAAATAATGGAAACACCTTGTGAATTTTGCACCAAGTAATAAGTGTGCAAACCCATGAAAATTGAAAAATTACCAAAATGTTGGTTTTATGTTTTCAGATTCTAAGTCTTTTTGGTGTGGTCCCAGGAATGTCTACAGGGACCTTGAGAGGAAAGAAATGTGCAGGTACAAGACTTTTTCTGTTCCCTTTCCAAAACTAGTCATATTTAGATAATTCAGTTGCACTGTATCATATGTTCTGAGTAATAAAGAATATAGTGTTTATTTAGAATTACACTTGATGAAGAAAAACAAAAATACAAAAAATCTTTGAGGAACATATTTGTCATGGAACGAAGGTGTTATATTCTAAAAATCACATAAATTAATCAAGTAATGCTTTTTATTAAGAAAATCAAATTTTACGATTTTTAGCGATTATAAAGTTTTTATTTGAATATAAACAAAATCTCTGTAATTGAATGGAATTATCGCCATTAATTTTTTGCGAAATTTAAAACAATATAGCCACTGTCGGCCTTCTCACGGCTTCCTAATATAATTTGATTTGATTAAAAAAAAAAAAAAATTACTTGATCAATTTACACGACTTTTTGGAGTATGACATCTTTGTTCCGTGACAAGTATGTACATCATAAAATTTTTCTGTATTTGTTTTTTTAATTAAGTGTAATTCGAAATAAGCACCATATTCGTTATTACTCCAAACATATAATACGGTGCAACTAGATTATCTAGATATGATCAGTGTTGAAAGTGGAGTCAAGAAAAGGTTTTGCACCATCACATTTCTTTTCTCTCAAGGACCGTATAGAAATTTTTAGGGCCACACCAAAAATATTCATATCTTGCTGAAAACATAAAACCAATATTTTGGTAATTTTTCAATTTTGATAGGTTTAGAACACTTATTACTTAATGCAAAATTCATAAGGTGTTTTCATTATTTTGTCCAACCTAAATATAGCTCATATTAGAAAGCAGGTGTGTTCAAAATTTTATGATGATAGAATAATTATTATAGGAGTGAATCCAATACATATAAATATATAGACATATACACATTTTAAAATTTATATAAATAGGTAACATCTGAATCGATCAAGTTACGAGATGAGACAAAAAATTCTCAAACAATAACATTTTAAAATAAGAAAGAAAATATCAATCAGCACAGAAAGAAACAAATTTTATTATAGAAATAATAAATGGATGATTTCTTCCTGCATTCATTTCAGATTTGTCTTTTTTCTTTCTTTCTCCCCTGAAACACTTGAAATCGTTTTATCTGGCAGTTTTTACATGTGTGATAGGGAAGGTACATTCATATATATATATAATTTTATAAAAATATACATTAGTGTGTGTTGGGTGTATCTGGGCTTTATCGATTCGGTTATGCCAGATCTGGGGTAGAAACAGATCGACTCTTCAGCATCTTTCAGAGAATGTAGAGGAAAAGAACAAATCTCTGGTTAAAGTAAAGCTACTTTTTTTCTGTTTCAGTTATAATAGGCATATATATGCATAGTTTTTTTTTATTTATTTTTTTTTTTTTAGTTGTTGCAACACCTACGATTGAGCACTTTATTGAACTAAACTTGCAACTTTTTTTCAGCTAAGTTGTGATACATGCTATATATATATATATATATATATATATATATATATATATACACTAGCATTTCAGCCCGGCGTTGCCCGGGTGTTTGGAGGTGTATGCTGAGCAAAAAAAAAAAAAAAGAGTAAATTTTTTTTTTAATTTGACCCCTATTATGACTCTTGAAAATTTATAGTTTCGGGCTCAAATCACTTTATTAAGTTAGATCCAGGTTCAAGGAACCTATATCTAAAATTTCAAGTGTCTAGACCAAAAATTGTCGGAGGAGTTTGGTAGAGTTCTTAAAGGTCAAATCGTTGAAATTTGACCCCTTAACAGCCAAATTTCTGGCTGACACCCGTCACATCGATTTTCCCAAATCTCAGTACCCGGTATTTCAAATTTCGAGTCTATAGACTAAAAATTGACAGAGTTATTGCGTAGGGAAATGTACACAGACAGACAGACAGACAGACACGTTCACTTTTATAGATATATAGATAGATAGACAGATAGATGAAACAAAAATATATACGTATACATAAATATATATGGAAACGATTTTGTGTTCATTGTAAGCTTTTTACGCAAATATTTCGCAAGTATAAATCATGTAGAATATCTGCATGAATATAATTACCCGTAATAGTTAACTAAAGGTGATCACCCTATAAGAAAACTGAAAAAACTAATAGGGAATTAATTAAAAATGAATGTTTAAAAGAATATGCAAATTAGTTAGATCTTTTGCTAATGAATGCAATTCGATAACTCATATATAAGAAAATTGTATTTTCTTTTTAAATAAATAGAAAAATAGGGTTTTTAATATGAATATCACTACACACCAAATGAATAAGGTATATATATATATATATATATGTGTGTGTGTGAATAAAAAGGAAAAACTAAAAGAGTAAAAACAAAAATAAAATCAACGTTTCGTCCCCATTTCAGGGGACATCATCAGGATTTCTAGGCGAGTATGTACAGGAAAGACGGTCATATCACATGCGAAAGAGGAGAAGTTTAGTTCTTTCTGTTCTGGAGAGAAAAAATTTCATGATGAAAAGAGAATTTATATCAAGTGTGTGGAGGGGGGGGGGGGTCGGGTTATATACATATATGGATTTTTTTTTTTTTTTTTATCATCATCAACCAGGATCTAAATTAATGTTTTGTTCATTTATTATTGTATTACCTATGATTGGGGCTACATTATGAAATCCTTTTCTTTGTTTGATGGTGTTAATGTTTGAAATTAAAGCAGATTCAATAAGTCTCCGTTTTGCTCTATCTGGGATGGATTTTAAGATTTTTGCACGTCCAAAGCCGAAAGAGTGGCCATGTTCGACACAGTGGGAAAAGAGTGCATTTAAGGGATTGGCATTTCTTATGTCCTTTTTATGTTCGCTTAGTCTGATTTCCAAATTTCGCTGTGTCTCACCTATGTATGATTTTATGCAGTCATTACATGGGATGGAGTAAATACCGGCTTTGGATGTGGAGATTTCAGCGGAATGCTTGCTAGTTTTTAAAGTTCGTTTTATAGTTAAGGAAGTGGTTTGTACTGTTTGTATGCCTAGATTATTAAGAGTATTGCAAATTGTGTCGTTGTTAGTGTGGGTAGGTATAAGAAGATGTCTATTTAGTAGTGGTGTATCTGGTGTGTTCTGCTTTTGTTTGTCTATGTTCGAGTATATTTTGATGGCTTTTTTCTTTGTTTTAGAGATAAGGTGAGTTGGGTATTGTAAAAGTTTTAGTGATTCGGTGATATGTGTGATTTCATTTTCGAGATATTGAGGGCTGCAGATTCTAATGGCACGTAAGAAAAAACCGATGATCATGCCCGTTTTTATTTTATCACTGTGGTGCGAATAATAGTGTATATAATCATTTTTGTGTGTACTTTTTCGATGTACTTTAAACATAAGATCGTTTTCAGATCTTATGATAAGTACATCAAGAAAGGGTAGGGAGTTGTTATGTTCGGATTCATATGTGAATTTTATGGAGGGTTCGACTGAGTTGAGTTTATTTTTTAATTCTTCTATGTGTGTATTTGCGGGGAGAAAAATGAGGATATCGTCAATGTATCGAAAATAAGTTGTGTTTGCAGGTATTCTAAATTTAAAAGAGCTAGTTTCTAAGAATTCTAAGAATAAGCAAGTGAGTACCCCACTGAGGGGGTTTCCCATGGGGAGTCCGAATTTTTGTTTATAAAAAATAGTTATTAAATTGGAAGTGGGTTATGTTTGTGATAAGTTTAATTGTTTCTATTAATGTTTTCGGGGAGAAAGGTAGATCAATTTTAATTTTGTTTAGATGTTTCAGAAGTAATGTAAGACATTTTTTAATTGGGACATTGGTGTATAGGGAGACTATGTCCAAACTGTGCATTGTTTTATTTTGTATATTGATGTTTTTTATTCTATTTAGTAGGTCTCCAGAATTTTTAATATGAGCAGTACTACTGGTGCCCATTAGTGGGGTTAAAATTTGGGAGATGGCTCGTGCTACCTTCTGTGTGACACTTCCGATGTTCGAAATTATGGGTCGCATGGGGATATTTTGTTTATGAGTTTTGGGGAGGCCATATAATGTGGAGATAATGGGGTGATATTCGATATAAGATGCCCATTTTTTATCATTTTTTATAAGTTTTTTTAGGGATTTGTTGAAGGTTTCAATATCTTTTTGTATGGAATTTAAGTTTGTGGGAGCATATGTATCTGTGTCGGATAGTAGTGTGTGCATTTTTCCTACATATGTATTTCTGTCCATAATAACTATGCCGTCGCCTTTTCTGCCTGTGAGATTATAATGTCTTTATTTTTTGCTAGATGTTTTAAAGTATCTTTAAATAATTATATTATATATATATATAAGGGACTCCTTCAGACTATAGATACCCATGAAGGGGTACCTGCATGTGAAATTTTTGTGGTAGGTGTGCAATCTCCAACCACACCTCTCCTGAGTTGACATTGTTAAATACCAGTAGCAAGTGAAGTGTATGTACAGGACGACTGGAAACAAATGCCAAGATAAGCGGAGAGCACACACAGCCACTAGAATTCCCAAATGGTCACCCATCTGATACTAATCAGGCTCAACGTTGCTTAATTTCGGTGATCTGATGAGAACCGGTGTGTCAACGCAATTATGCCGTATATGTGTATATAATCGGTTTTTACGTCGGTTGTGTGTGTGTGTGTGTGTGTGTGTGTGTGTGTGTGTGTGTGTGTGTGTGTATATGTCATTGGTCTTTATTATAAAGCATAGAATTATGATGATTTGTGATTGTATTCTTCTACTAGTTTTACTTTCACTTTTAGTTTCCATTGTTCTTTTAGTTTTACTTTCGATTTTAGTTTTGCTTTCTATTGTTCCACTAGTTTTAATTTTCGTTTCATTTAAAATTTTTCTATTACTTTTATTTTCGGTTAGTTTAAGTCTGTATTGTTTTATAAATTCCTTTATTAATGCTTTTTACTAATGTCCATATATTTTCTATTTTTACATCTTCATAATCTTTTTTCACTAAGCTCTCAACTATCATTTTTAGTGAAAATATAACCAAATTAGTGATTTTTATTTACATACATAGGACCCAGACCCTCAAAAATTAAATTTTCGGAAAAAGAAATTTTCTATTATCAAAACAATAAAATCATATTTATAACCTGTCCGAACCTCCTACAATTGATAATTTTTAATAGATATATTGATTTTATTTTCATATTTGCCAATCTTGTACAATATGTTCAATATTTTTTTCTTATAGAATTTTTCACTCTAACTTTATGCTTACTCTACTCTTATAGTGAAAACTATTGTTTTTAACATTATTTTTACATATCTGCTGCTAATCTTTTTACAGTGTCAGTTTAATAGAAATTAATCACCCATTAATTTAACCATATGCATCTTTACAGTCTCTATAGGTTTTATTAAGGAAATATATATTAAGACTTGTGGTAATCTTCTTGGGAAACACAGATCACAGTAAAAAAAATACACTGTTGAAAGCTAAACTACAAGGCGGTGGAACTTTCTTCCAGCTCACTGTCTTCTTCCTACCTACACACTTGATCTTTCCAAGACTAAACTCTTGGTGGCACAAAGCTATTCATAATAGGAACATATTGTGAACGTAGCTGATCCGACCAGATTTCGACTTAATTTTCAGATTGCATTGTCCTTGTCAGTAAGCATTAAGTCTCATCACTCCTCCCACACAAACACCTTTTTATCTTCCACAAACGACTGAGTGAAAGAACGTTTTATTGTATTTCATGAATAATGGCTTATATAAACAGTCGGGGCTTGTAGGAATTGATGTTGAACTGAAAGAGATAGATGGAATTAGTCGATAATGCATATCTTATGTGGAAAGCCTAAGAGTATCGCCCTTCTTCCTAAAGAAAAAAAAAAGAAAATAACTTATCCCTTAATTTTTTTAATTTTTTTTTATTTTTTATCTGAAATGGCTCCAGAAGTCTGCCAACTAAAAACATTACTTTCATCTGTGTAAACAACGATATGGCTTGAATTCCTTATTTTGGTTTTAAAAAATCTTTGAAACCTTACGGTGGGAAGGTGGGATGAAGAAGGAATCCATGACACAACATACACGTCAGATGGAATAGAAATGGGGTAACGAATAAGTGTGCAGCTGCAACAAGTAAATAAATAAATTTAAAAAATTTAAAAAATAAATGAAGATAATTTTTTATTTTATTCAAAATCAATTTGATGTTGTACTTCATTTGGAAAATTCAGTATCTATACTAATATGAGAAACATGTCTGCTATTTTGTGGTTATTATACTCAGTAACATAAAGTGTTGGGAATAATTCTCCATGAATACTGATTTTCCTGATAAATGGGGTTATGAGCCGAGGTTCCACATCTCTTAGTTTTCCCTTTTCCTCAAATACAGAGTGTCTCAAAAAATGTAATCTAATGATCTGTTTTGTGACGTCTGCAAATCCCTTGGTGTTATCAGCGTTGTCTGTGCAATAATGTTCATAAAGTTGAACATTTACGAACATGATTTTTCAATTACATTTGTCTTCTGTATTCGAAACTATTCCATTTCCCTCTATGTTCAGAAATAAAGGTTTTATCATTATTCGAAGTGTGAGTACATTTTTTAGACATCATATATATATTAAGCTTATTTCAGTTAATTGGCAATAAACTATTTTGCTACAATTTATTAAAAAATATACTTAATCCAGTTCAATTGTTTGCTAATATGAAGACTAAATTGAAAAAAAGTCAAGGAGATGTAATCAAAATGTGCTAATATGGCGACTTTCTGAGTCACATTAAATTGTTATTTACTCCCTTCTCATCACAGGAAGATGTGACACAAGGTTGGAAGGTAGGGAAAGTCAAGCCAACACACTTAAAGAAGGATTACTCTGAAATTTTGAAAATTGCCTGGTTAGCTTTATTAGCATTCCCTGATAAAGGTACCTCAGCCAAAAAGCAATAAATTTACTCCACCCAAAAGACAGGAGGCAAAGATCTGGGAAGGTGGACCTTTTAGGATCAGCCAAAACCATACCTCAGCTCGTCAGATGCAAGGTCATTCCTTACCCTGAAAATGTCCAAGACTCTGTCAGATTGTGTTGAGAACGTATCCTTAATGTATTTCATTTTAAAATTCAATCAATGCTTCTATCACGGAATTTTCAAATCGCGTTGCCAAACACATTCTTTTGGAATTTTAAAAACAACACCGCAGATAACGGCATGCAGATTCTTTATTAACTGTTTTTTTTCTTCAATTAACATCATGACGAGGAAAAAAGAAAAAAAAATATATAATTCTGACGAAGGAGTCTAACTCCGAAATATTAATTCTAAACAAATAAATACTTGTTTATTTCATAATTGCGTTGTAATTCGGATTTCAGACGTATTTTATACGTATTTCATTTTAAAATTCAAGTTCAATCAACGCTTCTATCACGGAAAACACTACCCTGACTTAATCCAATGAATATTGTCTGCTTCAAATATTTCTTTGATGGCGCTTTTTATGATTACTTTGGGAATAACAAAAAAATATTGTTTCTCCTTTCTCTTTCTAATTTTCTTTCTCAATATCACTTATCATTAATTCCTCAACAGAGCAAACCATTTCTCAACCAGTTTAAAGATAGACTTTGAGCTTAAAAATAGACGCAGGAATTACACACATGCAGAAGTGTGAAGGGATGGGAATGTGCCTGTGTGGGAGGATAATGCATGAGAGTGTATGTATGTATGTATGTATGTATGTATGTATGTATATGTATGTATTTATGTATGTATGAAGTATAATCATCTATAAGCAGTTGTTTCGTTGTTTCATGACTCATAAGTGTAATTAGATGTGATGAGCATATCAATCCCAAGATTTGAAACTTGAATGCCAGACTACTTCCAAGCGAATATTTACTAGCAGAAAGACCCAACAATGCCTGATATTGAATGAGGAACACTGTCTTTTTTTATATTCATACGCCATATTACTTACCCTTTTTTTTTCTTACTGTCAACCGTTTTACCTGTTTTTAGTCAAAAAAAATGGAAAATTTGAAAAACATCGAATTAGCGTCTTAGACATATATTTTAAATTTCACTGAAATAGGATATATGTATTTGACGTTTTAAGGGAGTTTCTGCCACTCTAGTTCCCTTAGTAGGCCACACTGAAGTGTACGTAAATATTTGAAACCACTTGCACTGTTTTCCTCAAAGAATTTTATATATGCAATTTAAATTTCATCAGAATAGGACATTTTTAAGGGAGTTTTTGCCACTATACCTCCTTTGAGATGGGGCAGTCACTTAGAAATTGGTATTACTTCCATTGTCTTCCCCTGGAGAATATTACATGTAAATAGACTTTTAGTTTTTATGTAAATTCTCTAAGTTTTCTTTCTATAGGGAACACAGATACAGACATTGAAATTTATATAGAGATATGTGTGTGCTGTGTGTATGTTTTAAATTTGAAAAAGTATAAATTCTTGCATGAATTAGTTTTAAAAAGAAAAAACTTAATATTCCGGCAGATTAAGTAAACTAAAACTGCACTCCTAATATGCGTATGTGGTAGGAGGTGGTGTGGCATTCGTGGTAAGATGGTGACTACAAAATCGGCAAGCTGCGTACAAATCCCGGATCTTTTACATTCACTGCTCTCTTTAAAAAAGGTATGTGCCCTATTTTCACTCCCATTTATCCATGAATTAGAAATCCGTCAACAAGGCGCAACCGAGTCAGCCATGAACAGCCTTTATGCTGGACGAAGGTAGTGTCAGGATTTTTTCTTGTTTTTAAAACCAGGTTGAGTTTTTTTCCCCAGTCGATTCTCCAGTTAGGAAGTCGGCAATTTTTGTCATAGTTGGATTTTTTAAAAATCAATTTCTGGGTCGCGTTTCCAGTTGATTCTCCATTTTTGGTCGTCCAATTTCAATGAATAATGAATGAACCATTATCGAAACGCATTGTATTTCACCATTAAATAACCTATAAAAAGATTGGAACGCCTTAAAACAAACATCAAATCTGTAAGCATAACATTGTTGGAGTTTTAAGATTTACTTTATTCAAGCATAATCATTATTAGAAGTAGACATTGCTTTGCCACTTATAGACTCCAAAACTGCTTGACAGAATTGCACCAGATTTAGCAAGAATTCATTTCAGATAAGGAGGTTTGTCTGACTTGCTATTTGCTTTCTGATATGTTTTTCTAATGTCTGTTTTTTTTTTTAATCTCTATTAATTTTTAGTGACCTTTTATTTTTATTTTGCATAAAACCTTTTAAACGTTGTTAGCTGTTGAAAAAGAAATAAACGAATCGTAGACGGTCGTGTTTCAACAGTTAACCATTCTGGTATTTAATGAATCTAATCACATATTGAGCAACTCCTTATTGAAATAACTATGAAAAAAAAAAAACAACAAAAACAAAAAAACTGACCGGAACGTGAAGCATGAAAGGAGGGGTCGATATCAAAACTAAAATTGTCATGCTACCCCACACTAGTTCTCAGTAAACATTTAAAAGTTACTAAGAAGTACTAATTGTACTTAATCGTCCTAGAACAGGTAGCACTCAACTTTAATAGGCAGGTTAACAATCCAATATTTGTCATGAATCGTTTTGCATAAGTAATCAAAGTTTGTTCATTTATTCACCATTTTCGATTCCCTTACACTATTCGTCGTCATTTAACTGACAATTCAGCCATTTCATTAACTCTTATCCTTGAGTGGCTTTTGACATTGATAAATAGTATAATATAGTAGAAAAAAGATTTTAAAAATGATAATTAGGGACTGAACTGTTGTAACTTGAACAAAAAAGAAACAAAAGAACGTGAATCATTTTTTTGTTGTTGTGGATAAAAAAACAACAACAAAACACCAACTGTTGACTTTTCTGTTAAAAAAAAAAAAATCTTCCTTTGTTTATTGGGAGGTGAGCGGGATGGCTAAGCGTTTAAAAATTCACACGAAATTTTTTACATTAAAAACGTTAGCGAAAGTTAAAAGAAACAAGAAATAAAAAATCTCAAACTGAAAAGTTTAACAAAGGAAAGAAAAAAGTATAAATCGGTATTGAAGGCAGAAAGAAAAAGAAAGAAAACGTCTCATCCTGAAAATAGATTTGCGTTCTTTCTTCCTATATTCATTAGGCAGATTTTTGTGATGAGACTAATATATACTTACAATTAAATACACATTGTTCTTTATTATAGAGTGGAGGATTATTTTGATATATACAGGGTTTCTTAAAATATGTACTCACACCTCGAATGACGAAAAATCTTTACGAATATAGAGTGAAATGGAATAGCTTCGAATACAGAAAACAAATGTAGTTGAAAAATCATGTTTGCAAATGTTCAAATTAGTGACGATTTTTATACAGGAAAAAAAACTGATAACAGTTAAAGTGTAAGCACATTTTTTGAGACACCCTGTATATCGACTTCAGTGCAATATTTTGTGAAGACCGCATAAGAAATGGTGATCTGTTCACAGAGAAACTTTTGTGCTTCTAATAAAAGATTCTGCCAAAGAAAATGCGTTCTGGTTAATCTTTCATTCGCCCACTTGCATGCTGCATGCTACAAGATTATCAGAAAGAAGAGGTTTTAAAAATAGTTTGTCTTTTAATGTCCATGTTAGAACATGTCTGATAAGGAGTTTATATATATATAATATATATAGCAAGGCCAAAGGTTAAAAACTAAAAACAAAACAATTCGATATAAAATCTTCAGCTATTTAACATGTTGACAAATGTGTTTTCAATCCGTGTAGTTTAGGTGTAGATTCATTTCATGGAATCTGGTGAAAACTCCAGAGTTTAAATGGTGAAAGAATTTATTTTATGGGAGCAAAAAATAAATAAGAAAATGCAATTGGAGGATGAACCAATCCAATTTCCTTAATTATATTTTTTAATGGAAATCGCTCCAGACAAATCATGAAGCCATTTGATGTAAAGAGCTAACAAGAACTAAAAATGATTATTGCAATGCCTATTGGCTTAAATCTTAGACCCCCCCCCCAAAAAAAAAATCCAGGCTATAAGTAAAAAGAAAAAAGTGAACATGAAGAGAGTTCCTCAAGCTTGCAGTTCTTGAAAAGAAGCTACTGGTATAAGATACTGTATTATAACAAGATATCAAGACCGTGAATTGATAGACCACTAGACCAACGAGTAAATATTGTTAAGTGTTGATTTTCAGATTATCAAATATAAATTATGTCAAATTTTCTAATCTACTGAATTATAATATGAAAGCTCTGCTTGACATAATATGTTAACCATTGAGCTTAATTTTATTTTCAGTATTTAATATATCCTGATGATTCATAATGCCTTATTTATTAATAAATCTTGAGTTCTTCTGTGAATACGGCAGTTTTTAAACGTTTTCTTATATTCAAAGACCAAGTTATGTTGTGAACTGAAACAAATGCTATGGTGTACGTCTCACATAAATTATAATTATTCAAAATAAAGAATCTTTTAAAATATGAATGATTTATTCATATTTGCTGCACTTGATCGTCCTGTAAACTGCGAGTCAAAAAGAGAGGATAAGAGGGAAAAATTGCACTTATAAAATAAGTACATGGCTTACTTATAATTTTGTTAGGCCATCTTAGAAATACATTTTATCAATCTAAACTTCCATACAAAAGGTCAAACATTAGCAATCACTACTCTCAGTCGTATGTCTGACATCGTTTTCAACTAACTAAACGCTTCCTTTTTGATGAACTTATATCCAGGTAGGATTGATCCTTGTAACTTTGTCTAGAACATGTCATTTTTAAAAAGAGTTGCCCCATAAAAGGCATATTGCCACTTGGACGTAAGTGGTTACTAGGTTACTATTTGGGATCATCTCCAATGACATGATCTATGGAATTGAGTAGCGAGGTATCTGTTCACATTATATTTAAATTTCTGCATGTGAGTACAATGAGGGAAGAAAGAGATTGAAAGGAAATTGCGAAGTATAGCAGTCAGGAGGAAGAAACTATTAGAGGTGAAGGCTTTCCGGCATCTACAGAATTCTACATATTTACAACAATACTAGTTACCTAAACAAGTATATTTTAACTAATATTTATACTAGTAATGTATCCACCAATATGTAACAATATGACTTATGTTAAAGCCTGTGTTTATCAAACTGTGTCAGTCGTATTTGAAGCAACAACAGCTTCCAATGCCTCTGAATTAAACTCCCTTGAGGGCCCTTCTTTTGATTCGTGCTGCAGGCTGTAGTCCCTGTTTCTGAATCGTGAAAAGCATCTCCTGTATGTTCTATTAATCACGATGCCATCACCATAAATGTTTTAGAGTGACTTTCCTGTTGCTCTTATACCATTCCATTTTTAAAATGCAAACAATAACTTGACGAATCTATTATTTTCTTGGAATGAACATTTGAATCAATGAAACGGCTTAAAATAATGTGATATTGACAACTTGAAAGGAAATGAAACATATTATCATTGATTTCGGCATGTTACATAAATAATTCGAAAGTTAGACGCCTTTTAAAACTTACTAAAGTAAAAAAAGAAAAGGCAATGAAATCATAGTCTTGAAGGAAAAAAAATGACGTCTCCCTCTATAATCAGAATACTATAAATGTTATAGTATATTAGATTCTCCAGGTTTCAACGGTTCATGAATATATATATATATATATATATATATATATATATATATATATATACGTAAATTGAATAAAATCACAACCTACATGAATAAAATTGGCGTTAAGCTCTTACAGCTGTTTCGTGAAAGGATGGACATATATATATGTGTGTGTGTGTGTATATATATATATATTATATATAATATATGAATTTATTTGTCAGTTAAATAAGGAAATAACATAGAGAAAGAGGGGCTATAAACGCTCTTTATACCTAGGCATTTCGAAGTATAATGCTTCTCATTAGAAGAGAAAGGAGCTAGGTTATAGATATAGGGAAATGCAACATCTATCTTGGGATACATTAAGATGGAAATATAAAATAGTAGGAAGATAAATGAATAAAATATAAAGGATGAAGGGAACAACAAAACAAAAATTAGGGAGATGGTATGGCAATTATGTAACTGGGGAGGTTTGTTTATGCTAGAGGGGAGCGGTGAGAGTGATTAAAATTGGGTGAAATTCTGATATAAAAATACATGTTTTAAGGCAAAAGAGTGTAGAAAATGGAGAAAGTTGTTAAAACAGAAATACGATAATGGCGGAAAAAATATAATATGGCATAGTGGATAAAGGATTAGAGATGAAACAAAATATATGCATATAAACAATGAAAAATATAAAAACCTTAGGGTCCAAGATGGTTACATAATATTAGATATTTTAGCTTTGCGGTTTTTTCTTTCCAAAGCTGTCCAATCTAATTCTTATATTTCTGACTTTAGTGGAATCCTTACCACTATTAAATAATTCAATGAATTAATAGAAACAAGTCCAATAGTAGCATATGCATATTTGGCAAATACTAGATGAAGTCATATTCTTCAGGCAGTACTCCACAACGGAATGGGGATATTATCCATTAAGTAAATCTCTGAAAAGTTTGGTCAGTTGGGTACAGGTAAAACTTTTGGGATCTTGATGTGTCGAGAGGGATGAAGTTCTGATATTCTTGTAGGAATCCTTAAGTGTAAAATTGGAATATCGCCAGTAATTAGGAACCAGTGCCATATAGATTTAAATGGGAGAAGTGAAAACATATACTGTGAAAGCCAAAGATGGGCCGTGGAAGTTTAAGATATTTGGAACACACACACACATAGTTGGATAGATATACATATACACAGTCACTTTCCACATAGAAAAATAGACAGAACTTTAATTCCTAACTAATAGCTATTATCATGATGATGAATGTTCATATTTAATATTGAAATCAATAGACAAAAGAAAAACACTAAATTTAGTGAAGTTTATAAGTTATTCTTTCCACACAACTTGTTCAATTATTAATTCGATAAACTACATGTTAAAAATGGAACATAAAATATAAGAAAAATTGATCAAATGTTTAGATGCAAAAAGAAATAAGCCAGCAAAACAACAATGCAATATACTTCATGCAATATATATATATTGTAAAACCAACAACAACAAAAAAAGGACAACACACAATAAAAGTTAGCTTAGTCATCCACAGAAAGGTGTTTTGCCATCTTTACAGTTCTGCAGTATGACTAAACCTGGCAATTGGTTTTATGCCAAAATTCAAAACCTTGGTTGTCTATGTGGAAAGTGACTGTGTTATATGTATTACTCGATTAAATTCAAGGTAGCACTGTGAGATGTTTTCCTTATGTCTGTGAGTGTATTTGTCTTATGGGAGTATCTTTCCTCAAGATCAATAAAGAAGCTTTGAAAAGCTTAGTAAATATTATCAAATGTCTGTGGTTGATATTTTCCTTCCTTGAAGCAACCTTTTTTTCTTTATTTCATTCGTATATGTATGACTGTCTCTAACATTTTTCTGTCTCTGATAGCAGCATTAGCTATATGCATAAGAAAACACATGTAAGACGCTTATTGAAAAAGTAAATACAGAAATTCGTCTATATATTAATAAAAAAGTAAAATACATGATTGTGAACTGATATTTTGTAATAAATGGAATGTAACTTTACAATGTGAGATATATATATATATATATTGGCAAACCGTTGGACCTGGAGGATCTAGTACTATATCCATCATGGAATAAAAATGTCTTATTTAAAAAATCATGTAAATTAATCAAGTAGTTTTATATAGAGAAAAAAATCATGATTTTTTTTAATGGTATTCAGCAATTAATAGTAATTCATAGACATTATGAAACTGATTTTGATAACTATTTCTATTTAAGTAGCTCGAATTGAGTTGTCTCACTTTATTTATTAACCATGGTGGAACAATACACACCATCCTTGCTTCCTCATAAAATTTTATTTTCTTGGTAAAAATGACTAATTGATTAATTCATGTGAATTTTAGAATATGCCATTTTTGTTCCGTGACGGGTACGTACGTCATAAATATTTTTTCTGTATTTTTTTTTTTTTTTAATTATCTTGAATTCTGGACAAGAATCAAAAAAGCTATTTTAAACTAAGGATGGACACGCGTAAAAATATTTTAATTTGAAATAGCTAAATAACTGGTTTAGTCCGTGTAGAAGATGAGTAATTTAAAAGAAAAATGTTTTTTCTTAAAAAAAAAATAGGTAAAAATTATCCATGAGGAACTCAAATGTTTGCTTATCTAACCTGTTCAAGTTTTGTTTGCAAATAAAATAAATAAAACAAAAAGGGTCGCCTTGACCTGGAAGCGCCCCCCCCCCACGCCTTTTTTTAAACACAAAGAAGGAAATGGAGATTTTTTTTTTTTTTTTTTTTTTGTGACTCGTTTTGTTTTTCAAAGCTTACTTTATTGATCTTAGTCTTGAGATTTGGAGAAAAAAAGATACTGTTTTTTAATCCACAAGAACCTGTTTATTAAAAATGTGGTATGGACTTTGTTCGGTGATCAACATTACTATTACCAACTGATGTGTGAAAACATCATCATCATCGGCGGTCACTCGTGTCCGAGTAAGACTGTCCTCCGTTGTGGCTTCTGTGGGTCCTCAGGTGAGCATAGAGCCCAATCCTAGACCCAATTTGTCTTGTGCAATTTGGGCAGATAAAGGTAGTGGTGGTGGGGTGGGGTTGGGTGTGTCTGGTTAATAATCTGTCCTTTCTGTGCTTGCGTTTATCCTCAGCAGCTTGATTTAGGTCACTACTATAAAGCGCAGCACCTTTGTGGACAGCGCTCCTCCATCCCAACCTGTTCCCAGCCAAGTCCTCCCATGTCTCAAGGTCCATGTGAAACCGCTTTAGATTTGCTTTGATGTTGTCCTTATACCTCATCTTTTGGCCACCCTGGGCACGCTTTCCCTCAACAAGCTGAGAGTAGAAAATCTGTTTTGGGAGGCGGAGATCCGGCATTCGGACAACATGACCAGTCCATCTGAGCTGGCGTTGAGCAACAGTAGCGGTGATAGTGGGAATGTCAGCCTCACTCAGGACGCTGGTGTTGGTGCGTCGGTCCTTCCAACTAATTCTGAGGATTTTTCGGAGGCATCTTTGGTGGTACGTCTCCAGGGTTTTTACGTGCCTCCTGTATGTGGTCCAGGTCTCCGATCCATAGAGAAGAGTGGGCAGCAAGACAGCTTTATATACCATGATTTTGGTCTTTGCCAGAAGGTCACGGTTCTCAAATACTCTCTTCCTTAGCCTTGAGAAAGCCCCACTGGCACAGCTGAGACCGTGTTGTATTTCATCATCTATGTTGGCTTTTGATGATAGGATGCTGCCTAGGTATGGGAAGTGGTCCACATTTTCCAGTTTAGCGTTGTCAATGAAGATGTTTGGGGGTGAGACTGGAGTACTGTTTGGTGGTGATTGATGGAGGATTTGGGTTTTTTTTATATTAATTGTTAGTCCTAGCTGTTTGTACGCCCTCGTGAAGGCAACCAGTGTACACTGTAGGTCCTCTTCTGAGAGGGCTACAAGGGCGTTATCGTCTGCATACTGTAGCTCCATAATGGATATGGTGTTCGTTCGACCTTTGGCCCTAAATCTGTTGATGTTAAAAAGTCGGCCGTCGGTTCTGTACATAATCTGAACTCCATGGGGAAGATGTTTGTCCGTAAGATGGAGGATAGCAGTAATGAAGATGGAGAACAGGGTTGGGGCAATGACACATCCCTGTTTCACTCCCGTGTCAACCCTGAAGGGCTCTGTTTCATCTCCACTACTACTGAGGACTGTAGCTGACATATTGTCATGCAGCAGTCTCAGTACCCGAATGTACCTCTCTGGGCATCCAAACCTTGCAAGAACCAGCCAAAGGGCTTGACGGTTCACAGAGTCAAAGGCTTTAGTAAGGTCTATAAAAGCCATGTATAATGGTAAATTTTGCTCCCTGCACTTTTCTTGGAGTTGACGAGCAGTGAAGATCATGTCCATCGTGCCTCTATTTGGTCGAAAGCCACTTTGGGACTCGGGAAGGATGGTTTCTGCAAGGGGTGTAAGCCTGTTGGCCAAAACGCGAGCTAGGGCTTTCCCTGTGGTAGAGAGGAGAGAAATGCCCCGGTAGTTCCCACAGTTTGCCTTGTCTCCCTTCTTAAAGATGGAGACAACTAGGGCATCTCTAAGTTGTGCAGGGATTTTCTCTTGTTCCCATATTTTGAGCAGCAGGGCATGGATGTGTCTGAGAAGATCAGGCCCGCCTTTCTTCAGGATTTCTGCTGGGATGCCGTCAGAACCAGCCGCCTTATTGTTTTTCATCTTCCTAATTGCATCCCGCACCTCTTCCAGACTGGGTGGTTCTCCCATGCTCTCAATTATGGGCTGTTGGGGGAGTTTTTCAAGGGCCTCCATCTCTGGAGTGGTGTCCCTGTTCAGAAGATCCTTGTAATGCTCTTTCCATCTATTTGTTATTTCTCCCTTTCCTTTCAGCAGCGTGAGCCCATCCTTAGACCGAAGGGGGGTCAGAGAACGGTAGCTGGGGCCGTATACCACTTTTGTGGCTTCAAAGAATCTTCTGGTGTCCCCAGAGTCAGCAAACTGCTGGATCTCCTGAGCCTTCTTCATCCATCAGATGTTCTTCAGCTTCCTGACTGTCGATTGGACAGCCGCTTTAGCCTTGGCATGGGCAGCTCTTTTAACCTTGCAATTGATGTTATTCTGCCAGGTGATAAAAGTTTGCCTCTTGGTGTCTATAAGCTGTTGGATTTCGGTATCGTTTTCATCGTACCAATCCTGATGTTTCCGCTTTTTCTGCCCTAGGATGCTTATACTGGAGTCCATGATGGCAGAAGACAGCTTGTCCCAGTGCTCTTCAGCGTCATGCAGATACTGCTTGGGCAGGTCCGCACTAAGAGCCGCCTGGAGGTGTTGTTGGTAGGTGATATCGCCCAGCTGCTCGATGTTGAGCTTTGGTCGGCTCTGTCTTTTTTGCATCCTTTGCTTCCGCATTAAATGGATAGACATGATGGAGCGAATAAGACGGTGGTCGGTCCAACAATTGTCTGTACTGGTCATTGCCCTGGTGTTCAGCACATCACAGCGGTCTTTGGCACGGACAATGACATAGTCAATGAGGTGCCTGATTTTACTTCGAGGGTGCATCCATGATGTTTTGAATGCGTTTTTTTGTCGGAAAAGTGTGTTCGTGATGATCAGGTTATGTTCTGAGCACTTTGTCAGTAGGAGTGTACCATTTGAGTTAATGTTCCCAACTCCTTCTCTTCCAAGCGTTCCTCTCCAGTGCTGATGGTCTCGTCCCACTCTAGCATTGAAATCCCCAAGTAGGATAATCTTGTCCCCCTTGGGGGCCCCGGATAAAATGGTGTCAAGGTCAGCATAAAAGGTCTCCTTTATTTCATCATGTGCATCAAGTGTTGGAGCATACGCACTAATCACAGTGGCCATTTGGTTGCCCGCAAGCATCAGGCGCATGGTGATTAGCCGTTTGTTGATGCCAACAGGGGGCTCATTGAGGTGGCGGATGAGGCTGTTCTTTATAGCAAAGCCCACGCCATGGATACGCGGCTCTTCTGCAGGCCTTCCTTTCCAAAAGAAGGTGTACCCGCCTTTCTCCTCCCTCAGCTGCCCGTCGTCAGCCAGTTGGGTTTCAGAGAGCGCAGCTATGTCAATCTGGAACCTCCTTAGCTCTCTTGAGATAATGGCAGTTCTTCTTTCGGGTCGATCACTTGTTTTGTTGTCCATGAGGGTCCTCACATTCCAGGTTCCAAAAAATAGGCATAAATTTTCTTTCTTTTTCCGACCGCGTGGTGGTGATCCCTCTGGATGCGGTAGTCCAGACGGGTTTTTTTGAGGCAGGCTATTTTTAGGGGTACCTTTTCTAACCCCCTTCCCCTACTGGGGTGAGCAGAGTGGATCCTAAACAGGGCTGCTCAGTCATGGATGCAGCTGCCGAAAAACTCTTTCTGCCTCGGTCCGTGAGGTTAGCTAGGAGCTGCCAGACTACACTGTCCTGCTCCCGTCACCACTTCCTGGTCGCCACAGGACTTTTTCTATCCGGGAATTAAGGGAGAGCTCTCTCTGCCTCAGTCCGGGAGCTTAATGACTAAGACTGTCACAAGACTTTTCCATCCATGATGTAGAGTAGGATGTGTTCCCTTTCGGGAGAACGCCTGCGCGTGATGTCTTTTAACGTGGGGAGACTGATGCGCCTGCAGCCACCACACGGCCCCTTGGCAGAGGAGGGCCTGATACCAATGGCATGGAGAACCACGACGACTGGAGACTCTCTTCTGTTGCAGCCTTCATCCGCCTTCAGTGCCGTTGTGTCATTATTGTCATCATCCGCCGCATCAGCCGTTGAGGTCTTTTGGATCACTCTTTGTCTGGAACCTCCCCTTCAACCTTACCGCCATGGGTGGCCCTACCAGGAGCCTAGGCTCCGGACGGCATCGCTCTCAGGTTCATCGGAACACACAAGGTTCTCCACCACGACAAGGTGGCGATCCAGGGAGAACGTGAAAACACACACACACACACACACACACCTTGTTATATTGTAAACATTTTCGATCCAGCTATCACAAAAAGTCAATTTACAATCATGATTTTTTTTGTGTTGTTTTAACATATAGACAAATTTTTATATTTACTTTTTTCCATAAGGGTCTTACATATGTTTCATTATGCATATAACTGATGCTGCCATCACGCAAATCATCAGAAACATAGACATTCACACACACAATCTATCTATCAATCTATATATATATATATATATATATATATATAAAGTTAAATTTCTTAGACTTCGGTGATATCATAAATAGATGAAGAGAATAACACTTTATTGTTGAAGTAATTAAGTTCAGCAGATAACCATAAGTTTTTTTTTTTGTTTTTTTTTATTCAATTTTCACCCCAAACACGGCACAGTGCCACTTTGAAGCAGGGGGCTACTATTAGGGACTTAATTAGCGGGGTCATTATGAAGGGAGAAGAGTAGAAAGATGTTTGTTAACATTACACTTGAACTTCTGCATATCATTGCAGTTGGGAAAGCAGAATCCCGGAAGGGAGTTCCAAAGACCCGCAGTTCTGGGGAAGAAACTATTGGAGTAAAAGGCTTTCTTGCACCAAGCGAATCTCTACTGTAAAGGGATGAGACTTAGTAGCTTGTCAGGTTTGTCGGGGGTAGTTACGTCGGGGAGGTACAAGTGTTTGCAGTTCGTCAGAGCATTCACCATTAAAGTATTTGTAGAACAGGCAGAGGGATGCAACATCTCGTCGATGGGACAGAGGTTGAAGCCTAGATGACAGTTCAAGACCTATCAGGTTGGCGACTCTCTTTTGAACCCTGTCCAGGAGCGAGAGACAAGCAGCAGATGCACCAGCCCAGATGTGACAACAGTACTCCATACATGGGCGAATGGTTGCCTTATAGAGGTATAGGATACTGTCAGGCGTAAGTAGTTTTCTAGCACGGTAGAGGGAGCCAGCCTTCCTTGCAGCAGCCTTGGCAATGCTCTCAATGTATCTATTCCAGTTCATATTCCCTGTAAACGTTAGGCCGAGGAGTTTAAAAGAAGTACTTTCAGGCAATGTGTTCTTGGCCATTGCTATTGGTGGTAGAGAAGGTTTCTTGTAGTTATTGAAGGAAACAAGCTTAGTCTTAGCAGCATTGAATGTGACCAACCATTTTTATCCCCATTCCACTATGGATTGGAGGTCATCCTCTAGTGTTTCTGCCATTTCCTTGGATATGTGTTCATTTGTTTTCCCCTCATATCTGTTATAGAGAGTGGTGTCATCGGCAAATATACCCATCTCCGAAACAATTTTATCAGGGAGGTCGTTTATGAATATCAGGAATAATAGAGGTCCAAGGATAGACCCCTGAGGTACTCCCGCATTTATGTCATATTGTTTGAATGTATGTCCGTCGAGGACAATTTTGATTTTTCTATTACTTAAGAAGGATTTAATTACATTATGAATTCTTCCAGTGATTCCATATGATCTAATTTTCCTTAGAAGACCATCGTGCCATACCCTGTCAAAAGCCTTAGATATATCAAGGGCCACCGCTCTACCCTCCCCTGTTTTATCCAATGAACGGTATATACGTTCAGAAACTACAGTTAAGATATCTGCTGTTGAACGGGCTTGCCTGAATCCATATTGTTTGTCAGTCAGGAGTTTAACAGCTGTTAGGTGCTGGACTAGGACTTGATTAACTAAGGACTCAAATATTTTGGCGAAAAGCGTGAGGAGGCTAATGGGGCGATAATTTAGTGGGTCGGTTCTTTCACCAGAATCCTTGAAGACTGGTACCACAGAGGCGGTTTTCCAGCAGTCGGGAAAACAAGAAGTACTGCAGGTATTAAAAGTCAGCTCTGTGATTGGGACTAGGTCAACTAGAGCTATTATATTATGATTTATAAATGTACTAGCGAGGGGTACCCAGCGTTGCCCAGGTGTTTGTAGGTGTGTGTGAAAAAAAAACAGGTGCCTGTGAAAAAAAACGAAGCCTTTACGACGTGCAGTTGGAAAATAGTAAAGTGTGAAAAAAAAACAGGTGCGCGTTTTTGGTTGATGTGACAGCGATAGGTGTTCAGCAGTTAGCATTTTGTGCGGGACAGTTTTTAATGAGGTCAATAAATCGGTTTGTTTGTTTTTAAAAACCCGAGCTACCGTCTGATAGGACGAAGTCAACATTGACCAAACGTTACTTAGCTCTCTAGAGACCACTGGCTCTGGGCCTGTGTTTATTTATTTGCTTCCCCACTGAGCAAATTAGGCACAAGGCCGTTTTTTAATATGGAGATGGAGGGAGGGGGGAGGGAAAGGGGAATCCTGCTCCCGAGAGGTGGGAAATGGGAGCTGGATAGTAACTGTGGTCGTAGGGTGATCCCTACCTTGACCAAGTTCAGATATGTGGGGTTACCCCCACATATGGTCTTTGCTAGTCATAGCTGGTCTTTGCTTGCAGCATCTGCCGGAACAGATGGTATTTATTTGCTTCCCCACCGAGCAAATTAGGCACAAGGCCGATTTTTAATGTGAGGAGTGAAGGGGAAAAGGGGACCAACTCCCCGGGGAGTAGGGGAGCTGGATAGTGACAATTGGTATGAAGGGTTGCCCCTACATTGACCAAGGTCTTATATGTGAGGTTGCCCACACATATGGTCTTTGCTTGCAGTATCTGCCGGAACAGATGGTGTTTATTTGCTCCCCCACTGAGCAAATTAGGCACAAGGCCGTTTTTAATGTGAGGTAAAAACCAGCTCCCCTAAAAGTAGGCAAAAAGGGGGCACTCTGGTTACCAAAAATAATAATTGTCCCAGTATAGAGGGCTTCCCCTCTATCGACCGGTACAAATCATCTCAAGTGCAGTATCTGCCGGAACAGATACTACACTTTGATCTTGTCCCCCGTGCCACAGAGGGCGGGGGGACTGTGTTTATTTATTTGCTTCCCCACTGAGCAAATTAGGCAGGAGGCCGTTTTTAATGTGGAGATAGGGGGGAGGGGGAGGGAAATGGGGATCCAGCTCCCCAGAGGAGGGAAGTGGGAGCTGGATTAGAAACTGTTGGTATGAAGGGTTGCCCCTTCAGTGACCAAGTTCAGATATGTGGGGTTACCCCCACATATGGTCTTTGCTAATCATAGCTGGTCTTTGCTAGTCATAGCTTTGCAGCATTTGCCAGAACAGATACTACACTTTGATCTTTGACGAGGGCGGGGGGACTGTGTTGTATTTATTTGCTTCCCCACTGAGCAAATTAGGCACAAGGCCGTTTTTTAATGTGGAGAGAGAGGGAGGAGGGAGGGAAAGGGGGATCCTGCTCCCGAGAGGTGGGAAATGGGAGCTGGATAGTAACTGTGGTCGTAGGGTGATCCCTACCTTGACCAAGTTCAGATATGTGGGGTAACCCCCACATATGGTCTTTGCTAGTCATAACTGGTCTTTGCTTGCAGCATCTGTCGGAACAGATACTACACTTTGAGATATTAAATCTTTTATTCATGTTAAAAAAATACAGAAAAAAAAAAATCAACGATGAACAAAAAACTTAGGCACTTGATCTTGTCCCCCGTGCTGCCGAAGCGGGGTGGGGGGGGCTGTGATTAGAGTTGAGTTTCACTTTTTGTTTATACCAAAAAGCGAATGTAACGCGTGCCGATGCGGGAAATGTCGAATAATTAACGTTTGAAAGTCAATAAAATTAAATAGACAGGCGAGCTCCGTGGTTAAGTGTGAGATATTACAATTTATAGATGATATAAAAAGTTTTAAGAAGTTATGAAGCGAGTGAGCGCTTCTCTGAAAGAAGCCTTTTGTGGACATCAAGGAAAAGCGTACATACATACATACATACATACATACATATATTTTCGCTTTTATATATATAGATTAAATTATGACATAATCATTGTTGGATACAGTTCCAAAAATTGTTGATATTGAATTTTTGGATACATTTCCAAAAATTCACTATCAACAATTTTTTTTTTTAATTTATGGAACTGATATACTCAAAAAAAGAAAGTAAAAATTTTGTATCTTTTAAAATTTATATGTATGGCAATTGCTTCATCTTAGCAGACGCTAGCCATCTCAATGCTCGTGACCACCCTCACCGCAGTTGCTGAATGAATCATCAGTAACACCCAAGCCATGTCCATAGGCCTGAAGGTGATTTTTCAGGCCAGCAGATGACTTGCACAGTTTTCCACATATGTGGCAAATTAGATTGAGTGTTGAAACTTGTTTCACTTCTGCCTCCGCTTTTCTACTCCCACTGCCCACAGTGTGCGTGTGTGTGTGTGTGTGTGTGTGTGTGTGGTTAATGTAATCAGCTTTCGAGAGGAGCATCCAATCACACGTCTTACATTCCCGACTGTTCAACGCATCAGGCAAAACTGATACATTGCCTTTTCTCAAGTTTCTCTTGAGTTCAGCATGATCGATTCTTTCCTTTTCAAAAACTTCAGATCCACTTCTTACTAGCCTTCTTTATTTGGGCTGGTATTTCGCTAGAGTTTCCCAGTTCTGAATAGGAATCTTGAAGGCTTTATTATCGTCTTTTATACAATTCTTGAAGCACCTCTTTGGACTATACTGAGGACGTTTCCCAGTCTTAAACTCACTTTAAAACAACTGCTTAGGCAGTCTCGCATCCAAACAACATAACCTGCTCAGTATAACCGGTTCCTCATCACCATTGCTTCAATGCTCAAACACTCAGCTTTCTTGAGAATGTCCGTGTCAAGTGTTAGTGACTGCCATTTTACATTCAGAATTTGCCTGAGACATTTCTGATGGAACCTCTCAAGTTGCTTTAAGTGGCGACGCTGTGGTTTCCAGTACTCTGATGAGTAAAGTAAAACAGAAAGAACACAGGTCGAGTAGACACTAACCTTGGTTTTGACAGATCCCACGATCACACCATAGCCGCTTTTCTAGTATTATAAATGCCATGTTGGCCTTCTGAATGCAAAGACGTATCTCTGCATCCAGGGAGCCATCTC
This sequence comes from Euprymna scolopes, assembly GCF_053919585.1. Taxonomy (NCBI): domain Eukaryota; kingdom Metazoa; phylum Mollusca; class Cephalopoda; order Sepiida; family Sepiolidae; genus Euprymna; species Euprymna scolopes. The sequence continues at coordinate 22,930,491 of NC_136488.1, forward strand.
AGGAGACTATGATGCCTAAGTACACAAATGTGTCTACAACATTTAATCTTCTTTCCCTCACATAGATATTTGGTTCAGTGCATGGAGCACCGGGTGCAGGGGTGAACATCACTTTCGTCTTCTTAGTGCTAATAGTTAAGCCAAATTCTCAAGACGTTTTTCTTTCCATGTGAACAGGTAATGGTGAATTTGTTCTTATTCTTGACAGAAATATATTCAGGCAAGTTTTAAATTTGTGAAGGGCAGAGTTTATGTCTTGGCGAATAAGCATATTTTTTTCATCTTCAAGTTTTCCGACTTATGTTTCTTTCACAGAACCCTCACAAGAAGCGATGTGTCTTTCACGCCCCCCCCCACTCTTTATACACTGTCCGATATAAATAGGTGTGATGAAAATATTTTTGTACACCGTTAGCTAAAAACAGATTTCATGAAATGGTCTTTCTTTTCTTCATGAACAATTTTTTTTTTGGGGGGGGGGGGGTCCAAATATTTTTTTAATATTCTAGCTAGTCATATATGGTAGTTCTCTGTCACATGTTTGAATGTCTCCTATTACACGACTGGTCAGAATTCATTTAGATTTCTCCTCACGCTTTAGGATCGGATGTTCCTCAACTCACTTGAGCATCACTATCCATCATTCAGAGTTCTGGGTATGACCTTACAAGACATCCAGTGGTGAGGTCCAGTTTGAAAGCTGTGGGGAATGTGGCATTGCCCTTTAGTTACCATTGTTCCCAGGTCCGCTTTGTCCCGAAGTGGTAATACCTGTTAGGACATCGAGTGCTATCAGATCAGCTCAGACTGTCTGAAGATACCGACTTCCTGACCAAAATTGCACCAAACATCGATGTAATTTTTTTCCCCTTACTCTTTGCAAAATTCAGTCATTTTTTGTAAAGTCAAAAACAATAATTTTCTTTCTACAAAACAACCAAACCAAATACCATGAATAAATATTTGAATATATTAAGAATTTGTAACAGAAAAAATTTTCCAAAATTAATGGATTTGGCATTAAATAACCAGAAAAGGGTTGATATATCATAAAACAAAACGATCAAACCAAATACCATAAATAAATATTTGAAGATATAATGAACTTTAAACATAAATTTTTTTTCCAAAATGACTGGATTCAGCATTACATAACACAAAAATGGATGGTATGTCCTGGACTGAACAATCATCATTAAGGTCATTTAATATTTCATATAGGCATCGTTGGTTAATCCATTGTTAGACTTTTTCGGATGTCTGCAAATAAAGTGAGGTCACATAAAATGAAGGAAATCAAAATGGTGACTGTTATATTGATTTGCGAAGTACATTCCTACCAACACAATCCGCAAACCCACACCATTCATTTCTTAGTAAACACAGTCGATTTTCGTATTGCTATACAGAAACATTCTCCTGTTTTCTATTTTCTAAGCAACAACAAATACAAAATAAATTAATAGAAAAATAATCGATACTTGCCTTCAATTCATATTTAGTTGTTTCTATGCACTACATAGCATTCTATTCGATTGCCTAGTTCTTCTAGCAAGTTCCATCACTGTAATATATACTTTTGTAACGGATAATTTTTCAAAGGAGGCGGTCATTCTACACAGCATATTTGTGTACTACATTTTATTTAAAAGGAAAAAAGAATCGATACAATGAAGGACTCCTTGTCTTTTTTTCTGATTTTTAGGAATAAGGATTGAAATATTTATCTGCAAAAAAATATAAAAATGCATAATGAAAAAATTAGGCACAAGGACATTCAATAGTATGGGAATAATGGGTGTCATTGGTTATCCTTTGTCTCAAATACTTAAAATTGTCTATCCTACTCTGAACTAGAAATACCTCGATCACCACAATACCACATTTGAATAGACAGAGATGATAGCACAACACAAAGCTTCTCTATATCTCATTCTCTATCACAGGTGGTTACATTTCCAACACATTTCCCAGACTAGCAAGATCAACATGCCTCACTTCTAGATCTATTTCTAACCACAGTTCCCGATGATTGTACAATGAATGCCCACAGCCCACTCGGGAATGCTGATCACACTGTGATAATGGTAGAAATCGGCCTAAATTTCCGATCCAAAACTAAAAACACACTGCTCAAAATAACAAGGTATTACAAAAAGGCTATCTGGGATGATGCTTCATGGGGAAATACCTTTTCTCTTCCAGCTGAACAGTGCGCAAATGAGATCGCTGAAGGTTTAAAACTGCAATTGAAGCACATGTTCCCACACGGAAATTCTATAGCAAGCCCCACTCCTTCCAATGGTTTACTTCTACTTGTGCAGCTGCCATTGCTCAAAGGCAGCATGCATACCGCAGATTCAACCGACATCAGTCCAGGTCAAACAGACAGAAGTATATAGAAGCTAGAAGTAATTGTAAGAGAGAAATAGTGACAGCTAAGATAGAATACACTGAAACCACCAGAAAACGCATTGAAGTACAGAAATTAGGAACTCGTGATTTTCGAAAAATCTACAACAGTGTAGTAAATAATGGGCAGTCAACGATTCTCCCACTATCAAGCAATCATGAGGTTGCTTGCACGGCAACAGAGAAGGCTTACCTGCTTGCCAGTCGGTTTGCCTCAAACTCCACATTGGACCCGGCACACCACTCCCTCCCTGACTTTCCTTTGTGAACAGACGTCACACTAGATGATTTTAAAATCACCCCTTCTCAGGTACATAGTATCATAAAAACCTAGACACCTCAAAAGCATGTGGACCCAATCTCATCCAGGCTGTGCTATTGAAAAAATGCTCCGCTGAGGTTGCTCCAATTCTCTCCAAACTTTACAACAAATGCCTCAACGAATCTTGCTTTCCTAACTGCTGGAAAACTGCTTCTGTGGTACCAGTTTTCAAGAATTCTGGTGAAGGTACTGACTCATAAAATTATCGCCCCATTAGCTTTCTCCCGCTTTTCACCAAGATATTTGAGTCCTTAATTAATCAAGCTCTAGTCCATCACCTTACAGCTGCTAAACTCCTGACTGACAAACACTATAGATTTAGGAAAGCCCGTTCCACAGCAGATATCCTAACTGTAATCTCTGAATGTATATACTGTTCACTGGATAAAGCAGGGGAGGGTAGAGCAGTAGCCCTCGATATATCTAAGGTTTTTGACAGGGTATAGCACGATGGTCTTCTAAGGAAAATTAGATCATATGATATTACTGGAAAAATACATAATATAATTAAATCCTTCTTAAGTAAGAGAAAAATCTAGGTTGTCCTCGACGTTCATGCATCTAAACAATATAATATAAATGCAGGAGTACCTTAGGGGTCTATCCTTGGACCTTTATTATTCCTGATATTCATAAATGACCTCCCTGATGAAATTGTTTTGGAGATGGGTATATTTGCTGATGACACCACTCTCTATAGCAGGTACGAGGTGAAAACAAATGAACACATATCTAAGGAAATGGCAGAAACACTAGAGGATGACCTCCAATCTGTAGTGGAATGGGGACAAAAATGAATGGTCACATTCGATGTTACCAAGACTAAGCTTCTTTACTTCAATAACTACTAGAAACCTTTTCTATCACCAATAGCAAAGGCCAAGAACACACTGCCTGAAAGTACTTCCTTTAAACTCCTCGGCCTAACGTTTACAGGACACATGAACTGGAATAGATACATTGAGAGCATTGCCAAGGCTGCTGCAAAGAAGATGGGCTCTCTCTACCGTGCTAGAAAACTTTTTACGCCTAAAAGTATCCTGTACCACTATAAGGCCAATATTCGCCCATGTATAGAGTACCGTTGTCACATTTGGGCTGGTGTATCTGCTACTTTACTCTCACTCCTGGACAAGGTTCAAAAGAGAGTCGCCAACCTGATAGGTCCTGAACTGTCATCTAAGCTTCAGCCTCTGTCCCATCGACGAAATGTTGCATCTCTCTGCCTGTTCAACAAATACTTTAATGATGAATGCTCTGACGAACTACAAGCACTTGTATCCCCTCGATGTGAATACCCCCGACAAACCCGACAAGCAGCTAAATCCCACCCCTTCACAGTAGAGATCCCTAAATGTAAGAAGGCTTTCTACTCCAATAGTTTCTTCCCCAGAACTGCTAGACTTTGGAACTCCCTTCCGGGATTCTGCTTTCCCAACTCTACAGATATGCAGAAGTTCAAGTGTAGTGTGAACAGACATCTTGCTACTCATCTCCCTTCATAATACCCCTGCAAATTATGTTCCCGATAGTAGTCCCCTACTTCAAAATGGCATTGTGCCTTGTTAGGGATGAAAATTGAATTAAAAAAAAAAAATTCACTCCAGGAGCTGTCTTACTTAAGATAAACCCAAATTTGAAAAAGTTTTATTGAATTATTTACAGTTTGGATTATTCAAACTACTGTTCTTATCTTGTGTGTTTTTTGCACTACGTTTCGATCGATGTAATCACTAACCTTCTTCAGATGTATCTTCTCATGCTCCAGAATCTTTCTGTTGAACTTGTGAATCTGTGCAGAATTTTGTATAGAACTCTTTATTTAATCCATGAGGCATAGCACGCTCTCATTCCATCAGCCATGGTTAGATAGAAATTCTAAGTAATTTTTAATTGTATTTTGTAATTAGTAATTTATAATTGTATTTTGAATGTTGTTCGCACCGAGGATTAAAAATTCAACCTTTAGAAGAGTATTTCATATTACGACTGAATTTTACCAAGTACTTTATCCATTATACCACAGGTCCTTGCGCTCTTTGTTTTTTTTTTTTATTTGAAGAATTGGTCATGTATAGTCGTTAATTATGTGTTGTACCGTATTTTCATCAACCCTCTTCCATTGGCAGCCACATCAAATACCGACTATTATGGAAGTTTTTGTAAAACCCTGCTAGTAGTACTGGAAGAAATATAATACATGCTCGTTAGGGTTTGACAGGATGCCACCTTGCTATGAGAACGCTCCTGCTGATTTCTTCACGTAGAAAATAGACTTTGTTACTAAAGAGCTCCACAACCCTTGAAAAAAGAGAAGGGTTAAAGCCCCTGCATCCATTAATATATTAACAATCACTATATCAAAAATGAAAATCAAGACATATTGGTAACAAAATCAAAAATATATACAATGCCATGTAAAGAAAACTGAATCATAGGATAAAAAAATGTTTTCAAAATCTAGTGGGCGTTGTACTTTTCTCATCTGTAATACGTTTTTCTCACAGAAAGAGATGTTGCGAGTCGATATCTGCTCTATCATTATTTTCATGGCACGTGCTCGACTAAGTTTCTATCTATGATTTTCCTTGTGAAACATTTGCAATGAACACTTGTCTAGCTTAAACCACAAAGTTTCTTCCCTAGAACCAATCATCTGTAGAACACAATACTGCTTCCTGGCTGACTATAACATGATTGTTTTCAAATCTAATGTAAACAAGTTCATGTCAAGCCATCCTCTAAAATAATAAAATTCTACCTGATTTCCACCATTACTAATCATCACGATGTTGTCTCGCTGTTCACATGACATTTATTAACCCTTATCCTTGAATGGCTTTTTCGCCTTGGTAAGTGATCCTCTAGTAAAGTACAAAAAATATATACATTCATACATCCTCAAAAAAATTCTCCAAAGATGTCTTGAAAATGTGTGTGGTGGATTCTTGGAAAAGTCTCTTCCATAAAATAGCAATGCAGACAGTCTTTCGCTTGTTAAACCAAAATGATCAACAGTACAGCTTATGCATATGACTGCAGACGACCCGCTATAGTGCTGGGTTGAAAAAAATCATCAAAAGGGAGATTGACTTTTGTCCGTTAGGATTAAGTCACTTCACATTCTTTGGTATTCAAATGTAAGTAGGTTCAGCTGCAGAAGTCATTTAATGATATATAGGAATACTTTGGTGATCGTATCTTTAGTAAAAGGTGTGATCCCGAATGGGATTCTCATCTAGTCATAACCCCTCCCCCATACTTTGCACATATTTTTATCTGTGAAATTATCTCAAAGATAGTGTTTCTCAAAACAATCCCCAGACTAATCCTGAACTGAAGAGAATCATTACCATTAAAATATGGACAATACCAAGAGAAGAGTGCGTCAGTGTTGTTGACAATTTTGCATGTCGCAATCCAATTGTGCTTACCATTTTTTGTTTGTTTTTGTTTTGCCTTTTTTAGAAAAAAATGTTATACTTCAAATTGTTTATATCTTCAATTTTTATTCGTGATGTTTGGTTTTGTTGTTTTGTTTTATAGTATATCAACTGTTTTCAGTTTATTCAATGCTGAATCTGATAATTTTTGGACAAAACGTTTTATGCTTCAAGTTCTTTATATCTTTTAATATTTATTCATGGTGTGTAGTTTTGTTATGTAGAGAGAAATTTTTGTTTTTGACTTTGCAGAACATTGGTGAGTTTTGCAAAGAGGGAGAAACAAACAATAACAATCAATGTTTGGTGCATTCAAGTCGGAATGCTGATACATTCAGACAGCCTGATCTGGAAGAGCCATAATTATCATTGAGCAATGAAAAGACATAGATTAATAATAAATTCATAACGAGCGGTGGACAAGTCAGACGTAGACTAAAGTTTATTTGCACCAAATATGGTTAGATTGCAAAATGGATTGGAAATATTATGAATGACTAGGGGCAGAGATGAGGGTCGACCTTGCCCAGACATAAAATATGCTTGAATATATTTTAATTCATGCAGATTTTGTATTTATTTTTACAGGGTCATTTCTCTATTGAATATTATATTATACCTAATATATAATACTGATTCCAAAAGTTTTTTTAAAAATGTGTTGGGTGCTTTCAGCTAGAATTGAAACCAAAACATTTAGCACTCCAGCTGCTTTCTCTACCGTTTGACCTATCGAAACAGATAGTTAAGAAAGATTTAAAATGAAAGCACTTCAAGCTATGAATGAATTTGCGCATGTACAAAAATAATAGGCATATGTCGGCAAGTTGAAATGAATATTTTGCATCTCAACTTGCTGACGTTTCTGTACATCCATCCAAACAAAGATCTTACATAAGCAATCCTTGATTCATGATTACTATTTCCTGTTTATTTCAGTGTAATGTAACCAGTAGTTTAAGAGTTTATCGGTTAAATCTTTCCACACAGACACATACATGCATGCATGTACTGTTTTATTTATATAGATTTTTTTTATGCGGAGGAGGAGGTACAGGTACTATAACCATTTTTTTTTTTTTTCATTTTTGGGAGTCACCTTGTATGTACAAATACACGATTAAACTTATCACTGTGATAATTGCAAAAGTAAAAATGAATTTTAAGCCTTTTTTTTTTTAGGTTTTTAATAGAAAATAATTGCATAATTCATTTTTATAATAGAAAAAAATAAGGTTCTATGAACTCACCTTGACACGTGTGCATAACAATGGGTAATTTTTAACAGTAAGTTTGCAGGCAAATGAACTAACTCTACACGGTCAGTTAAAATGTTGTCATTATAAGAAGACAACACAAAGAGAACGGGTATAACCTCCCCTCCCCAATAAATGAATAAAGTTTTCCCTTTCTAAGTTTGGTCCTATTTACTTTGCCTTCCCACGAGGGCAGACACCAGGGTCGTTTTTTAATGTGGAGAAAAGGGACAAAAATTAAAAATTGTCTCGGTCGTGAAGGATTTTCCACCATTGAGAACAAAAAATTGAAATGTAGCATCAGAACAAATACTACCTTTTGATATTGGTCTGAAAACCAAGAAGTCTCTCTTATAGGATTGAGTTGTCCAATATTTTTTAGGTACTTGTGCAGATTTTTAACTGAACGTATCTTAGCGTCTGCTCGGCTTTGCTAGGAACATGACGTCAATCGCTGGATTATGCCGAGCGTCGCCGATGATCAAACCTTAACGGTATGAAACAGAAAAAATAGTAAAATAAATGGAAATCTGTAAGCGTCGGTGTTTCCACATCGACATACAAGATCCAAATGCAAAAACGCTTTTGTACGCATATCGTCCGTGCATCATTATCCTAAATAAAAACAAATAATTATATTTTGCAGCAATCAGAAAACTTTCTGAATTTATTTGAAACGGTCTTTGTTGAAGCCGGCTAAACTCTTTAAAAGATCCAGATTTTCTTTTAACAAACCAATGGAACCCAGTCAATCCGAATCTGCGAATCGGTGTCGCTGGAGAGTGGAGCCCCACTATAGGTGCTCATCTCTGCAACGTTTCCCTCCACTGGCGCATACAATATTAACGAACGCACAACTCATCACATTATCGTCTGTCAATCTGTTAAATCTTATTCATTGAAATATTCTCAAACCTTATTAAAATAGCTTCCAATATGAAAAACAAAAGAACATTGATTCTTAAAAACAACTTTCAATGATTTGTGATTTGTTTAATTGAGCAGAGAAGTTTTGAATACGATTTTTCTGACCCCTGAGTCTTACGCCTCTTAAATAATCGACCCTTCTAATGTCTCAGCTAATGAATCGTTTGTTTTTACAAGAACTCTAAAAATATTCACGAACATTCTGTGTTTCCTATTGCTGTAAACCTTCCGTTTTAAACATATATGAATTATCTCTTTTGTGAATATATGCCTTATTAACTTGTTATTTTGTTTTGTTTACCGTATGACAATGTCTCTCGTTTTCTTACATGTGATTATAAATCCTGAAAACCTTTTCACTGAAAATATTTTTCTGAATCCGGCTCATCCCAAAAAATATCCCCTTCCTTACAAAATATCCTAAAGTATAACCCAAAAACTTGTCGTGAACACATCCCTAAAAATTAATGATCGTCATAAATCTTAAAAATAAAAACATAAAAATAACAACCTATCGTAATTTTGTCTTATTCATTTAATATTTCATGTTAAACATATTTTTTATGCGGAGGAGGAGGTACAGGTACTAACCATTTTTTTTTTTTTTTTCATTTTGGATAGACAATTTTTAGTAAACAAGTTTTATTTCTCAAAAAGAAATCTAATATTTGATCTCTGAAAGGTTTTTAAATAGGTTCAAAGAAATAATTTTGTATCTGCACGTTATTTTGTTTTCCATTAAATGAATTTAGTTTTATTTATCTTATTTTATTTTTTCTCTTCCAAAATTTCTTCGAAAGTAGTCTGTTCGTTGCCGTGCGTTGATTAGCTGAACGGTGTCTTATGTCAGATTAAAGGAAAACTCGAGCCGTTGACGTCATGTTATAGGTAAAGCCGAACGGGCGTTTAGATACGTCCTGCTCCAAATCTGCATAAGTACCGTTTTTTTTTTATAAATCTAGTTTCATGTTTCTTTGTCTTTTTAATTAATCTTTATCGTGCATGATTGCTTAATTATTTGCTTCATTCATAATTATTTATACAATTATCTAATTAACTCGAATATCTATTTAATTATAGCTTTGAAAATATGTAGAACAAGTTATTCTCCGAAGCCATAAGTTTTGTCTCTTCAGCTTTCAAATCCTCATCATCCTTCCTCGTCATTGAAATAAAAATTTTAAAAAATCTATAACATCGAAAGGTCGCTACGTTCTAGAATTTATTTAATGAAATAATTATTTCTCTGGTATAATCAGTTGAAAATAACAATTATTTTGTAAACTTACTCTGACATAATAAACAGTTAGAATTATTCCTTTCTCCCTCAAGTAAAAAGATTTTTCTCTTCGAGGTTTGGTTTACCAAATGTTTACAGCTCGGTTCAAATTGCATTTTCTTTCTCCTTCTCTTCCGTCTTGATATTGACATCAATAACTGAAATAAATCGTTAAGGTTGTGTGTAAGTCGGGAATTCTTGTTAAAAGAAAAATAATCCTTTTGGTAATATTATGCAATCATTGTATGAAGTGCTATAAAAACTAGCGCACTATTGAGTAGATAGTTGCTCGCTATATAGTGTAAGATTTGATAAGTGCTAATGTTGTTTGTTGATGGTTGCAGTTCAGTACAATGTTGCTTCGTTTCTTAATGGTCGGCTACTTTATCCATCATTTTATTATTCAGTTCGTTACGTTGTCTGATGAAAGACCAGTTATCATTACTAGTTATCTGAGGAATGTAGATGTCGAAGGATCTCATTTTGTCAGATTATCACTTACCCAACGTTGCAAGGATCATGAGGGCAATCCTCCATCGTTGGTCATCAGTTGTAAAGGAGCAAAGGTCACTTTCAAGCACAAAAAATTAATTACATAAATAACAATTCGACAGTCGTACTTTTTTGTATAATAAATAATCTTGTTGAATTCTTGTTACAGTGTAATCAACAACATTTTGTAACCAAGAGACTTCATTTTGTTCATTATCAGTCTCCATTTCGTTAAAATACAGATTCCAAACTTAACCGTCGAAAACGTCAAACTAAAATCACTCAGGCTTGATAAATAAAGCCAGTCTATTTAGAAGTTTTTTTTTCTACACATTTGGATCCATTTCAAGTAAGGTAAAGAAAATTTTAAATTGGATTGGGATTTTTGAAACTTATAAATGAACTAGCAGGGTTACTCGACGTTGCCCGGACAAAAGTGTAACATATTTCTTTTACAATTTTTATCTTTTTACTTATCTCTATTTCTTTCTCTCTCTCCCTCTCTCCATTTTACCCCACGCCTAGCCTATTCCTATCGCTACACACACACACACACACACACACACACACACACACACACACACACACACACACACACACACACAGAAACTCTTTTTTATAGATTCCTCAAGAAATTTCCACATAAGGAAAGTAACTTCTTGATTAAAAAGTAGTTACTTCCCTTTAGTTTCTACATGAATGGCTGAAAAGACGACCTTTCCTGACGAAACTGTGACAATTTAGGATCAAAGAATTTTTTTTTTTTTCCTAAATTTTAGAAATCATTTATTTGGAGTAAGAAAATACCAGTTTTGTGGGTGTTTGTTTTGTATATTTTAGTTTTATACACACATACAACTTGGTGAATGTTTATTTTGAAGTTTTTGACTTTTAGCAGGACACACATACACACAGACACAAGTGTTCTTTATATAATAGATGTAATAAAATGTTACTAATTTTTCATCCTGGACATACATTCCAAATCTGATTGCCTGTAGTATGCTGTGATAGCTGATCTGATTTAATTTCGTTTTCAGCACATATCCCCAATATTGAAATTGAATTTAAAAAAAAAAAAAAAAAAAAAAACGAAAAAAAAAAACGACTATAACAAAGCCTCCTATGACTGGTGTGATACAGAGGAGGTGCAGTTATTTCACAAACTCTTTGCCGAACACAGACTCTCCTATTTAACTTAAAGATTTCAGACTTTAATTCGTCAGTCCAAGAGACTTTATTTTGATCACTTAATTGTCTAATTTTTAGCCCACTGGAATCGTTGTTGGCTTACTGGAGCCTTTGACCGTGTTTTGCTTTTCAATTTTTTCGTGGCAGTAATTCTCTCATACAGGTCAGTTTTTTTCCTTTCATTGGATGTTGATACATTTTTGTCATAACATTGATTCAGTTGTGCAGTGATATTTGGACCAGCCTTTTTGTCATTTAAGCTGTTATTAATTTTAATCTACCAGCCTTACTTTTGATCTGGTTTTCTCTCATTTTCTGAGGTCTTCAAACAGTATAATCCACTGTATTAGTTAAGGGATTTTCGTTTTTTGTTTTGTTTTTTAAATTTCTGTTTGAATACCTTTCCTTTTTTATGTATAAGTCTTTATTTTTTTTTCAAATTGAAGGTTTTTCTTCAGATGTATTTTGTCGCACTCAGAAACATTTCTTTTGAACTCTGGAATATGCCCGTTCCAAATTTTTAACAGAACCTTTTATTTAGTCTACAGAGGTAGCGTACTTCTGTTCCATCAGCCATGACTGGGTAGAAATCGTAAGAAATTTTCAATTGTATTTCAAGTGTTGCCTGCACTGAGGATTGAATCGCCAATCTCCAGAAGAGGATAACTTGTAGCTAAATTTTACTGAGTACTTTATCTGCTATGCCATGAATCCTTGTAGACACTCAAGACGTGAACAGCAGTCCGAAGAATCCAAATATGAATTGTTGGAGACGCCCCTCCATGGGATTAATGGACTATCTCATGACATACCTTCCCGTATCGAGTACCAGTGCCCGGCAGTCAGAGATTGGCACACAACCAAGGAGGTCGGGTGCAAACGCTCTACTGTTGAGGAATGGTATTGCTCAACTCGCTTTGCCTGTAATATATGTGAATACATGTTTTGTTCCTAAAAATCCTGTGTTTCTTCGTTCTTATTACCATTTAATCCCATAACAACGGGCGACATCGGATTCGACTTTCACACGGGTTAACTCTACAAAATAAAAAAAAAAGGAAAAGAATGAATTTGACTTCAAAAGAACTTCGGATTTACAAGCTAAGAATTATGCTGGCAATTACGTTCTAAAAACAAAACAAAAGAAAATGAACACATGGCAAAGTTATTGACTAAATTGTAAGTTAATCTTTTTGTCTCTATATTTAAATTGAAAAGAATTGTGCTAAACGTATTTTGGTTAAGACCGTAAAAGTTAATTTGGTTGCTTATTGAAAGAAAAAAAGAGAAAAATGTTGACCCAATTTCACCGCGATAACAATTTTATTGTAACTTGTTCACTGTTTATTCATATGCAAATTTGAACATTTTTCAAATGAAGTGAAAAGTTGGTTTTTTTTTTGCCCTTGTTTTTTGCTGCTAACGTTATGCAATATTTTAATGGAAGAGAAATGTTTTTTCCCCTTTTCGTTTTATTTGGACTAAAAGAAATACTTTTCCATTGAGTGGAATTTTCTGAAATATTCTATTTTTAACTGTCGGTTCTAAAATGAAAAATTTTTTTTTCTTCATTCTGGACAATACCCCCCCACACACACACACACACATGACAGAAAATGACACACACACATGACATGAAAAAAAATAGCCATTTTGGGTAACTGCTAGACAATTCCACAATCATTTTTATTCTTTTGCAACTGTATGGTATCACAGTATATATTTTGTTTTTGTTTTGCAAGTAAATTTTTTTTCCATCCACCCTCATATTGGGTTATCTCTAAGGTTTTTACCAAGAAGTAAGGGATACATTGCTCCCTCTTCATATGCATACACTCAAAGAAAGGGTATTTTCTTTTTTTTTATTATTATTTTATCTCTCTTCTCCAGTCAAAAACGGAAATAAATTTTTTTTTCTCATGCGCTTGGAAAAGCCATTACGAGATGGAGGAGGTTAAAACAGTATTAATACAGCTAATCAAGGCCCAGATGGACCAGTAGCAGAAAGCTGAGGAAAATTTAAAAGAACTTGATAAACAGCTCCAATTACAATTTCAAGAGAGGCAACAAGCGTGGGAGGAGATAATGCTACTTCAACAACAGAGACAAGAAGAGCTGTTGTTAAAAATATTCGATAGAACGGAATACAGGGACAACAGTTTTGCTTTTTCCCAAAGTACAATATGGAACGCTATAGAAACATTCAATTACCAACCGGAGTTGGATGGGACGTTTGACGCTTTCTATCGGAAATATGAGGATTTATTCACCGTGGATTGTCAAGAGTGGAGCAATGCTAAGAAAGTTTGCCTACTTTTGAGGAAATTAGGGACCACAGAACATAGCAAGTTTGTAGATTATATTCTCCCCAGGAAGACGAGTGAATTGGAATTTTCTGAAGCGATCAAACTTTTAACCAAACTGTTCAGGTTGAATTCTACGCTCTTTCATGGAAGATGGAAGTGCTTGAACCTGCAAAAAAAGCGACGACGACGATTACCTGACCTTCGCATCCATGGTAAATAAACACTGCAATGATTTCCGTCTATCTGACTTATCGGCAAATGACTTCAAGTGTTTAATTTTTGCGTAGGATCTAGTCTCATGCAAAAACGCTGAGATTAGACAATGTGTTCTCTCTAGACTTGAGAGCGAACAGGGCCTCACCCTCCAGAAGTTGGCCGAGGATTATCAATGGGTAGTCTGCATAAGGAACAACTCAAGACATTTCGAGAAGTCAGGCGCAATAGTCATTAGAAGGACGACCTTCCCGAAAAAGCAAAGCTGAAAGTAAGAAAACTCAGGCTACACCTAATAAGTACCACCCAGTCACAAGACCCGGAACCCCTACAAGCCCATGCTATCGCTGCGGCTGGAAACATTGCTCGAGTAAATGTTTTTACAAACATAAGTACTCCAACGAATGTGGCAGGAAGGGCCACAAAGTGACCCAGTGCAGAAAGAATAAGGTCAAGAACAGCGTCCAACAGACTAGATTCAACTTGGATTCGGATAAGAACTGGCGCAAATATGTCACAGTTGACATCGCAAATAAAACTGTGCATCTACAATTGGATTTCAGATCAGACCTGTCCATCATTAACCTTAAGACGTGGAAAAGGCTAAGGAAACCAACGATGCGGAAGACGAACAAATCAGCTCGAGCTGTGACAGTCGATAAAGTGGAATTTGAGGGCGAGCTCACACTCCCAGTGACCTTAAATGGTGTTACTAAAAAAGTAAAAGTGTATGTACATAGGACATTCGAAAATCTGTTCGGTACTGATTGGATGGAGCGATTCGAATTGTGGGGCCAACCTATGAATAAATTCTGTCATAGGATAAAAAACTGGTCTATGGAAGCACAACAATTGAAGGACGAGTTAAAAGAGGAATTTCCAGAAGTATTCTCACCAGGACTAGGAAAATGTACAAAGGCTATAGCAAGCTCCTAACTAAAAGAAAACACTCTGCCCGTTTTCAAGATGAAACGTAATATCTCATTCGTAGCAACAGAGAAATCGAAAAAGGAAGCTTCAACGGAATCTGCCAAAGGAGGCAAAAAAACTGAAACTGCAAAGCTGAAAAACACGCGCCAAAAGAATTCCCCCAGCCAAAGTAACCTAAGAAGCCTCAAGGGACCCCAATAGATGAAGCACTTCAACAATTTCTACACGTGTATAGGATTACATAGAACCCGAACACACCAACAGCAGTCTCACTTGCAGAAACGATGTTTGCGTGGAAAGTGAGATCCGTTTTTGACAAGCTCTTACCCAAACAGTCAAGGCCACTAGTGACCACTTATGTACTCAGTAAACGTTTCAGATCAGGTAAAAGAGTGTCTTTCAAAAGTTATAAAAACAACACATCATTCTGGGAGGTTGGTACAATTACTAAGAGTCGATGACATGGTATATATCATCCAAGGACAAACATACACCCACAAACGTCACCAGAACCAACTAAGAAGATGTCAATCAGTTGAAACCAGTGACAGTCCACCATTGGAAGATGTGCCAATAGACACTATCTTCGAAACTTTTGATCTTGAACTTCCTCAACCAACACCTGCACTACAGCGGTCGTTCCGTAAAAGAAAGGTTACCGAGCCATTGTTGGTAAACCCTAAGAGGAAGAGGTACTAACAGCTTTTACGAACAAAAAGCTTGGGAGGCAGGGTGTTGGAGACGTTCCTCCATGTGATTAATGGACTATCATGACGTCACTTCCGGTATCGAGTACCGATGCCTGGCAATCAGAGATAGGCATGCGACCAAGGAGGTCGGGTGCAAACACCCTACAGTTGAGGAATGGTGTTGCTCAACTCGCTTTGCCTGTAATATCTGTGAATACATGTTTCGTTCCTAAAAATCCTGTGAGCCTTCGTTCTTATTACCATTTAGCCCCATAACGTGAATACTCAATCCTCATTTAAAAACTTCAGAAACAGATTTGTCTTCCATTTTAAATGTGGAGTGAAAATCATCTCAAGAAGCTTATCAAAATAAGAGGCTTCCCTAAGGAAAGAACTATTCATTTTTACTTTAGCAAAACAAGAATCTGAACATTGGTGGTGATATGAGAGGTGTTATGTTTTAAAGGTTTCAAAAATAACAATCCAATTTTCCCTCCATTGTACAGTTTGGAACGATAAAGTTGTCACCCTAAAGAAAACAACACTACAGCTTTATTTTAAAACTTTTATTGAAAAAATCAATTCCGGTAACTTGATTATTATCAATTCCGGTAACTGACATCTATTCAATGTAGCCACCTTCAGCCTCAATCACTGCCTCAATATATGTCCGGAACTGAAAGCATGCTTTCTCTACACTTTGGTGTTGACTTTCAAGCCGATTTTTAAGATGTGAGGTGGCATCACCAAAGACCATAACCATGGCCGGAAATAACCATTGTTGCAAACCAGTGATGCATTTTGAGTGCTGGCAATGGTCCTGTTGTCATAACTTGAATTGGTAGAGAGCATAAGTTGTACAGCAGCACATTTCTGACCTCACTAGTTGAACATTGTATCACTTTCAAACATGATGGAAGGCTTCTATTGCTCTTGGAATTTGTACACATCTGGCCAACTAATAGATGGTCTGCAACAAAGGAAAACCGGTTTTGATCAAATGGAAATTGAATCATGTCGTCTTTTCTAGGGCGACAATTCCATCCTGTACCATATGCTCCAGATTAGTAGAGTGCAAAATTTTTATCATTAATGCTCTTTGAAGTGAAGCCATCGACAGTTCATCAACAATTACTTTTATAGACCTATCAGAGAGAAAAGATTTGATGATTGACAGGTTTACGCTCTTTGAGGTGCTGCCGTAGACACTTGTACTATTTGCTTAAAAGTCAACAAATGATCTCAATACGACTTGGAAGATCATGATAAAGATAAAAATTAGAAAGTTGAGCCTAGAAGAGATTCTTGAAGCACGCCAGCATTGATACTATGTGCTTCAGACTTTTGCCTATCGGCAAGTACTTATATGGATCTATCAGAGGAAAAAGTTTGATGGTTCAGAGATTTTCACAGATAACGAACGATTCTTTTAAAAAATCATCTACTTTAGTTAGTGCTTTAGGTCCACCAGGTGTAGAAAACGCTGGCCAAAGCTGTGCATGTGTTGAAAGCTGCCAGATTCTGATACGCTTTTTTCTTTTCCTTTTTAAAACATTCAATGTAGTTTAACTACTGTGATCTACCATTTTGTATTAGAGTGTTCACGTTTTAATCATATGACTTCATTTGGGAAATGTCTAACTTTGCTGTGTATCCAGTGTGAATCAAGTAAATAATTCTTATCAATAAAAAAACGCAAATGTGCGTTTGTGTTCAGGTCACGTTACATTTTAATTAAAAAATAAAAATGAAAGCAAATAATATAATAAAGTTATAGTTCTAATTATTTTTTAATCGTAAAATCCTGCGCTGCGTCTTTTTTCTTCTTCTTCTTCTTCTTCTTCTTCTTCTTCTACTACTACTACTACTACTACTACTACTGATGATGATGATGATGATGATGATGATGATGATGATGATGATAATCATCATAAAAATAATCATAATAAAAAAAAAGCTTGATCACAAAATAAAAGTATAACATTTACGATGAGATATACAGAGTAGAAAGTGGGCCTTGGGTTTACTTTCGTCAACCCCGTAATTCTCGCTTTCTTTATTTTGTCATTTAGTCCTCACATTTGATGTTTATGATAAAGGAGAAAGAATTACTGTTTTCTGAGTCATAATCTATATAATACTTATTTTGCGCGAGTTTTTTTTTGTTTTTTTTGTTTTTACCTCGAGGTTGTATTTTTTTAGCTCCTCATTCCTCGCCTGGAGCGAATTCCATAAAAAAGTACATTACAATTTTAATTATAAAATAATCATTAAAAAATGTGTATTCTTTTAATTTTGTAAAATGAGTTAATCTTTTGTATTTAAATTTAAAGGAAATAATAATTAAAAAAAACATGTTTTTAATTATAATTTACTATTATTATTCATACTATTTATTTTTTAATTATAAACTGAAACTAATGCGTGTGCAAGAAGTGTAATAAAATGGAGACAGATGAAAATTCAGATGTGGAGAAAATATATTTTAATGGTGAAAGTATTGAAGTTGTTTAGAAGTTTTATTATTTTCTCACTAGGAGTTCTCATATTGGTAGTTATCATCAGTAATTACTTGCTGATAATGGACCAGTGATGTCCTCTGGAGTCTGGGTAATAAGAAGCCATTCTAGATATCTAGTACTTTTCACATTGCAAATGAGTTTGCATTATCGCAAAAGCCACTCGCCATTGATTTTTTTTTGCTGGCAACAACCATTTGTCTTCTTGAGGATTTAGTGACAATAAGCCTCCTTAGTATTCTCCAGACTCTTCTAGTGGAGGTGTTTCATTGACCTTTCATGACTAGTGTGTATGTGATCTCAGCCGTGGCTGATGCCATTGTTTTGGGTTGGGGTAGTTAATAAGATTTATTGCAGTTTTGTGTCTAACACACTACTTATATAATTATCCTTTCTTGTGACTTTAAATAGTTGATTAACTTAATAAAAAAAAAGAAACCGCTCACATGCATTACACTTGAATTTCTATTCAAATTTACCAAGTATCATATTTGAGTTTTTGTATGCTGAACACCCCTTACAAAGCAGCAAGCTCTAATCACTTTAGTCTATTCCCTCTGGTTAGCTCACTGTAAAATATCATTATTTTCCATACTAACAACATAACCGGTCCAACACATCCGGTTCTTGACAACCTTTTTATCAATACCAGTATTATCTGTATAGTCAACTTCAAAGTTTACGCATAAATTTATACTTTCGTATATTAATTTATGTGACTAAACGAAGTAGTTTTATATATATATATATATATATATATATATATATATATATATATATATATATGTTGTATTGTTATCTAAATCATATTTATATTTTCTTAATTAACGGACCATATATATGTATATATGTATGTTGTTCATTAGTATAATGGGCTGTTGTCCTCGTGTCCTAATTGCCTATCTTAACAGCCGTGACTCGACTAGTGTTGTTGATGTTTGCTTGCGTGTCAGACATAAAATGTAGATGACATACCTGTTTCTGCTGGCTGCTTCTGAGAGCTTCTTCCACCATCTTGGGGAGCTGAACCTGTTTTAAGGAAGATGCTTTACAAGACACAAATCAAGACGTTGTAGGATTTTATATATTTTATTCATTCCAGGTGTTCGTCCTAGCAGAAGGGGAGTGATCAATGAACTCTCGGCTTGTGGTTTTTTCTATGTCTCCATTCTGAGACCGTCTCCTTCCTCATGGTAGACCCGTTTTAGCTCATCTGTCTTTCTTGGTGTCTTGGACTCAACTCAAACTATGCTTGCGCAAACCGGAACACGTCATGTCCGATCCCTGCTTGAATACTTCCAGTGCAAACCTACCGGGTCACAGTTTGACAACCTGTCAAAACGTGACGATTCAATTCTCTGTTGCCCACTCATCGCTAGATAGGTAGATAATTATATTCGCAGATAGATTAATAAACAGATAAATAAACAGATAATAATGGGGTGGACACAGTTAATTATCTAACATATATATGAGAGAGAGAGAGAGAGAGAGAGAGAGAGACAGAGAGAGAGAGAGTTATATATATATGCATATATATATATATATAGAGAGAGAGAGATAGTTATATACACTAGCAGGCCATCTTGTGTTGCTTGTTCAAAATAATACAGATATTATATTTTAATTCATGCAGATTTCTTATTTATTATTATAGAGACCAATCTCTATTGATTATTATCCAATATATAGTAATGATTTCAAAAGTTATAAAAAAAAAATGACTGGAATCGAAACCAGAACTTCTAGCGCCTCGGCATTAGTTGTTATTTATCTCTTCAGTAACATTACCATCTGAGCTACCAATAGAAGGTTAAAACTTAAGCGACTTTGAGCTGTGAATAAATTATTTTGCATATAGCAGAAGTAATGTTTTATTTTATTTGACAGTTGACCTCTGCAAGATTAACTGTTTTCTTTTCAATTTTGACCCCTTAACAGCAATTTTTGCCGATTAAAACCAAATAGAAAATGTGCTACACATCCAAATACTCTATATATCAAATTTCAACTATGTAGACTTAGAGGAGTTTTCAAACACACACCGACAAGGTCATTATATATATGTATATATATATATATATATATATATATATATATATATATATATAAATTTCCATGCGTTAAAACGTTTTCATTTTAAATTCTATGCAATCATGCAGAATGTAGAAACTATGAATAAAAAGAATTCAGCGTAATAGTTAAATGAAACAAATCAAATTTTTCAGAAAAACTGAATGTCATTAACGCTTGTTTTTTAAAGGAATGTACAAATTAATTAATCTTCATGTAATTGCTCGCATATACATGACTGAGTATATTAAGAAGTTTGTTTTAATAACTCTTAAATAGAAAAAGTAGACTTATATATATATATATATAAATTTATTATTATTATTAGGCAGATTATCTAGACTTAGATGGTCTACTATGTATGTAAAATTGTAGTTCCTGTTTGTTCATAAACCCTTCTGAGGGTTTTAGAGATAGATCCTGATAACTATCGATATTCTGCAACTACATTACCAAAAGAATTTGGATAAGTATATTTAATTTTGATTAAAGGGGATGAAACATTAAAGAAAATGGTCTACATTCAGTGTTCACATTCATATAAGGAAAATACATTTCATTTTATTTATTATAACTTGAAAATTATAGAAATTAAAAAAAATGGAAATGTTAGAGAGTTCAGAGCATGAAGCAAGAGAGCGCAAGCGTCCTCATTTGTTCACAGGAAATGCCAGATATTGCTCGAGGAGAGTTAAAGACTAAATTTACGGAAAATTATTTTAATAAATATCATTGTACTTATATGTCCCTCTCCTCCACCAGTGCTGAGCATTCTATTAAATTTTATTAAAATTATTCTATTAAATTTATTATTTTATGAAATCTATTAAATAAATTCTATTAAATTTTATTAAGATGTAAAAAAATAAATAAATAAAAATAACATGGTGTTATAGGTTGAGTGCAAAAAGGCATAGTGTTTTCTTATTCAATCTTAAGCAATTCCGAATATTTCTACTAGTAAATGTTTGAGATTATATCAGATTTAGAGCGAGAGTATAGGACAGTTTTGTTAGTAAATCTAATTTATAAAACTCACTATGCCTGTCTCCATATTTTCAAACTCTATCTCATCCGAAACGTAAGTCATAGAGCGGCGCTAGGGGCCTCAAATGATTGGATTTTTGTACAGACCGTTGTTTTATGGGTCTTCAAGCCGGTGAAAATAGTTTTAAGCAGTCAAAAAGGGGTCAAAATTTAAAAAAAGTCCTTATACTTTTTGTACATTCATCTTAGTTTATTTTTAAACAGTTCATATGCGTGTCACGTTGGTATAGTGGTAACGTCACCAGCTTTAAATGCTACAATGTTGCTTTCGGGTTTCGATTCTGGCTGATGGCATCCAAATACTTTTTTGTTTTGTTTTTACTTTTGAAATCACGACTCTATAATAATACATACGAAATCTGGAAAAATTAAATATCTTATTTAAGCGTATTTTATGACTGGGAAAGCCCCCCCCCCCGCTAGTTTATAAATATGAATAAAAAAAAAAAAAAAGAACATGCTAGAAGTATGAAAAATGCTAATTAAACGTAAAGATATCGTTCGGAACATTTATTGGAATGTATTAGAACGTGTTAAGAAATGTCTTACTGATTTTTAAAAAATTCTTTTGATAATATTTGATTCAGCTCATAAAAAAACAAAATGGAGATTACTCATAAAGAACTCTAGAAATAGATATCTTGCTTATTCAGCCGAAACAGTGAGTTAAATGTGTCAGGAATGTTGATATTTCCCCCATTCTCACAATGTTATTTTACTTACATATTAGCAGTGATAACTCGGCGTTGTCCGGGTTTCAAATATGCTGATCATAAATAAACACAAGCAACACTAAGCTTTTCATAACATGCACTGAGTTAAATAAACATCACGAGTGGCAAGTCAATTCAGTACAACATTTAAAACCTTATATCAGATTGTAAAAAAAACAACAAAATACCTTTTTACTAAGAGTCGTCACTTATTAAGGCCTGAGGGCCACTCGAAGATAAGGGCTAATGAATGTAAGGTGGTAGTGTAGTAATCGTTAATGGTGTAGACTGGGTAGAATTTGAATTATTTAAGGGGACAGCTCAACAAGAACTTGTTTATATTGGACTTGAAGGCAACCATATTGTAAGCAGGTCAGTGGAACAGTGTTCCACAGGCGGGCAGTTCTAGGAAAGAAGCTTTATTCATGGAATTTTAGATTTAGACACAGAGTGGGAGAAATTTTTGATAGTGGTTGTAGCTAGTTGTGTGTTTTTTGTGAAAGTTTGGCAGCGGGGTGGGGGATATAGATTGGAGCTCAGACGAGCACTTGCCATGAAAATTATGAAGTTCGAATTTTCTGGAGGTTGGATATAACTGGGCAGAGTACATAGGATGCTCTTCTCAGTATAGTTGACATCACTATGTGGCCATGTATCGATGAGTAAACCAAATTTCGATTCTGTAGCTGCTCAACTGATAAGTTTATTATTGTACATTTAAATACATAAACATACATTTGTATTTGAAGCCCAAGATTCTCTCAACACAATAGCTCATACAAGCAATGGTGCAAGGAATGGTCACATTTATGATACCTCAAGTAACAGCATTTAGCTGGATACTCCACCAGACTTAATGAATTCTTGTTCTGGAATCCGGCAAGACCAAGAGATCATAAGAAAGATATATAGGAACCTCCAACGCATGCCACATATTTAACCCCTCCCCCATATGTAACACGATGTAACTGTAATTTAATTTAATATTATCATCATAACTTTTGTATCATTTAAAAGCTTCAAATAAACTAGTAATACTTAAAAAAAAATAATTTTTTTCAGGGTATGAAAATAACGAAAATGCGAAACTAAAATCGTGTTTACATTATTGACGACTTAAAACAATGTTCCTATGTAATGGTCATTTTGAAAGCGTAAATACACGTGTTTAAAAATCTTGCAAAAATTAACTTTATTTGAAGCTTCTTCTTTCAAAAGGTACACAAGTTATGATAATATTAAATTAGGTTACAAATGAGGAGGGTAAAACTGTGGCGTACATTGGAGGTCCCTAAAGATATTGTATAACAAATTTTACTGGTCAGATTTGGAAGACAAAAGTTAATGTTCTTAATCACTTTACTACTTCAACTTTTGAGAGGTAAAGGAGAACTTTAATAGAATATTTAAATATCTATGTATCTCATCTATATAAATAAAATAGTAGATGTATGTATGTGTGCGAAAATATTTAACAGGTAAACTCTTAAACTACTGGTCACATAACACTGAAATTAACAGGAAATAGTAATCATACACCAAGGATAGTTTATAACAAGTAAAATCTTGGTTTGGATGGATGAATAACTCGTACAATAATATGTCGGCAAGTTGAAATGCAAAATGTTTATTTTAACTTGCGGACATATTGTAATTACTTATGCATATGCACAAATTCATTCTTATTTTGAAGTGGTTTAATTTTAAATCTTATCTATCTGTCGATAGCTCAAACGGTAGAGAATGCAGTTAGAGCACTAAATATTTTGCTTTCAATTCTAGCTGATGGCACCTAAGTTATTTTTTTTAAATCTTTTGAAATCAGTACTATATATTAGGTACAATAAAATATTCATTAGAGAATTGTCTCTGTAATAATAAATACGAAATATGTATGAATTAAAATATATTTAAGCGTAAGTAAAGTATTAGCCCTAGGAAGGAGTTCTTGGTTTCTGAGAAGTTCGACTGAAGCAAAATGAAACAGAAATAAAATTGTATTCTATATTTTCTCACATCCCTGGTGTTGCAGTTGTGTCAAATGTGGAACTCAAACTAAAATACATTTCTTGGTTTTTAAGATAGGAACCAGAGTGCAGAATCTGTTCTGTTCAAAGATAGGACAATAATATTATGAGGTCTGCATTTGTGCTGAACGTCTATCGAATGGAAATCTATATATACTCCTATAAATTCGTTTTTTTTGTGTGTGTGTGTGTGTGTGTGTGTGTGTGTGTGTGTGTGTGTGTGTGTGTGTGTGTGTGTCTTGGTATTCATATTAAAACCCCTCTTTTCTATTTATTTCAAAAGAAAATACAACTTTCTTATATATGGCTTGTGGAATTTCATTCACTTACAAAAGAACTAGCCTATTTGTATATTCTTTTAAATATTCATTTTAATTAATTCCCTATTAGTTTATTCAGTTTTCTTATGGGATGATAATCTTTAGTTAACTATTACGTGTAATTATATTAATGCAGATATTCTACATAATTTATACTTGCATAATATTTGCATAAAAAGTTTATAGTAAACACAAAACTGTTTCCATATATATTTATGTATGCGTATATATTTTGGTTAACACATTTTCCTACCAAACTCTTCCTAGAGTTTTTGGTCTACAAACAGGAAATAAGGTATTTGAATCTATGCGAAATTTTATATTTGGGGTTTTACTCTGAAAAAATCGGTGCAAAAGTTTGAAAATTAAAAAAAAGAAGAAATTTGCCGGGTGAAGGTCGAACGCCGGCATTACGAATGCATAATGCAGTAGCTATAAATGTCTTCATAGCCCAGTCATTGACGACCGAGGCAAAAATAAATTGTGAGCTAAACGTTTTGGTTTATATTCTCGGTGGTGGCGCACAAGTCTTCTTTTTTTTTTTTTTTTTTAACTTTTTCAATCATTACTACGTATTGCGTCCAATCTATATCTATATATCTATAAAAGTGAAAATGTCTGTCTGTCTGTGTACATGTCCCTACACAATAACTCTGTCAATTTTCGGTCTACAAACTCAAAATTTTAGATACAGAATATTGAGATTTGGGAAAATCTTTTTAATCAGGCTTTGGCCAGAAATGTTGCGGTTAAGGAGTCCAAGTTCAACAATTTGACCTTTGAGAACTCTACCAGACTCCTCCGCCAATTTTGGGTATAAACAATTGAAAATTTAGATATACGTTCCTTGGACATGGATTTAACTTTATAATTTAATTTGAGCCCAGAACAATAAATGTTATGGGATTATAATTGGTCTCTACCAAATTACTCAGACAATTTTTTGTCTAAACATTTGAAATTTTATATGTTTATTCAGACATAAGGCAAGCTTTTTAATCGTTTTTTTTGTTTTTGTTTTTTTTTTGTTTTTTTGTTTTTTCTGAAAATTTGGCTTCCAAAGGGTCAAAGTCCAAAATATTTTATCTTTGCGGTCTCTAGCAAACTATTGAGCCAATTTTGGGTCTAAATATTTTAAATTTTACATAAAGGGTATTCAGACATATAGCAAGCTTTTTAATCAGTTTTTGGGCGAAAATTTGGCTGGCAAAAGGTCAAAATTTACAGAGCTGACCTTTACAAACTCTACCAAACTCCTCTGCGAATGTTGGGCCTAAACACTTGAAATTTTAGATGTGGGTTACTTGGACATGGGTTCAACATTTTAATATAATTTGAGCCCAAAACCATAAATGTTAAGAGGTCAAAATTGGGGTCAAAGTTAAAAAAATAATTCGACCCCTGCGGTCTCTACCAATATTTCTCTATGGTAGTTAAGGAGGCCTATTATATAAAAAGGCATTACCGTATATATTCACACTTTTTAATATATACATATGCACATAAACTTATGAACAGTACATAGGGCTCGAGCAAAACTGGGCGGAATTGCTAGTCTATATATCTATAAAAGTGAACGTGTCTGTGTATCTGTGTACGTTTTCCTTCGCAATAACTCTGTCAATTTTCAGTCTACAGACTCAAAATTTGATATACAGGGTAGTGATATTTGGGAAAATCGATGGTATTGGTTTTCGGCCAGAAATTTGGCTGCTAAGGGGTCAAACTTCAACGATTTGACCTTTGAGAACTCTACCAAACTCCTCCTACAATTTGGGGTCTAAACACTTGAAATTTTAGATATAGGTTCCTCGGACATGGATTTAACTTAATAACTCGATTTAAACCTAAAACAATAAATATTAAGGGGTCATAATAGGGGTCAAAGTTAAAAAAATTGACCGTTTTTTTTTTTGTTTTTGTTTTTTTTACTCAGCATACACCTCCAAACACCCGGGCAACGCCGGGCTGAAATCCTAGTATATCTATAAAAGTGAAATTGTCTGTGTGTTTGTGTGTGTCTGTGTGTGTACATTTCCTTCCCAAACTACTCTGTCAATTTTCAGTCTACAGACACGAGTTTTGACATAAGATCGATTAAGATTTGGGAAAATCTTTTTAATCAGTTTTCGGCCAGAAATTTGGCTGTCAAGATTTGACCTTTGAAAACTCTACAACACTCCTTAAGGAGTCAAAATTGGGGTCAAAGTTAAAAGAAATTTGACCTTTGCGGTCTTTACCAAATTACTCAGCCAATTTCTGGTCCAAACATTTGAAATTTTACATAAAGGGTAGTCAGAGATAGGCAAGCTTTTTAGTCGGTTTGGGTCCAAAATTTGATCTGCCAAGGGGTCAAAGTTCAAAAGATTTGACCTTTGCAGTCTTTAGCAAAGTACTCAGCCAATTTCTGGTCTAAGCGTTTGAAATTTTACATAACGTCAACGTATTAATACATGCGTCAAGTATGTTAATTAGTTTAAGGGCGAACATTTCGTTGCCAAAAATTCAAAATTGAAAGAGTTGACCTCTGCAGATTCTACCAAACTCCTCCGACAATTTTGGGTTTAGCACTTGAAATTCTAAATGTAGGTAACTTGGCCATGGGTCAAACATTTTATTTTGATTTGAGACCAAAACAATGAATGTTAAGGGGTCAAAAATGAGGCCAAATTTTAAAAAAGTTTACCTCTGCGGTCTCTACCAAATTACTCAGACAATTTTTGGTCAAACATTTGAAATTTTACTTAAAGGGTATTCACACATAGGGCAAGTTATGAACAGTACATAGAGCCCAAGCAAAGCCGGGCTGAACTGCTAGTATGTCATAAACTCCCATATCCAAATATATTCTGAAACCACATTAACCAGAATAGTTGGATCAATCAAATCAAATATTGTGCTTATAGATATTTTCATTGTATGG
Organism: Euprymna scolopes; assembly: GCF_053919585.1. Lineage (NCBI taxonomy): Eukaryota > Metazoa > Mollusca > Cephalopoda > Sepiida > Sepiolidae > Euprymna > Euprymna scolopes. The sequence continues at coordinate 22,957,573 of NC_136488.1, forward strand.
ATATTCAATACAACAGATGAAGGATAGAACTGGAATTTCCACTGATTACGCTAGTTATTGTATTTCGTTAAATATGATAGACTTTTTGTGTCTATTTAATTAGAGTCAACTTAGCTTAGACTATAAACGGGATACGCGTATTTCAAATTTTATGCTGTCTTTTTTAACGTTATTTATTTATTTATTTCATAACATTGTTCGACTGTTGGAAATAATAATTCCACTAAAGATGTCGATCATATTTAAGGAAATATGCTTAAAGGGACATGTACTAAGTAACCAATATATATATATATATATATATATATATATATATATATATATATATATATATATATATGACTGCAGCAAAATAGACTGCTGGGAACTTAGCTCATGTTGAATTCCCAGCTCTCTTCATCTCTTCAACAAGTTGCCTCTCTCTCTCTCTCTCTCTCTCTCTCTCTCTCTCTCTCTCTCTCTCTCTCTCTCTCTCTCTTTCTCTTTGATATATACATTTTTTAGGAAATTTTTATTTTTGACAGTTTTTTTTATTTATTTGTTTATTTATGTCAAGTTTTCATTTCTGCATTCACCCACAGATTCCCTTACTCCTCGTTTCCTTTGACCCACCTATATCTCTCTCTCTCTCTCTCTCTCTCTCTCTCTCTCTCTCTCTCTCTCTCTCTCTCTGTGCTCGCTCCCCCCTCAGCAGTTTTGATCTGTAGTCTCAGCCTGTCCCCCGCGTTCCACTGTTGCACTTGCTTTTACTTCTAGATGTAACTTCCATATTTCTTAAATGAATATCCTTATTTTTAACAATTTATCATCCTATAAGCTTTGTCATTTGTTAAAGATGTCAATATTGATAAGCCACAATGTGTGTACATACCGTTTCTCAATATTTGTTCAGAATAATAAAGCTCTATGATAAAAACAAGGGAGACAACTTCAACTTTCGGTGTTTGGCATGATTCAGCGAAAGAGTAGATGTAACATGGTAAATAATTACTGGTCGTATTGCTAAAGCACTGAATGCAGTAATTTGTTTGGGATGCTGATTAATCATGACAAAAGAAAAATCAGGAAGATGCATCGTATTATTTATTTCCTTCCCACCGCAGAAAGATGTGACACAAGGTCGGAATGTTGGGGAGAGTCAAGCCAGTGTCCTTGAAGGAGGAGCACTCTGGCCTTTTTACTCCACCCAAAAAGATGGGAGGAAAAGGCCTATGAAGGTGGACCTCCTCGAACTGCACAAGCCATCAGCTGTTCTTCGGTCAACAGGGAAACGGTCATCTCAAAAATGGCTTATACTCTGTTGATTTTGGAGCTGAAGTGCTTGTACTATTCGACAATGTCTTGAAAGTTGTCGACTTTTGTGTTGAGGAGTAACAAGAGAATTGCTTTCCTATGTGGATTGGATTTATTTGTGAACAATATGCACTTTTTACAATTCTAAGAAATAAATGCTAATTATATATTTTATTATAGGACCCTATCCAGACTCTGTTTTTCTTTCTTAATCAAGAAGAGAAATAACTTTTTTTTGTTTATATCTGAAATTCAAAAATGATTTAGGAGAATAAATAGAAACTAAAAAAAATACCAGCAAACAAGGTGTTTCTGTATGTGACTTACAAATTATTTTTTGTTTATGTTTATTAATACAGTAGAACTCCGGGATACGGCATTAAAAATTAGTAACAAAATACAGTACACATGTATATAATCAAATAACGTTATAAATAACACCAGAAGGCAGGGCAAATACCGTAATCAAGGACCGGAAAAACATTGTATTCCACGTCGTAACCTGAAAAAAAAAAAAAAAACGTATCCTAGGGCCAACGTATCCCGGAGTTCTACTGTATTGTCAAATTTATTGAAATAAAAATACGAAAATATCCACTAGAATAGATTTCGTTTCTGTAATGCAGTCATTAAACTTCTCTCTCTGTACCCGTTACTTTTTGTTTCTTATCTCTTTTTTCCCTTAACACTTATTTTTCTTATCCATAGACATAAAAATAAACATACATATACCTAACTTTATATAAATGTATACTTACATTTATTGGGTGGGTTTCTACCACCATTTTGTTCTATTTCTTTATTATTTCTTGATTATCGAGACTTTTAAAGATGTAAAGAGACATTGCGGCCATCTTTTCTTGTTCTTCGGTAGTGTTCAATATTACTTGTTTTTTTAACCGAATAATCATTTTACATTAAATAAAAACACTAAAAACTTATTCATTTAGGTAGAAAAGTAACTTATCTTGCTTTTGGTTCTATTCATTTGTTATGTATTTGTTTTTTGACAACTTTTTCGTACCTCTGTGGATTGTAATACAAACCCAAAATTTCATTTGAAATATATATATATATATATATATATATATATATATATATATATATATATATATATATATATATATATATATATATACACACACACACACTCCTGATCAAAAACTTAAGACCATTTGAAAATCTGTAAAAACAAACCTTTTTTTTATTATTTTTTTTTTTTAAGGATAGATTTTAAACTCCTCCCACTTAAGTCTACCAATATTACAACCTAAAAGGTTATGGGGAAAAAAGCTACATTCCAAACATTTAATTCAGAAATTTACATTTTTATAAAATGAGGCATTTTACGCTTGAACAAAATTATAAGACCAGGGGTATAAATTTTATGAAATTGTACAAAAAGTGTATGAAAACATTCAACAACCAAATTTAATGAGTTCTACCTCCACTGGTTTTGAGGACTTCAAAAATTCTTTGAGACCCGCTAGAGATAAGCTTTTCCATTAAGGTGTGGGGGATGTTGCTCCAGCTTCTTAAGACGGCTTCACAAAGTTCATCTTTTGTTGAATATTGTTTGCCATTTCGATAAACATCTGTTGTCATCCATCTTCAAACATTTTTAATTGGGTTCAAGTCCGGTGAGCATGCAGGATGTCCCAAGAGATGGACCCCATTTTCTTGCAGAAAAGTTAAGGTCCATCGTGCAGCATGAATTGCAGTATTATCCTGTTGGAATAACCATCCATCCTCACACAAACGATGGCCCTCCATCATTAACAACGCTTCTTATAGTATGCTATCATAACCAGCTGTTGTCTAACGACCCTGCACCACCTGGAATTCCATCTTCCCTCTTTAAGAAAAGGCACCTCATATCAGTAGGGACCCTTCACCACTATGACGTGTGGAATCGTTGGAAGCCATCAGCACCATCTAGATTGAATTTTTTCTCATTAGAAAACAGGACTTTCTTACACTTCTCAACGTCCCATGTTTGGTATTCATGACTAAACCTTAAGTGACATGGAAGCAGATGAGGAATTTGTTTATACTCTTTTGCCATAAGTGTCATCTGATGGTTACTGGATTGCAATCAGCATCTGTGAAAGCCTTAATTTGACTAAAAGTCCCCTGTCTTTCACAACAATCTGTCTTATTATTCTACTCAATGCAGGAGACATTTTTGGGGCCTATCAGTGGGTTTTGCTTTTCCATAATTCTCACTGTTCTTTAGAAAGTTGCAAATCACAGTTTTACTATAATTTACCTTAGCTGCGATCATCTGCTGTGATAAACCTTGCTTATGAGAATCTAGAATTCTAGCACGCTCAACTTTGGTAAGTTTACTTGCTTTAGGCATGGCGACACCTTTTATGCAGTGATTGTTCATCCATAACTGGACTAAAAAACAATTTATACCCCTGGTCTCATAATTTTGATCAAGTGTAAAATGCTTCATTTTATAAAAATCTAAATTTATGAATTAAATGTTTGGAATGTAGCTTTTTTCATAACCTTTTAGGTTGTAATATTGGTAACTTAGGCAGGAGAAGTTTAAAATCTATCCTTAAAAAGGGTTTTTTTAAATTTTCAAATGGTCCTAAGTTTTTGATCAGGAGTGTGTGTGTGTGTGTGTGTGTGTGTGTGTGTGTGTGTGTGTGTGTGCGTGCATATATCTATATATATATAGAGAGAGTCTATTTTGTCTGCGTCCATATGTATGATACTCTCTCATATAGTAATACTCAAATTTTGTTTGCATATTTATTTTTATTAGTAAACCGGAAACTGTGTCTACATTTTCAACTTGCATGAAAAGGAAAGAGAGGGAGAGAGAGAAGCTTAACCAATTGCATTTCAGGATATAAATTAAATACATTAAGGTTTATGGTTTCATGAGAGTTATTATAACGGGGGGGGGGTGATAACAAATAATTAAACTTAATGCTAATCAAATATTGTCACACACACAATGTGATAATTGGCAAAAAAAAAAGACGAACTGAAGATTACCAAAGCATCACTTGAAGTGCAGCACTGAAACCACAGAAAACTAAGGAAAAAAGAAATCCTAACAGTAATCAGGCTTAGAATTGGACTCGCCCATCTCCTGCATTCCTTTTTACATGAGTAAATACCACCTCCATTCCCAACATCCGTCTGACTTGCACACTCTCAATTACCCTTTGCAAAAAAAAATCTCATAAATTGCAAAAACTGTGGCAAAATCTTTAAAAACATTATCAAACAAACGACATGAAAGACCAGTTTCAAAAGACTGACTCAAATAATATCTTAAATTTCATAAAAGAAACAAACTTATATACACAAAAAATAAAAATTAAAAAAAAAAAAACACATCACACATGTGCATGTTAATAAAATTTTATTCTTTTTTTCACCCCAAACAAGGCATATGGCCACTTGGAACGTAAGGAGCTACTATTTGGGATCATGTCTAACAGGGGAGTGTGGGGAGTTGAGCAACAAGATGTATGTTCACATTATATTTGAACTTTTGCAGGTTAGTAGTCAAGGAAGCAGGAAATATGGAGAGAATTCTAAAGCTGAGCAGTCCGAGAGAATAAAGTTTGAAAGGAGAAGGCTTTCCGGCATCTAGGGACCTCAATAGGGAAGGGATGGGATTTTGCTACATGTTGGGTTAATCGTAAATATGTACGCGAAGTCGACACAAGTGTTATGAGTTCATCAGTACATTCCATTAAAGCACTTGTAAAACAGACACCAAATTGGATGACTACTTCTTGTGTGCCTATCACATTTACATGACTTGCATTTAATGTTTTTTACCATTTATATTATAAAGATTGACAGTCATACCAAAGACTTAAAAAACTGGCACCTGATGCCAAACACTCGGTATTATGAGGCGAGGATCAAGGGTAAGTGGAGTAATTCTGAAAAAGAAATGGCACCTTTCCTAATAATTCATTGTTGTAACTAATGAAAAGCAAGTCTTCCGATCAGATTGCCCTCAACTAAGATCGATAATTTTACTTTTTTATTTACTATTAATCGAGTGTTTGTTAAAATAAAATAAAAAGTGCCAGAGCATAAAATATTAAAATGAACTTTAAAAAATCCTATTAAAAAGGAAATTCATTGCAAAATTTGATCCACCAGAATATATTTGTTTCTTTCTAAACAAGTCAGCCATTTTAATCATGTTAAGGTTTAAAAATTTGTTATTTTGTGACATTTCGAAATCTGAAAGGAATTTGAAAACTGTCATAATTATGGAATATTCGAAAATCATATTAAGCAGCATCCCGGTTTCTTTCAGATTTCACCCATCACTGCTAAAAATATCTTTTCTCAACATTTTTAATTTACAGTTATGGTTAAAGTAACCTAAATCCTCTTTATATTTCACACACATCATCCTTTCTCCTCTATTAGAAACCTCAGCATTTGCCCTTTTAAGTGCCCCCACATTCCTATTCTCTGGCTACTGTAGCCACTGCCTCCCTTTACTATCCACAACATCTGCCCCACCCTAACTCTTACCATACTATCACACACATCAGCCTCTTTTTTCCCTGCTATTATTCACCACCTACTGTACTATCCACCCAATGTGCACACCATTAGCAAATCACTGCACTAGTTTTCAAATAAAAATTTTATCTTAAAGCACCCATTGCCTCCTCACTACCCATAAATCTAAGATGACTCAATATCCCCAGCAGACACAGTATATAAAAAAAATCATTATATATATATATATATATATATATATATATATATATATATATATATTTTAAGTTTTTTAGTTAAAAGTTTGTTTCTTGGTACAAAGGTTTAAGGAATTCTCTTTTGGAGATCATCATACTTTGGTCAGCATGAGTGTGCTTTTGAAAGATGTGGGTGAAGATGAGACTAGGTGTCTCCAATGGAATTGGTTAGAGATTCATTTGATGGGGTCAGAAGTCCATTTGGTGAGGTCAGTATTAGGGGTGAATGGGAGATGTTTGTTTATTTTATTTTTATTTTTTTATGTATGTGTGTGTAAGTGCATGTGTGTGTATGAATTAAAATCTGTGTGTGTGTGCGCTTGCCTTTGTGTCTGTGCATGTAAGAGAGAAATAGAAATAGAGACAAAGGCAGGGAGTATGTGTGTGCATGTGTGCGTATGAATACGTGAGTATTTTGATATGCTTGATTTGATTCATGTGTGTAGATGTATACATGTAGGAGCGTGTATGTGGGTGTGCCATGCGGTGTTGGCTTCTGTGTTCCTATTTACTTGTCCCCTATTGGGGCCTAGTTAGGCACAAGGTCAGCTCCCAATATAAACATACATATATATATATATATATATATATATATATATATATATATATATATATATATATATAAAATAGAAAATAATTAATAAATAAGAATATATATATATACATACACACACACACACACACACATAGATACACACACATATATATATTTTGATTAAAATTGCCTTAGTCTAGAGAAATTTTCTTTCATCGAATGTGGGCAGAATAGTGCATTTTGTTTCTAGTTATTCGTTTACTTTGGGAAATCGATATTATATTGGATGTGAGTGCATGTGCCCATGCAGGATACACGTGCGTGAGTGGATGTGTGTGCCTCATTGTAATTCTCTTGATTCATGTATGGGGATGCTGACTTGCATAAGCATGTGTGCATGTAAGTGTATTTTGGGTTTTGCTCATTTATGTGTTGTTCTTGGAATTTGTTTAATGTGGGAGTGAATTTTGTTATGAAATTTTTTTCTTGTGTTAGTAAGTAAAAGTAGTTGTCGGTTTGAAAAATGGGCATTATCCTAAATTTGCCAAGGAATACACTACTGGAAGTTAACCGAGGCAAACAAAACAAACTTAGTTGAATGGAAAATACTTAGGAAAACTAAAACATGTAGTTCATTAACTTTACCCTGTTATCTATGTTTAGCGGTGAAACGTGAGATTATTAGTTTTAAGGACTGTGAAAAATTATTAAATGCAAAAGTAGAATCGACTATAAGCTGTAAAAACTTTGGAGGCTACACTTTAAATAAGATGTAAAAAAATGAATAGTGATGCCCTCATAGTAGTAATACTATAATTCATAACACCTCATTCCCAATATCTTAGTTAATTAATAAATGAACCAAGGGAAGAGTTGAAATAATACAAAGTAGTCCCAATACACCACAAATTAATAACTATACTTACTAAAAATCGACATACCTCTAATTAATAACTATACTCACCGAAAAGTATCGAAGAATAGACTAGTATAAATAACTTAGCTTAATTAAGGAAGAAGCTATCCTCTCATTACCCCTAAACACCATCTCAAGCACTACCATTTAATACTAAGCTCAATGAACAGAAACACAATATGCCATCCACTGGATAAAGATGAGTGCACTTTGCATACTTACTAATTAAACACTCGAAAATGATTAACTAAAATAATCCATGGGTCTAGCACACTTGTAATTGGAATATTGATATATATGTATCTATGAGAAGCATTATTGTAAAGCAGCGTTATGTAAGAAAACCAACCACATTATTTGGTCCAAATGATAACTAAGTATTCTAATTATAGGACTTTGTGGATGACATACTCCACTAATATACACAAATATATCCTATTATGTATCTGTTTGCATGTCTGGAAAACCTATCTCTTTAATGAAGCATATAGACCTATAAAATATATTTATACTCTAGTATTGTGGAAAAGATAAACAACCCAAATGAAAGAAAGACAAGCGTCGAAACTAAATTTATATATAGATATAAAAACCTTTGCCATTGTTATTACTTCAGACACTGCGGTAGAGTGAAAAAAATATAACTCAGTATACCACCTTTATTTAAATCCTATGAATAAGCTTGTATATCTGTTCACTGGCTGTTAATTTGACCATATGGACGTATATCTTATAAATAAACAAATAAATAAATAGTTTGAAAACGAGAAACAACTGAATGGATAAAAAAGGGAAGAAGAAAAATAAATAGAGCTTATCAATAAAATAGATGGATAATGAAGTCGCCACCAGAAAAAAACAGTCATAAAAACCTAAGATAGGGAAGTAACTGCGATGAGGATATAATATTACTTAAAATCAAAGGGAAAACTAAGATCAATAAACAACCATCAAGTGAAAATAATACCAATACCTCTTCGGCTTGACCACATGGGATCATACTTCCCTCCTCTTTCTCCCCCCCCTACTCCTTGTCTTCACCACACTTCCCTCCAAAAACCCTACTGCTCACATTCACAAAGTATACACCCAACTTTCCTCCAGAGTGTAAACCACATCCAAATATCTTATAAAAAAACGAATGTAATCTTGACTCTCATTACAATATTGCTGCTTTTTTGGTCTGATTAAGTGGCCTCTTTTAATTGGGGTTTCACTGAAACATGTATGCATATATGTAACCAATAATTCAACTGAAAGTGCTCAACGATAAGAAACAATTTTCTTAAAGGGGCTGTCAGAATTATTTTTTTACTATAATAATTAAATACCTACAGACACTAGTGTTTCATCGTTTCGGGAATCTTCAGTGCAGGGTGTCACGATTAACACCAGTCGACAGATTCGAACTCCGCAACACAAGCCATCTCTGGCTCGATTAGCAAAGACCGTATCCATTCGGCTGCCATTAACTGTGTGAAATAACGTTAAATTTAAACATTTTACTTTTACATGTTCTTTACGTCAGTCAGATAGTGATCTAATCGTTATACGATGATCTATGCATAAGAGCTAAATTGACCGACTTTAATTCAACTGAAAGTGCTCAACGATAAGAAACGAGTTTCTTATATATATATATATATATTGCAATATGGTAATGACTAAAAACAACAGAATCAGCTCACAATTATGATTTTTGTTTAGTTTTTATTAATTTTTATTTTTTTACTTATATAGGTGAATGCCTATATTTTTTCATAAATGTCCTACATGTGTTTCATTGTGTTGATCGAAAATATCGTCCATTGTGCCATCGTACAATACATCAGATAGATATTAGAAACTGTCACAAATAGACAGAAAAAAAGGATACTTAAGGTAAAGAGAACACAAATTCAAAAACTTGAAAACAAAAGGTGAAATTCAGAGAAAGCCCCCTCCTCCAATATCTTCCATTTGATCTGATATATTTTTTTATCTGTATAATCATGCATAATCACGTTGATACACTGATTCTCGTTCGATCACAAGCAACGTTGAGCCTAGTCAGTTCCATATGGTAACCATTTGGGAATACCAGGCGCTGTATGTAGGAGGATGTAGACAATTCCCTTCAAATAACCGTAAGAGCATGATGTCATTTCCTTGAATCGGGCTATACATGCGACTGGGGACCACTGGTGAATTTGATATTCCATAGACACTTCCTCTTTCGGGGTAAGTTGGTTCAACTTACTTTGGGTTAATGCTGCTGGCATGCATGCATGGCATTTTTTTTTTTTTTTTTTTTTTTTTTATCTCGTGTGCGTATGTTCTGTTCTCTTTTTCACTAGGTTTCTCTATTCATTATACATATACCGACATGCTTCAATTTTTTTTTTTTTTTTTTTTTTACTGCTTATTCACCCCAAATAAAGCACGGTGCCACTTAACTTAAGTAAAGGCCTACTATTTAGGATCGGATTTGCATTTTTAGCATAGGAAAATAGGCACAAAATTTTCCGATTCCAATACCCTCATAAGTTCTGATTATTTTTAGATTTCTGATTCCAATTAATTGGCCCAACACACACATAATTATATTAAAAAAAAAAACATATATATGTGTGTGTGTGTGTGTGTGTGGTGTGTGTGTGCGCGCACACACGCACATAACCATTATTTGTTTTATATAGTTAAATCATTAGATTTAATTAAATAAGAAAAACTTCCACAACTAAGGAATAGCAATCATATTTAAATATGGAGAAAAAAAAAACATGGTAAATGAACAAAAAATATGAAGAAAGTTGGAGAGACGATGTGTTGAAATGTTATATAATCATTAATTAACCATTGATGAGGGCAATCAGTTGAAGAAAAATCAATTTCTGTGCAATAAGTTTCTCTACTAATGAAATTTCTATGACTTCACCCGTTTCTACGATTGGATTGTCTCCCGATCCTACTTCTCCCTTCATCTCACTCTCTTTTCTCTATCTCTTTATCTGTTTCTCTTTATATTTCTCTATCTCTCTCTCTCTCTCTCTCTCTCTCTCTCTCTCTCTCTCTCTCTCTCTCTCTTTATTCCTCTCTTTTTTATTTATCTCTCTATCTTTTTTTATCTCTCTTTGTTTCTCTTTTTATGTCCACCCCCTTTCTTTCTCTTGTGTTAATTGGTTTACGAACTACAAATCTCAAAGTGTCCAACCTTTTGCTACCTGTTTACAGTGTATTGTGAACAATCTGCGCCTTTTGGTGAAAGGGCAATGACACTATTAAGTAATTTAGTCGAAATTTGACTCCACGGTCACATTTTCTGACACATGTGTACACACGTACATATTCAACACCCGCACACAAATTATTGAACTCCAACAAAAATAGAGTACAAATGTATTTAACGAAACACAATTACTCCTGCTGACAGAAATGCACACATATATAGCATGAATAAAGTGCTGTTAAACCCACATATACACATCCGTTTTCAGAACTATATCTATACTTTGTTTAGATGCTCTTAACTACTTTTCGACCATCAGACATAAAAAGAAAAATGGTCAGCCATAGTCGAGGGCGACCTGAAGGCTCCCTTTTCACTGGTTACTAAACAAAGGTGTAAGGGAAGGCGCCACTCTGTTCTCTGAATTGCTTAACTTACCCTGATACCTTATAATGCCTAGTGTTGAGTATTAGTCTGTTTTTATAACTCGGCTAAAGTTTGAACCCGGATCTTCCAGTTCATTAGTAAAACCCTAAAACTATTAATGCCAATTTAAAACTTAAAACTGTGCAAGAGTACTGTTTGTTAGAATAATCATATTTTTTTGTTCTTATGAAGATGTCTTTGAGGACGCATGAAAAATAACAAATAATAAAATAGTTTAGGTATACCATATGTCGCCCATTTGGAATAGGGTTGAAGGATAGTGATTATCCTTCACTGTTCTAGTTTTGATGAAAACGATGCTCTGAATAGTTGAAAACCTGACTAACGACTATGAGATTATTCTATAGAATAGAACAATCCGTGATCTGATTGAGTCATTGGAAAGAACTGACCTAACCACCCGGGGTAATATTCATGTATACTATATCATTAACTTACCCCTACTCCCACTTGAAATAAAAAGAAGAAAGAAAGAAGTAAAGATGGTCTCTGTTTATGGAAGCAACCTGCTTTCTACCGGAACTTGAATACAAGTTATTCAATGCAACAATGTATTTGTCACTAGATCTTTATCACGTAGTAGGTTGTTCTTCTGATCCCCGAAAGAATGTGCTTGACACTGTAACTTTGTTACAGGTATACTTTATTCCAACAAACCGTTTTCAATACTAGTCTGTTTTTGCTCAATGACCATGGCCTTTTGAGTTCTACTTTTATTAAGCTTGCCTTTTCATATATTGAATGTCAATTTTTATATTATATTCATATATTAAGTGTCAACTTTTATTAAGCTTGCCTTCTATGTATGGTACAGTCATGGAAACGGGAGCAAGGAAACAATTCTAAAGATAAATGGTTTGAGTAGAAAGCTTTCCAGCATCTGAGAACCGCTACAATGAAGGGGTGAGATTTTGCTGCTTTTCAGAGTGGTCAAGGGTATTTGGATCGAGGGTACACAGGTGCAGCAAGTTCTTCTGATCACATTCTGTTGTATTTGTAAAACAAGCACAGGGATGCAACATTACAACGATGGGACAGGGGCTGGAGCTTGGTAGATAGTATGGAACCTATTAAGATAGAAATTCTTTTTAGACCCTGTCTAAAAGAGAGAGACTAGTGGTTAGTGCACCATCCCAGATTTGGTGCCAATACTTTATGCATAAGCGAATGGTGGCTTTGTAAATATGTAAGACACTGGTTGGTGTAAGAAATTTTCTAGCCCGGTAGAAGGAGCCCATTTTTGCAACACACATGGCAGTATCTTCTATGTATTCCAATTCATATTACATACAGATGTTATGTTTTGACGTTGGAACGTTGAACTCTCGTGAAGAGTGCTATCAGCTATGACGATCAGTGGTTGGAAATGTTTCTTTTTAATTGTTAAAGAGCTTTGTTTTAAGTCATCAAAAAGACAGATGTTGTTAAAGATCACAATTATTATTGGCCACAGTCTTAAGTTGGTATCTTTCTTGCTTTCATACAAATCGTCTTGTTTCTGACCCAATAAGTAGAGGAAAAACCTTGATTCATGTCACAAGCGTTTTTGGTCCGTATATGTTCCAATTTTACCTTTTTAACTTACGTAAGAGGTTAGAATTTTGGAAAGAATAAGCAACAGGTTAAAATAGACATAAAATATCTATTATTAAATGAAATATGTTGGCATGAACAAATGAAAAATACTGCCTAACTGCATGCCCCCCCCCCATATATATATATATTGTATTTGCATTGATGGGTTTTACATTCTTGTCATTTCTTTCCATCTTTTTTCGCATTCATATTCTCATTTTCTTTTTGTTCATCCATTTTGTTAGTTTCTTCTCTAATGTCAAAATAATCTAATTATTCCAAGGTCAAATTCTGTATCATGTTTGTTTGCCAATTTCGACAAAGCAAACTAGTGCTTGCATTTACCGTCATGAAAATATATAGGTCATGCATATTAATTCGGTAAATTGTTTAAATGAACGATTTATTTTACTTACAAATGTGTATGTTTGTGTGTATGTTGTATAGTCAAACTCTGATGTTAAGGTCAATGGATATTAGACGTTCCAAAGATTTTGATGTATGATTTAAAAGAAAGATAACCCCGTTGGAAATGTCTCATGTGAACTCTTTAATTAAAATAAAAATAGTGACTGTCGGAGATTATTCGTTCTGTGTATTGGATGCTTTTATTGAAAATATTCTAAAGTCGTTTTATTCTGTTAATATTAAGATTCATTTGTCTATAAGATTTACCAATGCTCCGTTTGTATGGCTATGATGAAACGGGTGTTATTTTTTTAAAATAAAAATGTTTTACTGGTTACAAGACTTTGTTTTTTTATCAGAAAGTATCTCTCTCTCATATATATATATATATATATATATATATATATATATATATATATACACACATTCCTATCTTTGTGTGCCTAAAAATCGCTCGGAACTTTCCGGACAACCTAATATGTGTGTGTGTATATTTCTTAATCATTTTTTACCATATTATTCTATTCCTTCATTATCATTTCATATCTAAATGTTAGCAAGGCAGTTTTTATCTATATTTGCATTTTGTGTAATTCTAGCCCTTCTCTACTGATGAGAAGCATTTAACTTCGAAATGCCATGACCTATTGTTCTTATGATATAATAAAATTATATATAACTTTTATCCCTCCTCTTTTATTATATATATGCATATGGACTTAGCCCATGTCGTAATGAATAATGCTAGAGTGCTAAATGTTTTGGTTTTGATTTTAGCTGATGGCACCCAAGTTTTTTTTAAATTTTGAAAACACTACATTGGGTATATAATAATTAATATATGCATATAAATATGTGTATATATGCCTCACTTAAAACCCAATATGTATAGTAATTTGTCTCTATCCACCACCCCCTTACGTCGACCGCTTTCTTTCTTTGACACATTATCTCTTAATCCTTAATGTTTTCACCCCCTCCCATTCTTTATAATAATGTAATCATGCTGACCCCTTTTTCGTCTTTCTGTTCTCTTTCTTCTTTCTTTTTCCTTTTCTTTTTCGTTGTCCCTTCCTTTCTTTTTTATCTCTTTCTACTCTTTTCATTTATCCTGTTAAGTCTTGACATTCTCTTCCCTCCCCCCCCGCATCGCTTTCTACTTTAAGTCTAAAATGTCACTTAATGTCGCCCCTCCCACTTAAATTTTACCGTTTTAATATTTTATTTATATATATATATATATATATATATGGGAGGGGCTTAATGGATACTACAACGTACTATGCGATTGGTTAAGTGAAGTTCAAATCGTATAGAATCAGTTGTGTTTAATTATGTACTTATCATTTTTGGAAAAGTATGAAACCTCAACTATGGTTAAACAGCAACCCGCGTTCAAATAATCATATATAATAATTCTTTTATAATATTGTTCTGTATTAAATTGCCATAAAAAGTTAATGTGCCAAAAACTGAACCCTCCTTCACAAAAGCCTCCAAAAAAACAATCAATTTCTTTTCAAAATAGAAAGAGAATTTTTTTATTTTTTTTAAATTTTTTATTGCAATTTCACCCCAAACAAGGCACATTGCCACTTTGCTGTAGGGGCTACTATCAGGGACATAAGCTACAGGAGTACTATGTGGGGAGTTGGGCAGCAAGATGTCGGTTCACGTTACACTTCATGTCAGTACAGTTGGGGAAGCAGGAACTCGGAAGGGAATTCCAAAGTCCAGCGATTCTGGGGAAGAAACTACTGGAGTAGAAGGCTCTCTTACATCTAGGGATCTCAACTGTGAAGGGGTGGGATTTTGCTGCTTGTCGGGTTTGTCAGGGTACTTACGTCGAGGAGGCACAAGTGCTTGCAGTTTGTCAGAGCATTCACCATTGAAATACTTGTAGAAAAAGCAGAGGGGTGCTACATTACGTCGATGGGACAGAGGCTGAAGCTTAGATGACAGTTCAGGACCTATTAGGTTGGCGACTCTCTTTTGAACCTTGTCCAGGAGTGAGAGTAAAGTAGCAGATACACCAGCCCAAATGTGACAACAATACTCTATACATGGGCGAATAGTGGCCTTATAGAGGTACAGGATACTTTTAGGCGTAAGTAGTTTTCTAGCACAGTAGAGAGAGCCCACCTTCTTCGCAGCAGCCTTGGCAATGCTCTCAATGTATCTATTTCAATTCATGTTCCCTGTAAACGTTAGGCCGAGGAGTTTAAAGGAAGTACTTTCGGGTAATGTGTTCTTGGCCATTGCTATTGGTGGTAGAGAAGGTTTCTTGTAGTTATTGACGGAAAAAAGTTTAGTCTTAGCAGCATCGAATGTGACCATCCATTTTTGTCCCCATTCCACTACAGATCGGAGGTCATCCTCCAGTGTTTTAACCATTTCTCTAGATATGTGTTCGTTTGTTTTCCTGTCGTGTCAGTTATAGAGAGTGGTATCATCAGCATATATACCCATCTCACACACAATTTTGTCAGGGAGGTCATTTATGAATATTAGAAATAATAGAGGTCCAAGGATAGATCCCTGAGGCACTCCCGCATTTATATCATATTGTTTAGATGTACGACCGTCGATGACAACCTGGATTTTTCTGAGTAAGAAGGATTTAATTATGTTAAAGATTCTTCCAGAGATACCGTATGATCTGATTTTCCTGAGAAGACCTTTGTGCCATACCCTGTCAAAAGCCTTAGATATATCTAGAGCTACTGCTCTACCCTCCCCTGCTTTGTCAAGTGAATGGTATATATGCTCAGAGATTACAGTTAGGATGTCTGCCGTGGAATGGGCTTACCTAAATTCGTATTGTTGGTCGGTCAGAAGTTTAGCATCTGTAAGGTGTTGGACTAGAGCTTGGTTAATAATGGACTCAAATATTTTGACGAAAAGTGGGAGGAGGGTAATGGGGTGATAATTTACTGGGTCAGTTCTTTCACCAGAATTCTTGAAAACTGGTACCACAGAAGCAGTTTTCCATACAGATATTTATTCATCCCACTTTATAGTATGCATAAATAAATAAAAGCTCCGTTGAATGTTTCCCTCACATTTTTAAATTATGTTATTTTAGATAAATATTTTTTGGAAAATTAAATTTAATTATTATATTGTTTGGTCATTAATATATGAATTACATTGTTTGGTCATTAATATACGAATTAAAACAAATTGTCATAAAACTATAAACATGTCAAAATAATTATTTTTAATACATATTTATAAAATTATTTGATATTTGATTTCCAAACGTTTAAGTTTTTAATTCATGCGAATTCGACAGTTTAAATGCTTAAAAATTCCCATCAAAAGATAAAGGATTCATGATATATTTTATTCAATTATTAACAAAACCTATAAAAAAAAGCCGATCTTTTGGCTTGGAATAAAGTGTAGTATATGTTCTTATACTACACGTCATCCTTTCTGTCTTTGGCCAATAAAGGAGAAATCCTTCTGACTTGAGCAATTTATTTTTTGTCGCTATCTAGAGGGTCTCTTTTTGGAAACTTGATTCCCCCACCCACTCACCCATTTAAAATTAGCATTGCGTCTAACTCTACCCTGGTGGGGAGGCAAGTAAATAGAGAAACATGTGTATCAATCAGCAAGTTATAAGATTTTGATTCGCCCCAATTTTGTTTTGTTTGTATTTGATTTCAATGTAACCTGCTACTCACTGAAGGGGCAACGTGAAGGTTGCCAACGTCCATAATAAAAACGGTGTTATGGAAAGGACAAGACTGAAACATGTCATGCCGAGTTGTCAATTCGTACTGGTATTCACTTTACCACCCCCAACTCTCCAGCACGCTCTAAACAATTTTTATATTACAACTTAATGAGCAATCTTGATTTTGAATATTAACATCTATTATATCATAATATTACATTGACTGCGTGTGGTCTTTTAAAAGAAATGCAACAAATTTTTAATGTGAAAAATGTCCATAAAACAGAATTTCTTATGGTTTCTTGGCAAGCTCAGATATTTTATGGTTGACAAAAAAAAAAAAGCAAAATAATCATAAGATGTTTTATATCTTATGTGGAATTTGTTTGACTGATAGTTTCATAGTAATTGAGTCAGTGGGCATATAATTGGTCCAATGGATTTCATCACAGACTATGAAATCAGCTATGCCAATTCCAAATCCTAGTGCGTTATGTGGGCTACTATTCTCATCTCGGATATTATCTTTGAAACATTTAGACTAATGTTACCTCCGACCTTCTTCAGGTCTGTTTTGTTGAATTCTGGAATCTTTACTAATTTTGAATAGAATAGTTCAAATAATGCAAAGTATCAATCAATCCTCATCTCAAATATTCTGAAACATTGAAACATAATTGATCCATAATTAAATAAAAAAAAATAAATAAAAATAATGTTATTCTATTTTGCTCAATCATGCATTTGTCTCATTTGAAAAAATATGAACCTGAAATTTTTCATCTATAATAAGGCAGTTGTTTGTGTGTATGTTTGTATGTCCAGCTAAAACAAAAAAAAAACTACAACACAAACACCAACAAAGTTGGTATTTTCTTGATCAGCGTTACTCTGGATGATAATATCTGACATTTAGAAAAAATTATTCATTCTTTGATTTCAAACTGACACAGTTTGTTTGGGGAGGGGCTCCAATCAGATTATGTACTAACTAAAGGGAATTAACTCTGATTTTTTAATTAACGTGTTAATACTCTTATGTTGACTCATTCATTGATATTTATATTTATACTATGTTTCGGCTGATTTTTTTCTCTGGCCTTCTTCAGGTGTATGTGATCTTGTGTATGTTGATTCTTCAGTAATGTCTAGACACAGTGGTCTAGAAAAAAAAATAACCGCTGAGTTTGAGTTTTATGTAAAAATTTAAATTTAAAAACTCCTTACTCTACATATAAATTACAGGGATTCATAAGGAAAGTTTGCTTTGCTCAAAAAAATATTTTTTTTTGTATTGAATATCGATATCCGTCTTTTGAACATTTCTGTCTCCACTGTAAAATCTGTAATTTACCATGCAATGTGCATGGTAAATTACAGATTTTACACTTCCAAGAATTGGTTGTTAACCGACGCTTAGCAATCCATTGAATCATTTCGAAGTTGTCAAACAGCTTCATGACAAGTTAAAATATTATTTCTTCAGTCCACATGAAATCATCTATGTATTAATAGGTTAGCGTGCGTGTTATTTATTTTGTGTGTCACGCTTACATCCAAGTGACTGTCGTTTAATTGTTATGGACTTCCATTTCTTGTAATAAATAATTTTACCAAAGAATTCTTCATAAGTTTTGGTTTTGGTTTCGATTCAAGCTGATGCACCCAAGTCATATAGATATATTTTTTTACTTTTGAAATCGTAACTTTATAATATATAAAAATCGATTAAACATTAACTCTATAATAATATATACGAAATCTGCAAGAATTTATATATCATATTTAAGCATACTTTATGACCGGGCTACATCGCTGCTAGCTTAGATAAATACTTTTGCAGTTTTAACAAAAGACCTACAATATCAGAACATCTCCATTCACGCTGAACATCTACAAAATGCCAATATCAATATATTACATATGAGTCCCCTGTGTAATTTCCACAGTTCCTGCTAGTTGTCAGAAATAAAATTTACAAAACTTGTTGGATGCAAACTCGGCGGCCATTTTCTTTCTAGGCCGCTGTGTCTACACATTACCGATTTTTCTTATGTACTTGGGATTTGAACGTTTATTTTTTTCTTTCTTTTGGTGTGAAATTTTGTATCAAATTGTCTGCTCACATGCTAGGATGTTTCAATATGATTCTTTACCTATATAAAATCCAATGATGGGGTATTGTTGCCACATCCGGGCAGGAGCTGCTAGAAAGGTTTTATCCTGCCTTGACAGAGTTCAAAATAGACCTTATAGTCTAGTGGAGGATGCCCTTTTCTCTTCCCTGCAACCTCTTTCCTAGAGAAGAGATGTTTCAAGCTTGTCTATTCTTTATCGTTATTTTCAAGGCAAGTGCTCGTCTGAGTTCCAATCTATGGCCCCCCCCCTTGCCAAACTTTCACAAAAAACACTCGTCTAGCTAAAACCACTATCAATAATTTTCACTACTCTTTATCTGTGCCTAAACCTAAACGCAGATTCCATGAACAAAGCTTCTTTCTTAGAACTTCACGCCTGTGGAACTCTCTTCCATTTGCCTGCTTTCCAGCTGACTACGATTTGGTCGTCTTCAAGTCCAACATAAACAAATTCTTGATGAATTAATTAATCCAATTTACCAAATTTCCACTACTAACGATTGCTACAATATTATCCCATTGACTACTGTACACCCATTAACCTTTATCCTCGAGTGGCCTCCGGGCCTTGATAAGTGGTAAAAATAAAATGATTGATAAGTGATATGTGTAAAAAAAAATATATGATCAGTCGATTTAATATGGATATTAATACAATCCAAATGTTTATTTGATGATAGAATTTAACAAATTTTAAAATGAAGAGGTTAAAACATAGTCAATAATTTATGAAAAACATTTTAGCAAAAAGGAAATAGCCGCAATACATAAAAAACGATACAAAAAGTTCAATTTTACGCAAAGGTTACAAAGTTAATATAAACATCTACTTTGTTTTTGCTATCTTATTCTCAATAATCTGTTTCAATTGCCAAATTAAAAAGGAAAAAAAGATGTGCGTATGTGGTAGATTAGAAATCGATGTACGAGACGAATGAGCTAATATAAGCTGCTCTTTTTCTTTCTTTGTTAAGCGATGTTTTTGAATACCTTCAAGAATGTCTGGTAAAGTCTGGAGAAACCAAATTTCTTGTACATAGGAATTTCTAAGTTGTAACTGGCTTATTACTTTCACGTTTACGTGTTACTTTTGGGGTGATTTGGAACGATTTTCATTGGTTGGAAAATATTTTGAGTTCACACGTTTATGTGAAAACTTTCTTTAGAATGAGGAGGAAAACGAACTCCAATGAAGAAAGAAAGAGGGTAAGCAATTAAAACCATTTCTGTTTTAACGTTCATCAGAATTGCTTTTTAGTCTTATTACAGATATATTTTTGAAACATCAAGAAGTTTGATCAGATGTCTTCTATTAAAAAAATCGCACCAAAGAATAAGAAAAAAATATCTAAATGGAATGGTTTCTAAGAACGTTCACGATTACTAATTTAAAAATAAACTTCAACATCATTAGTTGATTGGTTTGGAGTACATAATAAACATCAGCCTATATAATACACAAATAATCAATAATGATCATATTTTAATATGGCAAAACCATTGAAATAAATGAATAATACAAGTGAAGAAAGCCTGGGAAACACATCAGCAGAAACATAGTATAAATATCAGCATTGATTAGGACAATAGTCCGAAGAGAAATGATATAAATAATGAGGAGAATATGCTTGTACAAAATTGAAATAAAATGCAATATTTTTTTTTTAAATTCTTTTTAGTATTATATTATGTAGCATTCTCCTATAAACTCTGTCATGGTGAACAGAATGAGAACAATCTACCCTCATGGATTAAATAAAGGGTTCAGTTTGAATATCTGTATAGGTTCCCAAGTTTAGAAAGATGCAGCTGCAAGAAGGTCGGAGATCACATCAGCCAAAACGTTGTGAAAATAACAATCAAGATTAGAGTAGTGCAAGTGATCCAAATAATGCATAGTAGTTTATTATTTTTTAAAAGAAAGGGTTGATATGCCGTAAAATAGACAAAGAAATAAAAAATTAACCCTTTTTGGGTTGATTTACCATTGAATTCTATCATTTTAGTAAGTTTTTTTATGCTTGAAGTTCTTGATACTTTCAAATATGTTTCAACTGTATCATAGCAGTAGAATACAATACATAGTAGCAGTGAACATAGTTGTGTCGTCTCCCATCGTAGTAACTGTGTAGAGGTAGTCTCTCTCTTTCTTTGTAACAGCAGTTGTTATTGTTACTTCGTAGAATAGCAACATATCACTTTGATATGTTAATTTTTAGTGCATTTTATTACATAGCATTACATAGTGCAAGTACTTCCCCCATTCATCCCCAATAAGCAAGAAAGAAGGTGACTACTGCAGTAGTCTGTCACGTTCCACAGACAAAACCCAAGATGCTCGACTACTATTCTATTTTTTCCAATATTTACCAATAATTTATTGATGCAAATGTGTATATCTTATTGTCATGAGTTTCATGTCATCCTCAGAACGGATTCTATTTAATCCATGGGTGGGTCCCTGACAAGAACAGCTACTTCAGAACAAAGTGGACTTAAGGGTGTTATCTATTAAGAGACGGGGGTTGGAAAAGTCTTGC
This sequence comes from Euprymna scolopes, assembly GCF_053919585.1. Classification (NCBI taxonomy): domain Eukaryota; kingdom Metazoa; phylum Mollusca; class Cephalopoda; order Sepiida; family Sepiolidae; genus Euprymna; species Euprymna scolopes. The sequence goes on from NC_136488.1 coordinate 22,979,075, forward strand.
ATGGTATAAGCTGTCATGAACAAAAAACTGAGCCTTAAATGGTCTCTTTTACTAATTGCAGGCAGATTGGACGTTTCGAGTGTTTATAAAGCACATTACTCTGACATGAGAAGATTATATCTTAATAGCCATTTGTATCACAGTTCATGAAATGTTTTCCCTGAGCAAGGTTAAAGAAAAGTATTGAACTGTCATTTATTGTGTTAAAAAAATATCTGCTGATGAAATAAGAATAATGGAAACACATTTTGAATTGGGGCCTTACCATCAGATAAAAAATTGACCTTGTATCAGAATTAACGGTATGAATATAGTTACCAAAATTAAACCATATTAAGTATGGCCAAGGGATGACATGATTACTTCATTTCAGGATTTAAAAATAATCTGTAAAGGAAAAAGTCTTCATTCTAAAAGTTGATTTAGTCAAAATAAGTATTTTCAGAAAGAAACTGGCACATCATCATCATAATCATTTTCACCCTCTCCTTCTTGCCTGAAAGCAAGCTATTACGAGGGGTGAGCAATAAGTAATGCCCCTGACCACTTCCAGTTGTCTGATCTAGCTGAAATTTTGCATGTGCAATGATTTATATCTCTACGGGTTATGTGGCAAATTATAGCTGTGAACTAGTTGTGGTTTCTGTTTACAGGTGTTTGAACTGAGTCAGGTGTGAAATGGAGTCTGTTGAATGTCGAGCAGTGATCCGGTTTTTGTATTTAAAAGGACGCACACCACAGGAGACTTTTGATGAAATGAAAGAAACTTATGGTGATAATGCCCCATCATATGACCTTGTAAAACGCTGGCATTATGAATTCAAACATGGCCGGAAGTCTGTGGAAACAGCTCCCAGACCTGATCGCCCCCCTTCTGCCATTGATGAGGCATCTGTCCGTCAAGTTGAGGCTGCCATTTTGGAAGATCGGCGAATTACTATTCACCAAATAGCCCAAGATGTCAAGATTAGTACAGGGTCTGTGGAAACTATCATTCATGACCATTTTCATATGCATAAGGTGTCTGCCAGATGGATTCCCAGGTTGCTCACACCATTCCAGAAGCGAGAACGCGTCGAGTGCTCGAGGATGAATTTGGAAATATGCCAAGAAGATGAGTCAAAGTTTTTCAAAAGACTAATTAAACAGGATGAAACCTGAGTCCATCACTATGATCCAGAGACCAAAGCCAGCCAATGCAGTGGAAGCACTTGGACTCACCACCTCCAAAGAAGGCAAGGGTGCCGCTCTCCGCTGGCAAGGTCATGCTCACAGTCTTCTGGGACCAGGATTGAGTAATGATGACAGATTTCCTGGCAAAGGGTACCACAATTACAGGAGTCTATTATGCTTCACTTTTGAGGAAATTAAGGGAAGCTATCAAAATCAAGAGGCGGGTCAAGATCAGCAAAGGTACCCTCCTCCTGCAGGACAATGCTCTGGTCCACAATTCACTGTCACCAGATCATAAGCACGGGTGTGTGGTTATGAAATCTTCCCCTATCCTCCCTACTCTTCTGACCTTGCACCCTCTGACTTTCACCTCTTCCCAGCCATGAAGTTTATTTTGAAAGGAAAGTGTTTCCCAGATGATGCAGCCTTGATTTCTGAAGTCACGTCGTGGTTGGAAGACCAACCTGGCGTGTTCTACAAAAACGGTCTCCAGAGCTGCATCAAACGATGGGAGAAATGCATAACTCTGGGTGGTTCCTATGTAGTGAAAGACTAATAACTGTGCCAAGTTTCGTTGCTCTACTGCTATGGGAAGTGGGCCAGGGGCATTACTTATTGCACGCCCCTCGTATGTGCTAAAATAAAAAATACAGCTATAGTTATGTTGACACCAATTTCCAATTATAGATCATTCAAGTTAAGTGACATTGAACTTGGCTAGTACTAAAATGGGTAATCCTTTGTGAAGACCAGCTGCTATATGTCCCAAAAATTTATTCAAATTCAAGTTAATCAACAAAAATATTTATGACTTTGGCATAAAACCACCCAACAAAGGTTGATGTACTGTAAAAAGCAACAACAACAAATGATCATAAAGAATCAATATTTGTCTAAACGCCTTCTAAATTTATGTAGTAATTTATGAGCTCACTGCATTCTAATCTATGAATTTAACAATCCAGAACAATCCTCTACCATTCTAATGAAATGCTTCTCTTTACAAAACACCCATTTCTATAGATAAACTCATCATGATTTGTTCAACAGCATTTTTTTTCTTTGGCTTTTTTTTTTAATTCCAAGTAATTTGTCTCGTATGCTGATCACACGTGTGTCTATTTTCAGCATTCTTCTAATAAGATCATAGTAATTGTGATTTTTATGTATGTTCATTTGTATACAAAACTCGCTTAATGGGCGTTTCTCACAAAAATGCTCAATATTATAGGAAGAGCAAACCTTAATACTGTTTATTCACAACTGCACAGAATTAGAACAGAATTCTTTCTCAAAGTTCGACCAACATTACTAATAGATTGAGCATTCTGCGTTGGATTAATTTCTTTTTGTCAGTATTAAACAAAATATAAGTCATTATACTTATAAATATTTACCAAGTTTCTATTTTTATCTGTTTATTATTACTTTTTAGGTATCTCTTATTTTAATCAAGATCTCCAGATAAACTCTTTATTTAATAGATGGAGTTGCTCAGCTAAGTCCATGGCAACCTATCTAGAAGAAGGAAACTATAAAACCTAGAGAAACTGATTACTAGTCAGCATGCTTTAGCATGCCATCGGCTTATGATCATGGATGCTCAGAAAGTTGTATTGTACAAGCGTTTGTTATTATAACCTAACTAGCAAGATCCGTTAACCGGCATTGCCCGGTAGAAGCATGAGCCCCCCCCCTCGAAAAAAAATTAAACTATGTTTGTTTTTGGTGATCACTGCCGTCCCTGGAAAATAGCAGACACTGACAGCCGTGGCCCAAATGAAATAGTCTGGCTTCCACTCTCAAGCATTGTTTTCCAGTGGCGGCTAGTGGAAGCCACTACCTGTGATTGTCAGCAGTGTTGGTTACTGGCAATTAGTGCTGGTTTGGAGTGATAACTTGTAGGTACTGGCGGATTCTAAAAAAAAGTGAAAATGTGTGTATGTATGTATGTTTGTATGTGTGTTTGTGTGTCCGCTAAAAAACTTTCGACAGACAAAACAAAAATTAACAAACTCGGTATCATATTGAAGCTCCATCCTTCGGCTGAAAAATATCGAAAAATTGGCCAAAAACGTTAATTTTTTCACTCTGAAATCCACAGTTTTCTACAGGGAAGGGGGGTCAACAAAAACCGTCCTCTCATGATGACGACCGGTTCTACGCATGCGTCAGATGACGTCATGACCTGATTTAGTTTAAATAGTTGAAGAACTGACTAAATTTCATGTACGTTGTGGTAGCTCAATTGGTTAGAGCGTTGGGTCATTATCTAAAGGTTTTGGGTTCGAATCGTGGTGTGAGATGTCTTCTTTTTTTTTTTATTTTTCGATTTTTTAAATTTAAATATTGAACCAGTGTTATTTAAGCCATTTTTCATATAACGTTCGTTTTTCTGGGTTTTTTTTTATATTTTACTTTGCTTATTCTTAGGTTTTCATTAACACCCCCGACCGACCACACGCACCCAAAACCACTCGGGTGCCCACTGATTTTTTAAATTTTAATATCGAAACAGGCTTATTTAAGCCATTTTTCACGTTTTTTTTTGGGGGGGGGAGTTAACGTTCGTTTTTCTATTTTCTTTTTTGTTTTTTCAATTTTTACATTTAACATCGTTCGTTTGCCTTACGTTAGTTTTTTTCGATGTTTTAATTACCCCCCCCCCCGGGTACCCCCCGCTTTGTTTTTATGTTTTCTTTTTTACTTCGCTTATTCTTAGGTTTTCATTAACATCCCCACCCCCTCCAAACACTCGAGCAACGCCAGGTAACCCCCCCCCTGCTCGTCATATATAAATCAGAGTCCATTTTCTGTAGGCTGTTTTTGAACCCTGTCAACGACGGGTACTTTTGTTAGTCTATATATATAAAAGGCAAAATGTGTGTGACCATTTTGTGTATGTCTGGCAAAGGCTTTTCTTGCACACGGTCTCGGGTTCGTTACTATCGCTTACAACTGTTTATATAGGTCCTAGATAATAATATCTAGGATTTGGGAAAGCATGTCGCGTCTAGATTTATTTACATCGACTTTTACAAAATTATTGCTATTTTGGCTTCTCACGTGTTGATTCGTCTTTTTCGTATAAAAAGCAAAACTAATTCAAAAGCTAACATCATTCTCAGCATTGCGCCGGGAAACGTCCAGAAGCAGTCAGCTTTGATCAATGTTGTATATCAGACAATTGCTATTCAATCTGGACAATTGGGAGCTGGTTTCCCCCTCCCCAACATCTGTTGGGGAAAAAACAGTCAAATTGGGGTAAACAAACCCAAACGCTGCCTCGCAGCAAAAGTTAACTGCATGACTTCTATTTGACCTTCTTAATTAGGTCAAATGGAAGCAGCAGAGTTAACTCTTATTGCGGACACCTGTTTTTAACAGTTAAATAAGTAGGAATAGAAAATGCAAAAAACAAACCAACCAAATATAGCATCAGTACAGGTTCGATAATCGCTCAAAAATAGAAAATTAAATATTGGTACCCATAAACAAATTTTTTTTTTTTTTAGTGGTGGGAGGAGGGTAGTGGTGTGTCGGTATTTTGTGCATATTTACATTCTCAAACCAATGCTTTTAATATTTTGAGTGTCCCGTCCATGCAAGGGAAGAGCCATATGTATTTGCTGGTCCCCCAATTTATCGGAGAGGGACCTATGTTTTCAGTAGTGTCCATGTCCGTGCTTCCATGCGTCTGTTAGTCCAGACGATTGCCAGATAATCATTAGTTTTTCCTGAAATTTTGCCACAAATTGTATTTCATTAAATAGATGTGCACAGTAAAAATATTTTTTTGCAAAAATTCCTGTTGCGCCCCTAGGGGCTCAGAAGAGGTCCAAAAGTACCCCAAAATGGCCAAAAATGACACTTTTTTGCCCCATAGCGTTTAATCCATCCATTAGATTTTCCTGAAACTTGGCCAAAATGTGGAGGCCATTGTTCTTAATATAAATTCAGTATGCGTGACCCTGGCAAAATTCTGGTTCGCATCCCTCTCGAACTTTTAGGGCTAAAAAACATGCCTTTTTCAAGCTTTTTTTTGTATTAATCAAAAACTTGATATTTATGTCAATATAGGGTTTTCCATGGTGCTGAATTCAAATATACATGTGTCAAGACATGAAACTGCATCGTTTGTCATTTTCACTGGGATTCAGCATTCTCAGGAGCTTAAAAGGTGTCACAAATGCCCCAAAATTGCAAAAATGACACTTTTTACCCCATAACTTTTGCCCGATCCATTAGATTTTTCTGAAACTTGGCAAAAATGTGAAGGCAACGTTGGCCCTTCCCACTTCTCACATTAATCATTTCTTCACTATTTTTTGTGGCATCATCTCAAATGCAGAACCAGAGAGGGACCACACATGCACGGCTTGTTTACATTTTATGGTAGTTCCGTCTGCGCAAGGAAAGAGTTAGCAAGGCGTGATAAAATGCCAATAATTCTCAAACATTTTGTCAGAGCTCATCAGGATTTCAGTATTTAATTTTTAGGTTTTTAGCAGAATTGCATCATGTTTAAGAAGTTGATTTAATTTCATGTGTGTGCAAGTATCGAGTGTTAAAAGACGTTATGTATATTTTTTTTACTTATGCACGTATGTTAACATGCTGAATTGTTAAAAATAAGTTGTTAGTATTTATGAAACATTAGGATAATTTTAAGGTTACCAGTAGCTAATTTTCTGTTTTTGAGCGATTATTATGTTTGTATTTGTTTTTGTTTTTTTTGCACTGTTACCTCCTGTAGATAAGTGTTTTTTTTTATGTTAGAATGTATTCTCAGAATCCACTATGCAAATATTTTAGCGCAATAATCTTTAAAAAGTATATTCCAGTTAAATTTAAGCTCTACAGTATCTGTTATTAATTTGTTAGGTGTAAATATGAAATAGTTGCAAAACACTATCCCCATATGTTGTTTACATCTTGACGGCGACGAACACAAAGAGAGAAGGAAGGAAGAAAGAAGGATCTAGCAAATACGTATTGTACCTAGTAGTAATGTTTTATACAGCCAATAGTTACGTAATAGTAACTTAATAGTGGGTGTATCATTCGCTGTTGTTATATGTTGAAAAGTAAGTGCCTATTAACTGAAATTGATGCTGTGCGAATCAATATTTGTCCTAGTGACGCCATAGTGTAATGTTCTGAAGTGTTTAAGAATGTTCTAATTCCGGAATAAGGGAATTAGCAGGCAACTAATCAGAGGCAGCTGATTTTCCCGAGGGAGACTTTATTATTTTTTATTCTACCACGGAAAAAATAATAGTATATCTGTATATATGAGCCAGTTATGGGCAGTGTAAGCATAGAATCTGTGGAACGTGTAGACTTTCTTCTGATGTCAATTGCTTGTGGTGGTAGGCCTTAATATTTAGAAGGAAAAATAGATATCCCTTCCTCTGATGATGCTGCGATTGTGATGGCATTGCTCCTCGGATGTAATGTATTATTTTATTATCACGGTTGAATGTGTCTGCAAAGGTATTTGAAAGCTACATGAGATAGTGGTTATTAGTCTAGCTGTATTGAATTTGTATGTTGCATTCCTACGATACTTTTTTCTAGGGGGAATTCCTCCGGCTACTTTATTAATATAGAGATTATATATGGATGATTTTCTGTGATCAGAGAGTTCGCCCAACATTAAAAACTACACATGAAAACTTTCAATTTTTTAAGTAGTTCATGGATAATTGTTGTCCATAAAAAAATTTTATGCAATAGGTACTCTGGTGAGAAAATACTGTATTAGATGTCTACCAGAAAACAAATTGGAAATAATTTTTTACCTTTGGCCGAAAACTTGAGACAGAGTCTGGGTCTTATGTATTCTTTCATTGAGTTGGTAATGGTGGGCTTCTTAAATTTATTAATAGTGCGTTTTTATAATTCTTAGCTGAAGTCAATGCTAAGTATCATACCCTCTAGTTTTCAATAATGATTTTAAAGATCATTCAAATAAAACTTGATTTCTTTTGATTTATGTATTTGATCTTTTTGTTGGATCACAGTCTGTGGAATCGGTAGCCCAAATAATCGTCTCTGATTCATCAAATTCTATAAAATTTGACCTAAAAAACGTTTTCTGTAAGTAATAATTTATATAAACTATATGTGATTTATACACACATGACATAAAAATAGACACTCATAGAAACAGTTTATTTCAATAAACATATAATTTATAGAACAAAATCAAAAATAAATGGTCACAAATTTAATAACTAATACTTGACATCCCCTTTGTTGTTTTTAATGCTAGGACACTTCTAGGCATGGCATTGATCAGTTGATGAATATTATCTTGAGGAATTCCTTGCCATGTTTAATGCAATAATGCTAAAATTTCAGGTTTAGAAGATGGCTTCCCTTAATTTTTGCAACGGTTTGCGTCTAATATGACCCAAAGGTTTTCAATTGGGTTCATATCCGGGGACTGACTTGGCCATGGAAGTTTATTAATCCCATTTTGGCTCAACCAATGTTATGTCACCCTAGCAGAGTGACAAGGAGTTCTGTCTTCCATAAATAGGGAGTTAACTTGGTTTATTTTACCACTTGAAAATATTGGTAGGAGTTTTTCATGTAATATTGAAACATATTTTGCAGAATTGATGTTTCCTTCACACATCACCAGGTCTGAGCGACCATCACTTCAAATTGGATTTCATACCATAACCAAGAAACCCCCATGTTTCAGCATTAGCCGCAGTTGTTTTAAATCAAAATCTTGCTGAGGGAGTCTCCATACCCATATTCTTCCATTGTCGGGAAATAATGCAAATTGTGACTCATCAGAGAAAATGACATTTGTCTTAAAGGTCATAATTCTCTCCACCATCTCACAAGCCCAATCTTTTCTGTGCTTGATATTGGCAGGATAAATAAAGTTTCCTTCTCGCACCTCTATCATAGTAGCCCAGTTTGTGGAGATACCTGACAGCTGTTCTGGGACTGACACCAGCTTGTTTTGCGATGTCAGAGGCTTTGCACTGAGGATCCTCTTCAACATTTCTTTTCACAAGACGCAAGGTTCTTTCAGAGGGCCCATGGCAACCTCTTTGTCTTCTTTTGTGAATTGTACAATCATTCTATTAACAGTAGAAAGACGTATTGAAATATTTCCTGCTATGTTGTGTTGACTAAGACCACTTTCATGTTGACCGATGGTGCATCCTCACAGAAATTCTGATAGGTCTGATGTTCCTTTGGTTTGTGGCATGTGTCAATGTTGCTAGATGAAATTTTAATGAGATACGCATTGTTACTGTTATTACAGCACTATTCTTATGTGTAAATATAAATAAGCATATATTAATCTTCAGGAAAATATTTATTTTAGTGCATATTCTTTTGTGTATAGCATTTCGATTTTTCAAGGCTCTAGATTTTAACATTTTTGTTTTGTTTTGTTTGTTTTTCTAATGAAAGAACTTTAAAAAGTTCAGCTTGCAAAAAAATCAGTTGATTTTGATACATGTTTTTTTTTTTTTTTTAATAATTTTTATCACTTTATTTTTGGGAAGCTACAACCAGCAATGAATTTAATTTTACTCTGACTCCATCTTTAACTCCATAGCTCTGCTTTTGACCAATTCTAGCAAATCAAAACACAGAAAACTCAGTTGCCAGTGAAATTACACAAGACCCAGAAAGAGTGCCACATTGTTAGGAATATGTACAAGAGTTTAGCTGTAGAGTTCATTAGAAACAATGTAGCGGTCAGACTACCAACACCTCAAACAGAGCTCTCTGATGTCTATCTTGTTGCAGCAATGTCTTTGATAGCCTGGACATGTAACTTATCTCATAGGGGCGCAATTAATTTATTATGTAATCTCCCTTACCTCTCTGTCTGGTAGGTGCAAGTATATCGGTGGCTAGCTGAAAATATAAGAGACAACTATCATGGAGAACTTTGTTAAGCTCTCTAGTTTACAAGTGGTTTATTTCTGACAGTGGAATCTTAATTAGTTAATCATCTTTTACGACTATGCATGAACCATCAAGGTTCGGGATGTGGTGCTGATCAGAGAAGAAATCAGTTCAGTCGACCAGATTGAACACTGTTGCTGCTGCTACAACAACAACAACAACAACAACAACAAGTAACATTTAGAAATTGTTAAAACTTTACCAACACCAACACCAGTTGAATTTACACTTTTATGCTCATAGTTTATTTATTCTTTAATATAAACCTAATATAGATTCTGCTCTATTAGCCAAGCTCCAACCTTTATCGCATCTTTGCAATATTACTAGACTCAGGAATTCCTTCCCTGTTTCCCGCTTTCCTGAATCTACAGAAGTTTAAACGTAGTGTGAACAGACATCTTGCTGCTCAACTCCTCACAGTCTCCTGCTAGACACTATCCCAAAATAGAAGCCTCTTATGTTCCAGTTGCAATACTCATTGTTTCGTTAAAAAAGAGTAAATAAAATAAAAAAATAAACCTGTTATTATGCTGCAGGTTTGTTCAAGTTAGGGGCATGATTTGTTGATCATTATCACTTAATGACATAACAGTCAAAGCTGCCAAAAATAGAAGAGTCAGAGTGAAAAGGTTTTGTGTTCTAAGTCTACAACCCTAGGTTTATGTGTGTCAATCTTTTCTGTCGTCTGTGGCAACATCTAATGTAGCCTTAAATTGTTTAAGCTTATGAGACAAAATAGAAAACCATTCCTCCTTTACTGACTAGTGTTTCTTTCTTTTTTCCTTTTTTTTTTTTCTTTCTTTTTTTTTTTTTTTTCAAATGCCCTGTTAAAAGATTAATTCTCTGCAATTCTTAACAGCAGACACAAAGTGTATTAACTTACAAGACCTGCAATGGCAATATTAAGTCGCACAAATAGGTGTCTGACACATGTTGGACTCTTAATTAGTTTTTGAAACGATAATCGAAAGAGTGAGGGAGAGAGGAGAATCGTGGATTGTTAATTAGCTTACAAAACAATGAGTTGATTGCGATTAGTTTATGAAGCTATAATAGAGAAAACGAAGAATTATAGAAAGGGGGAAGAAAGAGAAAGAGTGCTGTTAACAATGATGAATGAGTTAGAAAATTAAGTGAGAGACATCATGGATTCTTAATTAGTTTATGAAATCATAGAGAGAGAAAGGGGGGGGTTACGTTGGATCTTAATTAACTTAGTACACTATAATGAGAAAGAGAAAGATATCTTGGATTTTTTTTTTTTTTTTTTTTTTTACAAAGGCATCACCACATTATCAAGGCCCAGAGGCCACTCAAGGATAAGGGTTAAAGAGTGTACAGTAGAAATTGGTCAATATAGTAATCATTAGTAATGAAAATTTGGTAAATTTAATAACTTATATGGAACGGCTCATCAAGAACTTATTTACTTTAGACTTGAACACAACCATATTGTAGTCAGCCGGAAAGCAGGAAAACGGAAGACAATTCCACAGGCGTGCAGTTCTAAGAAAGAAGTTTTGTTCATGGAATCTACGTTTAGGTTTAGGCACAGATAAAGAGTGGGGGAAATTATTGATAGTGTTTACAGCTAGACGAGTGTTTCTTGTGAAAGTTTGGCGAGGGGGGACCAAAGATTGAAGCTCAGTTGAACACTTTCCATGAAAATAACGATACATCAGAGACAAACAAATTGTGAATTTCTTCATAAACTAGTGAAAGATACTTAATTAGATTATGAAATTACAACTTAGATGGAAAGTGAGATAAGAATAAACGCCTTTTGTCTTGAGACAATCGGTACTGACGAAAAGGTTGTCTATTTATAATTTGTAGTTAAATTATTCAGTCTTTAACCTTAAATTGGCACAGATTTTGTTAGGGAATCGCAGTGTACCAGCCAAATTATGTACTAACTAAAGGAGAGTAACTCTGATTTTTAAATCAAGGAGTTAATTTGTGTGTGTGTGTGTGTGTGTGTGTGTGTGTGTGTTTGTTTGTTTTGCTGTTCCAATAAGAGTGTTGCTGGAATTATAGTGCAGACATAAATATCTACATAGTAGGTGTTCACTTTCTTGTATTCATTATTTCTTTATTCACTAAGCTATGGTTGTCTGGATCTAAGTTTTAACTTTGATATGAGTATATCTAACATACAAATTTATCTTGCAAAATTTTTAAAGTCAGACCCAAATAACAATCTGTCTGACATATCGACACTTAATTCAAATTAGTCTATTTTTTTTTTGTTTCTTCCTTCCTTTTACTATTATTGGCCCAAATATATTTACTTTGCATTAGTTTCTTTCTGAAAATACTTATTCTGGTTAAGAAAAACTTTCAAAGTGAATACGTTTTCATTTACTCACAGATTATTTTAAACATTAAAGGGAAATAATAATGTGATGGGTTATTTCCTTTAACTTCTGCAAAAATAGATATTGAAAAGCACACTGTATATTTTTGCCACATCTAGGTTGGTGCATCTACCACTAGTCTTTCACTAAGACAAGGTCCAAAAAAGAGTTTATAATATAATAGGTCCTGCACTATCAGCCAAGCTCCAACCTCTGTCCCATCACTACAATATTGAATTCATGTGCCTGTTTTACAAGTACTTTAATGGAATATGCTCTGAAGTCATAACACTTGTGCCTCCTCAACCTACATGCTTCCAACTAACCCCACAAGTAGCAATATCCAACCTCTTCAGTGTTGAGGTTCCTTAATACCAGAAAGCCTTCTACTCTAATAGTTTCTTTCCTCGGAGTGTTAGACTTTGGAATTCCCTCCGTTTCTTGCTTCTCTGATTGTATTAATCTGAAGAAGTTTAAATGTTATATGAACAGCTCAATTCCCTACAATCCCCTGTTAGACACGATCCCAAATAGTGGGCCCCTTACATCCAAATGGCAATATGCCTTACTTGGAATGAATAAGAGTAAAAAGAAGAATATTAAAGGGAATTTTACATATTAATTAGACATTATTTTGTTCTTTACAAAAAAAATCTATTCTCATCAATTACTAAAACAAACTTTTAAATAAAATTGGGGGGGGGGGTCACAAAATAATTTGCTTACAAAATTGTTTCCTCTCATTTCTTCATAATAAACAAGTCGGTCATTCTTTATTTTTACTTTCGGTCGACGTTGTCTAGGTACAGCTAGTACTAGTATATAAACATGATACTAGTTTTGATCTGATGGCGAAAAAAGTCCTGTGATAACAACGCTGATAATTGGTTCCATACGTTGCATGTCACAGAGCTTTAAACAAAACAGAAAGCTCAGGAGAAAGAATAACAGTAAGAAATAAAGAGGGAGAAAGAGAATCGAAAGTGAAAACGACACGGTGCAGTAGAAGGTGAAGAGGTCAATCTTATTCACACACTTAACACCTAGGTCAAAAATCCGGTCGGGAGAGAAGAGGGAAGATCAAAGAGTTAGATGGATTACTGAAACATTAGAAAGGGAAAATAAATCTGAACGCTTTTTTTTTTTTTTTTTTTTAATATATTCTTCAGTGGAAGATATAAAAAAATTAAGGGCTTATCTTTGAGGTTAAAAAATAATTTACGCACCCTGTATATATAAGTAACTATAAGTGTAAAATAATTTTGTAGGCTGGAGTCTCACTTTTGAAAAATTCAGTATTCAGAGTCAAACATGACGTTATTTTTTTTTTTTTTTTTAATAGAAATCACTCAAGACATGAAGCCACTTGATGTAAGAAACTAAAGAAAAACAAGAAAAAAGAAAAATATGACTTCAAAGACAAAACCAACAATAAGTGTTAGATGGATAGATTCCAGTCTATAAAACAGCAATTCTTCCCTCTTTGTCAGAAATATCGCTCATTGGACGTGAAGACTAACGGACAAAATAGAGGAAGCATGAGGCTGTTGAAAATAAAACCATTTTCTACTCTCTTAAATCCGTTTGCATCACAGATTTCACAGTTCTGGTCAATATTTCTTTTTTTACTAATGAGTCACTGCTTATTAAGGCTGGAGAACCACTTGAGGATAAGGCTTAAGAAATTGTTGGTTGAACATTGACTGCCACCATGTGAAGATTGGAAACAACCATGGAGTTTCTTACTTTTATTGAAGAGATAATTAACAGAATCGTAGATTTCTTTAGTTGATAACCAAACTTTTGACCATAATTTTTACCATATTAAGATTTTTTCTTTTACTCTTGTTCTCCCCAAACAATGCATACAGAGTTCCTATTTGGGACCATGTTCATAGAGAGAGACTATGTGAGGAAATGAGCGAGATGTCTGTTCACATTAAATTTAAACTTGTGCATGTTAGTACAGTTAGGAAAGCAGGAAACAGGGAGGGAATTCTAGCAATCCAAGGGAAGAAGCTATTAGAGAAAAAAGCTTTCCAGCATCTAGGGATCTCTACAGTGAAGGGGTGGGATTTTGTTGCTAAACGAGTTTGTTAGGTGTATGTATGTAAAGGCGGTACAAGTGCTATGAGTTCATCAGAGCATATTATTAAAATACTTGAAGTAAAACAGGCACAGGGATAGAAAATTGTAGTGATGGGACAGGGGTTGCAGCTTAGTTGATAGTGCAGGACGTGTTAGATTGGAGACTTTTCGTTGGACCCTATAAGAGAGTGAGACTAATCATAGATGCAGCAGCCTAAATGTGGCGACAATACTCCATGCATGGGCAAATGATGGCTTTGTAGAAATCATTAACTTTCGTTTCTCCATTTTTTTTTTTTTGATAATGACTCTAAACTTATGATTTTCATTTTCTTTCCACGTTTCTAACTCTAAACTTACAATTGTTTTCACTTCTCTTTTTTACAGGCTCTAGGCTTCACTCAGTGAGTAGATCCAAAACATGTCTGCTCCAAAAGGAAACAAAAAGAAAGGTAAGTGTTATGAATGGGAGTGTTGTTATATCATAACTATTAATGCCTTGCAAATTGTGTGTGTGTGTGTGTGTGTGTGTGTGTGTGTGTGTGTGTGTGTGTGTGTGTGTGTGTGTGTGTGTGTGTGTGTGTGTGTGCACAGCACATGAATGACAGAAAGTAGTGGAAGAAATGAGAATGCTGACAGTTGACTTGACATAGACATTTTATTTACAAGGAGGCAACACATAGAATACAAATTATATCTATTTATCTTGGTCTGATATTACTTGAGCTTGTGTGTCACAACTATCACGGACAGAAGTAATATATCTCTATCTTCATTTATCCAGATTCAAAGTCATCATTGTATAAATAAATTTTCCTGAGAAGCCTTTATTCCTGCTCTTGTCATAGGTCTAGGATATATCAAGCGCTACCACCCTAGCTTCGCTTGTCTTATTTAGTATATAGTATATGTGTTAAAAGATGTGCATTAAGATATCTGCAATAAAAACGTGATTGCTTAATTGATATTGATGGTCAGAAAAAAGTTTAGCATTTTGGTGGCCTATTGTTGGATTGATTAATGATTCAATTATTTTAGTGAAGAGTGGAAAGAGACTAATTATGTAAGTGTTATGAATGAGGGTGTTGGCATATCATAACTATTAATGCCTTGCAGAACATTTTGCCTGAAGATGAATATCCGTGTGTGTGTAGCACATGGATGACGGAAAGTAGTGGAAGAAATGAGGATACGCACAGTTCGTGTAGACATTTTTTTCAAGGAGGCAATACCTATAATAATACAAATTACATCTATCAGTCTTAGTTCAGTATTACTTGAGTTTGTGTGTCACAACTATTACGGATAGAAGTAATATATCTTCATTTATTCGGATTCAAAGTCGTCCTTTTGTTGGCAACTACCAGCAGTTGTCCTATTCCTGCGTTTCCACACAAGAACTCATATAAGAGCTAAAAGTGAAAAGGCATTTCTGCCTGAAATGAAAAAAGAGTTAGCTCCCCTTGATTGTGGTTCTATCGTCCTAACTGGTAATAACAAGGAAGCAATATTTGATATAGAATTTAGTTACAGACAGACACACGCTGAGGTTTAATATAATAGATTTATTTTGTTTGTGTTTTTCTTATACTGGAAAAAAAGTATGAATGAAATGAATGATTCATTTGAAAATCATTAGGAAACGGGGCGGGGGGGGGGATGTTTATGCTTAGTCTTTCAGGAAAAAGCTTAATACAATTGTCCAAGACGGAAATAAGTTCTATTTATGCGACAAAAAGACGAAAATAGATTTCGACATTCAATGTTTTAATTCTGTCTGAATAGAAAAATTGTGTTAAACTAATAAAATAGTATTTATTGGAATGCTATTTTATACAGTGTTCGATGTTATTAATTTAAATATATATATATATATATATATATATATATATATATATATATAAGCAATACAATTCAAGTTACGATTCAACTCACACGTCTTAACATTACACTGGGTTGCATGTATCCAATAAAATATAAATTTAGACAAACACTGTTGGATAAAAACGGTTAACTTATAGCAATTGCAGTTTTGCCAGTATTTCCATATATGACATTTTTTTCTCAATTCTTGATGTATGGAATACATGATTGTGTCTACCTACATCCACTATTTTAACTTATATAAGTCATCTTCAGAGTATAAAAGATATTTTGTAAACATACCTGTATAATTTGAAAATGGAAATAATTTTTGGATTGGTTGATTTTTGTTTATGCTAAATATGGATGCTGCTTTTCTCTCCCACGCAATCTCTTTTCTCACAGAATAGAAACTGCTACTTTCTCTACTCGATCGATATTTTCATGGTAGGTTCTTGACTGAGATTCAAGCTGTTGTTTCTTTTGAAAAACATTCTCAGTCAGAAATTGTATTGCTGTGAACACTATTGAAAACTCTCCTTTCTTCCTATGCGTACCTAAAATCAAATGGAGCATCCAAGAACATGGTTTCTTTCCAAGAACTTCTCACCTGTGGAACACATTAGTGCAAGAATATTTATCTAGATAATACAACATTGCCTGAAGTCGTTTCTAAGTCCAATATTAAAAATATCTATCATATCATCCTGTAAATTGGTCATAGTTCCCAATCCTTTCATAATGCTGTTCCATTATCGAATTGAACCCTTATCCTCGAACGACTTTTGGCCTTGGTAAGTAGTGAACCGTTAGTATAAAAAAGGTGGATAAAATAATTAATTTATGTAGTCATTTTCATTTATCCATTTCTATGGTTTCTATTTGGTGTCTTATTTATGAACAAGTATACACTCCCCACTTCAAAAATGATATGAAAAAATACCATAATCATCTATAATATAAATTCTGAATAATTAATGGACGTTAAGAAATAAATGAAGAAAGAAACTGAAAAGTTTTAAAAGAGAATGAAAAAAGAAATAGTGTATAAATCGGTATACAAAACAGAAAAAATAAAATGGAAATAGATTGGTTTTCTCAATTTCCTTTGGAATAAGTTTTTCCAGCAGTGTTTTACTTGCTAATTTTATGACTGGATGAGACTGACATATATAAATTTTGTGAAAATGTACACTTTTGCAAATAGTTTCAAGTTTCAAGTGACGACCACATCATGCCACTTCACATCTTCGAAGTTGGCTCCGGCCCACAAGTCCAAAGAGACTCAGGCTTGGCTTTAGAAGGAGTCCTACTCTCATGACCTGAACCTGCTGGACCAATTCGTTTGGTCATATATCGAAAACATCACACACAAAGCCAGCCTGATTGCCGCTATCCGCCGAGCTCCTGCCGGCGGTTGTGGAAAAGGCATACTCCAAGTTCTGACTTGTATCAAGGCGGTGACATTGAATAGATATCAGCTCTACTACAAAATCAAGTTACCTGAATTGATTTTTTCAATAAAAATTTAAAAACAAAGCTGCAGTGTTGTTTTCTTTAGGACGACACTTTTATCATTCCACCCTGTATAAAACATGATGGCACCCCACTGGAAATGGTCCGATGGGAGTTGTTTTGGTTGTTTTTGAATTTTACATATTATATCGTTATGCTTCTTTCTCTGAGAACTTCGTTTTTTTTCTGATGAGTCTACAGAAGAAATATCAAATATTTACATACAAATTTTGATTGTTCCCTGAACGAAACAGATTTGTAAAATGTACTGAAGTTTTTTTTTATTATTTTTTCCTTTTTTGCACATTGAATGTTTTAGATTGTGAGGGGATGGTCTAATAAGACAAGGACAGGTGAAAAGAAGGAGGGGATAGCAATAATGACAGCATAACAAAAGGAGGATGACGGGGGGGGGGGGGAATGAATATTACAAAACATTAAAAATTAGTAATTCCAGGCAGCAATTCTTAGTGCTTCTTTATTATTAGAGCAGATATTGAAATATTTAATTTCAATTCAAACCAAAGGTATCTACTTAATTTTCAGGTCGAAATTAGTAACCTATCCAAAACTTACAATGAAGTAGAAAATTATTAATGAAAATAGATTTCCAAAAAAATTTCCAAAATATGAATTACTTTAGGGTTGTCAAATTGGGCTTTTTAAAGCCCAATTTGACAAATTCGTTCGTTTTTTTTTTTTTTTTTTTTTTTTTTTTGAAGCCTTCAAAAGTTGTATTTAGCCTTTTATAAAATTTGGCATTATTTTTATAATTTATATTTTTTATATAAACTGATCCCCCATTCTAAATTCTGAAATAATTGTTTTTTTTTTTTCCAACAAATAATTGCCTAAAAAAGAGAAGAATTTTACAAATTTATCAACAATTATTTTTTTTTTTTACAAGGAGAGTCACAATTTACCAGGGCCCAAAGGCCATTCAAGGATGTTAATGAGTGTACATTACTCATCGGGACGATAGCATGGTAATCATTAGTAGTGGGGATTTGGTATGATTTGATTATTTAAGGAGATAGCTCAGCACAAACTTATTTATATTAAAGTTGAAGATAACCATATTGTAGTTAGCTAGAAAGCAGGCTAGCAGGACAGAGTTCCACAAGCAGTTCTAGGAAAGGAGCTTTGTTCATGGAATCCATGTTTAGATTTAGGCACAGATGGAGAATGGGGGAAATTGTTGAGAGTGGTTGTAGCTTGATGGGTGCTTTTTGTGAAAGCTTGGCAAGAGGAGAGCCATAGATTGGAGCTCAGACGAGCACTTGCGATGAAAATTATGATAGAGCAGAGATAGACTAACAACGTCTTTTCTATGGACGATAGGTTGCAAGGAATAGAAAACGGCATCACCAACCAGGTTTCAAAGCCAGTTTTGAACTCTGTTAAGGTAGAGTAGAGTGCTCCGAGCAACTCCTACCCAAATGTGGCAACAGTGCTCCATCCTAGGACATACCTGGTAGAGGATTGCATCAGCAGTGAGATATATACTGGAGTGGTAGAATGAGCCAATCATTTTTTTGGTTACCTTGAAACAGATTTGATGCATGTAATCAGGAGTGAAGGTCAGACCTAGAAGCTTGTCAAAAGATGGAGCCCCATAAGACGAAAGCCATTCATTTCAACTGAGGCCAGATGAGGGTTAGATAGAGCATTGATGATGGAAAGAGAGAAGCTAGGTTTTAGATGTATTAGAATTAACTAGCCACCTTTTTCTTCATTGCACCACGTGTTAACATCTTTAATATAGCCATTTTTACTTTATATAGCATTAATAAAGAAAATTTTCCATTTAGCTTTTTTTCTTTTTTTCCCTCCTTTTTTCTGAAAAATTTGGCTTTAAATATTCTCATAGTTTGGCAAACCTGAGTTCTCTTGTGTTTATGCTCCTTGCCCAAAATAAATATGGCTGATCAGTGTCACGTACCATGAAAGTACATGTTTTTTTTAATAATGCAATAATTTTTTTGTTGTTTGTTTTTACTCCTGTTCACCCCCTAACAATGCATATCGCCACTTAGATGTAAGGGGCTACTATTTGGTACCATGCCTAAGAAAGATTAACAAGATGTTAGTTTACATTACATTTAAACTCCTGCATATCTGTACAGTCAGAGAAGCAGGGAGCAGGAAGGGAATTCCAAAGTCTAGCTGTTCGAGGGAAGAAATTATTAGAGTAGCAAGCTTTCTGGCATTTAGGAATTTCAACAGTGATGGGGTGAGATTTTGTTGCTAAGCGAGTTTGTCAGGGCTATGTACATCAAAAGGGTACAAGGGCAATGAGTTCATCAGAGCAGATCCTACTAAAATATTTCTAAAACAGGCACAGAAATGCAAGATTGCAGCGATGGGACAGGGTTTTTTTTTTTTTTTTTTTTTTTTTACGCAGTGATCACCACTTATCAAGGCCCGGAAGCCACTTAGTGATAAGGGTTATTGCAAGTACATTACGTTAGTGTGGAGATTTGATGAAGTGTTTACTTAAGGGGGCGGTTCATTAGGAATTTGTTAGCATTGGACTTGAAGACATCCAAGTTGTAGTCCGGTGGGAAGCAGGCAGACGGAAAAGAGTTCCACAGGCGTGCAGTTCTAAGAAAGAAGCTTTGTTCATGGAATCCACGTTTCGATTTAGGCACAGATATAGAGTGGGGGAAATTTTTCACAGTGGATTCAGCTAGACAGGTGTTTTTCGTGAAAGATTGGCGAGGAGGGACCAGAGATTGGAGTTCAGACGAGCACCTGCCATGGAAATAATGATAAACAAGGATAGGCTCACAACGTCTCTTCTGTGGGAGAGAGGTTGCAGGGTAGAGAAAAGGGCATCTCCCACTAAGCCACAAAGTCTATTTTGTACTCTGTCAAGGCAGGATAGGCTGTTTTTAGCAGCTCCTGCCCAGATATGGCAACAGTATTCCATCCTTGGACGTACTTGGCTTTTATACAGATAGAGAATTGCATCAGTAGTGAGATATCTTCTGGAGCGGTAGAAGGATCCGACCATCTTTCCATCGACCTTGGCAACAGACTTGATGTACGTGTTCTATTTCAGATCAGGAGTAAAGGTCAAACCCAGAAGCTTGTCAAAACACGGGGCCTCACCTAGACGAGAGCCATCCATCACAATTGATGCCAGATGGGGATCAGAGCGTTGATGATGTAAGGATAGGAGTTTGGTTTTGGATGCATTAAAGGTAACCAGCCATGTCTTCCTCCACTGAACCACGCGCTCGAGATCAGAGGAGAGAGAATCAGAGAGAACTTTGTCATTTACAGCCTTTGATGTGTTGCCGTAGATGGTCGTGTCACCAGCATAGATGTCAACGAATGATTTAAGTATGTATTAAGGGAGGTCATTAATGTAGATCAGGAAGAGAGTTGGGCCCAGGATTGACCCCTGAGGGACTCCAGCATTTATATTGCAGGCCTACGATTTTTGTCCATTTACCACTACTCTTATGAGCCTATCGGAGAGAAATGATTTAATGATTGAGAAAACATTTCCAGTTATACCGTAGCTGGAAATCTTGTGAAGTAGACCCTTATGCCATACCTTGTGGAAGGCCTTTGATATGTCAAGAGCAATTGCCCTAGAAAGGAAGCCTTTGTCAAGAGATTCACTAATCCTGTGAGATATAACCGTCAGCACATCTGCGGTAGATCTTGCAGAGCGGAAACTATATTGTGTGTCACTAAGAAGGTTGTTCCTGCTGAGGTGGTTGACTATTTCTCTATTTAACATGGATTCCAGCAACTTACTCATAACACACAGGAGACTTATTGGTCTGTACTGAGAGGGAGATGACTTATCACCTGAATTCTTAAATACAGGGCAAACTGATGAGGTATCCAGGGAGTCGGAAAGCACTTCTCCTTAAGGCAGCGCTTAAATAGTTTCGTAAGTATGGGAGCAAGTTCTGGTTGAAGCTTTTTTAACACTATAATTGGGATGCCATCAGGGCCAGTTGCTTTACTGGAATCTAGGTTCTTGATTAGCTTGGCGACCTCATGTATGGATATTTGTATGTTACCTAGCTTGTTCTGTGTTATAGGAGGAAATATGGGGAGTTGATGGCCTTCGTCGCATAGGGTAGAATTAGCTGCAAAGTTCTTTGCAAATAGTTTGGCCTTGTTTGACGCTGACGAGATGACCTCTGGTCCATTGATAATGGTTGGGATAGAACGCACACTTCTGTTCAGGATCCTATTTGTTATTTGCCAAAACTAGTGGGAACCAAGCCGCTGATCAGCTACCTTGGATTTAACAGACTGGGCTCTCTTGCATTTTTTATTACTCTTTTACAGTGGTTGCTGGCAGTCCTGAAAACAGCTTTAGTCTCAGTGCATCTATTACGTTGGTAGCTATTGAAAAAGTGATTTCTATGCGCGATAGCAGCAGCACATTCTGGGGAGAACCATGGCTGGCTGTTAGGTTTTTGTTGGAATTTTTTAGATGGTATGAATTGGTCTATGCCTACAATTAACCATTCGGTCAGATCTGATACTATAGAGGACACTTCCTTTTTAAACATGGAATGCAGAGGTAAATCAGATATGAATGTACGGAAGCTATCCCAGTCAGCCATAGAGTATCGGTATACAGTACGGTGGAGGGGTACGCCTGGGGACTTCTTACATTTCGTTTTTATCTTAACTGATACGACGGAGTGGTCGGAGGATCCTAGAGGAGAATGAACGGAACATAAACATAGCTCAGGGGAAGTTGAGAGAAAAAGGTCTAGGAGGCTTGCATATTGACCAAGTGTATCGGGCACACGGGTGGGTTCGCGAACAATCTGAGTGAGGTCATAAGCAATGGCAAAATCATGACAAAACCTCCCCTCATCGTCTGTCTTATTTGAATGGGTCAGCCATTCCACGTTATGGACGTTGAAGTCACCACAGATGTGGATGTTAGCCAAGAGATGTGAAGACAGTATGTGGTTTATTTTCTCAGATATGCTCTTAAAGATACTAACTCCGCTGTTGTGGGGCTGATAGAGGGCAAATATAAATGCAGTGGTGTTAGTAAGTGCAACCCTGAAGCACATATAGGGTAAAGTAGGATCTTCTCTAGAAATATCCCTGCCACACGGGAAGCCATCCTTAATGTAGGCACATATTCCATGCCCATGGCGATCTTGGGGGTCAGAGCTTGATTGGCCTATTAGATTGAAAACTCTTTTGGAGCTTGATTGACCTATTAGATTGAAAACTCTTTTTGGGGGGACCCTATCCAAGAGGGAGAGGTTAGTGGTAGATGCACCAGCCTATATGTGGCGACAATACTTCATGCATAGATACACTTGTAGAGGTACAGGATACTCCCAAGTGTAAGATTTATCATTATTATTGTATGACATTTAACTAATCACAACATGACAAGTAGATAGCATTGCTTGTAGCTGAAATTAACATAAAAAGTAATTAGATATCATTGGTTTTTACTTGTTTTCACTCTAATCATGAAGAAGTACCAAAATTCTTATTTATTATCTGCCATGCTTTCTAATATATAAAGTAATGTAGATTTTTATTTTTTTTGTTAGTCTGTTTAACCTCGATCAGTTAAATATTTTGATTTACAAACATTGTGTGTATATTCGGCTGTTTTTAAATAGAGCAAATTTTTTTTCAAAATGACTTTATCAAAAACATACTTAATCTGGATCAACATTCTATTTTTTTCATTAGTGATATGAAGAGTAGGTGGGAGTTAAAATTCTACGATTTAAATATTTTGATATTTCCATTTCACTTTTGCTTTTTTTTTTTAAATCCAGAAAACAAAAATGATCCTGCTCGCTTTGAGGGGGATGGTGTCAGTTTCAAGGGCAAGTTCATTGGCGTTGCCGATGTGTGGGATTCGCACGGTGATGAGATGTGCCAAGAAACGATGCAGAAATTAAAGGCGGCTGTGAAGAGTTCCGGGGGACACAAGTTGCGTATCATGCTCAACATTTCTTTAGAAGGCATCAAGATCATCGATGAAAAGACTGAGGTAAGACAACCGGGAAAGACCAAAAAAAAATATATCGGTACATAACTATACAATAATAATCATAATAAATTAAATAATCATAATAAATTTAATACTAATGAATTCAATAATGAATTAAATAATTTTAATAAATAAAATAATAAGAATAATTTAAATGATATATTACATAATAATAAATTAGATAATAATAGTAAAAATTACTACTACTAATAATAATAATGAATTAAATAGCTAAAAAGTGATTTAAAAATTAAAATAATAAAAAATAATTATGATTAATAACTTTGCATATAAAGTAAACTAAACTTTCTCCATTTTCAAATCTTGGAATAATAACTCAAAACTTCATATACAAATCTGCTTTGTCAGCAATTTAGACATATTACTGATGCATATTTCCAGAAACTATAATTTTGTTCCATTGATTTTTATATTTAGTCCTGGTTGATATTTCTCTTCAGATAGTCAGATATACAGGATGCTGTATATAGATATACTAAAATTATTAAATAGAAATAGATTTAGCACTTGCATAAGCCAACTTCTAAAAAGTCTACAATTATAAAAGAGAATTCATGATTCATAACGACGGAAAAAAAACCCTTAACTGAAATTGTTAAATAGAAAAAGGGGATCATCAGCTGCCTACCATGTAGCTGCTTCGGGGATTTAAAAACAGGAGAGCGGTAAAATACATGGTTCTCCAGTTTGTGTATATATATATATATATATATATATATATATATATATATATATATATATATATATATACTAGTATTTCATTCTTTTGGGAATCATCAGTGCAAGGTGCCACGATTAATACCAGTCAATAGATTCGAACCCAGCAGCAGAAGCCATCTCTGGCTTCATTAGCAAGGACCTAATCCAATCGGCTACCGTTAACCGTGAGAAATATTGTTGAAATTTAAAAATTTATTTTTTTAAATGCTATATATATATATATATATATATATATATATATATATATATATATTATTTTACATATCAGATAAAATGCATTTGTAAAGACGTTTAATATGCAAGTAATTTTTTTTAAATCATTATATATTTTTTTTTATTTTCACTTTTCTTATTAATTTTGGATAGTACAACATCTGCCATCAGAGAAAGTGCCCTCTGCCCCATTAAAAAAAACGTTTTTCTTTTATTTTTTTTATTGCAATTAAAAATGTCCTTATTAATAAATCTTAAAAACACAAAACTTATGTATTTATGATCTTAAAAAGATTTAAATCAACAAAAGAATATATAGTTACATTTGACACACAATATATTTTTATCAAAGGAAATATAACAGCATGTCATTACGTCATATACTTAAAAACATTACATGTTAAGAAATAGATTTCATGATCTGTTTGAATTTGTACTTAAATGAATTCAAAAAATTCAGGAAGATTGAATTATCTGTGAAACTGCAGTAACATGCTAAAAGTCATTTTATTATTATTATTATTATTATTATGTACATTTTTCTTTCCTTTTTTACTTCTGATTTTTTTAATTCAAATTTCTGCTTCAATTACACCCCCCCCCTCCGCTTTTATCAATTAATATTTGTTTGTTTGTCTGTCAGCCTTTTACTTCTGGTTTGATTCATTGTTTCTAACCCAAATTTAATCATACAACTTGCATAGCTGTTTAAAATTTGGTTATTGTTTTCTTGTAACTTCTGTTCCTGATTTCTTTTTAAAATAATGCCACATTTTTTCCTGTTTCAGTTGGCAAATTCTCATCAATTTTCAATGAAACATCACTTCTTGGTTGTTTTTTTAAATAAGTTTAGACATAAATCTTGTCATAATCATAATTTTCTTTAATCATAAATATAATCAAAATATTAGAATAGCAGCTACTAAAAACCGGGGTTTTATAATTTAATTTATTTTGCAAAAGCAGTTCTTGATTTCCTTTTATACTATACATATTTTATTCAGATTGTTTTGTTTTTTTATCACATTTTAGTCATTGTACTCTAGTCTTCTTTGAATGCCATTCATCATAATTGTTAACTTCATAGAAATTTCGAATTGAACGCTTTATTTAATCCACTGCTCACATGCCACATTCTGCACTTTTTACATACATACTATCAGTTAATGCTTTTTGTGATATTTAGTAACCATCGAGAAATTTCAAGCTGAACTCTTGAGCCAGTCATGTGACTAAAATACGAGGGACGTTCCAAAAGTAACGCCTTTTATTTTTTATTCTGCCAGAATGGATCAGAGGGGGATTGCAAATTGCATTTTTATGATGACTGAATTTGTACATTCATGACCTGAAAGTTTCATCTCTCTGTTGCAGATATTGATGGTGTGAGACTCTAAGAAAGCAACCCCTGTCATGGATGTGCATCAGCGATGTGTCATTGAATACTCCATGCAGAAAAAATTGAACCAATCAATATTGTTAAATGTTTATGAAGCCAATACAGTTGATGTCAGCACAGTTAGGAGATGAGTTCATCGATTTCAAAATGGCGACAGATGTGAGTGACAAAGCGTGCTCTGGACTTTGACGACTGAAGCATTGTTCATTGCTGGCAAAAGTGTATTGAGAATGGTGACAACTATGTAAAAAAATAAGTTCTGTAGCACAAAAGCGCACTCGTTTTAATGGCGCCATTTCCGTCTTCATAGCTCTTGAACGTTTTTGTTTTGGAGTTAAAAAATAGAAGTCTTTACTTTTGGAATGATCTGCATATGTTGATGATATCTTCCTGCATTTACCTCGCCAGGGAGATGTCCAACATGTCATCCAAATAAGAGTATCCTAGATTTGAATAAAAAAATTTCAAATGATTAAAAAAATACTTCTGGAAACCCCAAGATCATCCTTTTTCACAAATCAATATGACGTCATAGAAAGCTAAATAATTTCTCTTTATTTACTTTTTTTTGGTAATTTAAATATTTCAATTGGAATAGATAATATTAATCAGGAATATAGTAAAACACACTTGAAGAGTGAATAAAATAAACTATGAAATCGGAGCAAAGTGTTTGGATAAGTCCAATATATATCTATTAGTCTACTAAATGTAGGTTAATCAACGTTTGTTTTTCTAAGGCGTTTCCCCATAATATTATAATAACACAAAATACATGCTAAAATATACTTTAGTTCTAAGATTGAGTTGCATTTGAAAAGAAAATTCTGTCTTGCTTTTTATAATTAGCTGTAATTTCTAATCGACTCAACAAGTCACCCATCTTTCTTTAGCTATCTATGTATTTCTCTTGCCCCCTCTCATCTATTCAATCACTCTCTAACATTTTTTGATGTTTCTGTGAGTATTTAGAGAAAAAGTGACTCTTTTTTCAGTGTTGTCGTTTAACTTACATAAGTGTGTTTTTACACACTACAAACACATATAAATTAGATTTAAAATAAGGAATCTTTTTTTTTTATATGTAAGAATAATAAACAATACTAATACTTCTATATAATGATGGTGATGATGATATATTCTACATCCTACATTCGTTGCCTTTTTACATATCTCCTATCAGTTAATGTTGCCAGTAAATCTGTTTACAAAGGCCGCCACAAAGAAAGTGTTGTACTAGAAAATGACCCCTGTCTGAAAGTATCCTGTATCTATACTAAGCTACCATTCACCCGTGCATGGAGTATTGTTGTCACATCTGGGCTGGTGCATCCACCACTAATCTCTCCTTCTTAGACACGGTCTAAAAAAGTCTCCAATCTAATAGGTACCTCACTATCTACCAAGCTCCAACTTCTGTCCCATCGCCACAATGTTGCATCCCTGTGCCTGTTTTATGAGTATTTTAATGTAATATGCGCTGATAAGCTCAATGCAGTTATACCCCCCCCCCCGCGATGTACATCTCATCCCTTCGCTATAGAGATCCCTAAATACCGGAAAGCCTTCTACTCTAATAACTTCTTCTCTCGGACTGCTAGCCTTTAAAATTCTCTCTCTGTTTCCTGCTTCCCTGACTGTACTGACATGCAGAAGTTTAAATGTAATGTGGACAGATATCTTGCTCATCTCCTTACATAGTCACCTGTTCCAAATAATAGCCCTTATGTCAAAGTGGTAATATGCCTTGTTTGGGCTAAACAAGAGCTTCTTCCCTCAGACTGCTAGACTTTGGAATTCCCTTCCTCCTTCACATATAGAAGTTTAAATTTAATGTGAACAGACATCTCACTCATCTCCTTACATAGTCCCCTGTAAACATGGTCCCAGATAGTAGCCCCTTATGCCTAACTGGCAATATGACTTGTTATCAAAAAAAAAAAAGATAAGAGTAAAAAAAAAAGAATAAAATAGTTGGTAACGATTGCCTTGTTGGGAACCACCAGAATTTTGAAGAAAGTGCTGGAAGACTGAGAGACCCGGATGCTGATAGACTGTTCATTTGTTATGATCCGCCTATCAGTATAAAACCAGCAATATTAACAGCCAAACACAAAATCTGAATAAAATAATAATAGACTTATTATTTTAATTATGCAAGAACAATGTCATAAAAGAGATGTCACAGTTTATGAATTGTTGAATGAAAATAAAGTAGAATGAATAGTAACAGTGGTTGTGACCCAATGAATCACAGATATGTCTACTATGTTTATAAAACAATATTATTTTTATTGAAACTTAAAATGGAATTAGTCCTTAAAATAAGGGATGCCCAACGAAGCATAACTAATTAAACACACTTTGCCTGTTTGTAAAACATGTTTTTACTCGGGCTCTTTCAACAAAAGATAAAACAGAAAATGCATTGACCCCTTGATGTAAACAAAAATCCCAACATTATAAAAAAAAGATAAGACATTCTTTATTTTCGCACATCAATGCATTTATTAAAAACATTTCTTTCAATTCGCAATCATTAAAAGAAAACAAAACGATTGTTTAGACTTATTTTCTTTATTTGCTCAGGCTTGCAAATCAAATAATACACTTTATATAGAATGATTCAGTGTTATTTTATTTATTCCATAATAAATCCCGCATGATAAACTTTGTTTTCAATCTTTCCTTCTTGACTTTATTTATTTTTAAACCTTTTTCACTCAAAACAAGGCATATTACCACTTGGAACATAAGGGAATAATTTGGGATCCTGTCTAGCCGGGACTATGGGGAGTTATGCAACGAGATGTTTTTTTACATTACATTTAAACTTTTGCTTGTCAGTACAGTCAGTTAAGCAGGAAACAGTGAGGGAATTCAGAAGTCCAGGAATTCGAGGGAAGAAACTATTAGAGTAGAAGGCTTTCCAGCATCTATGGGCCTCAATAATGAAGGGGTAGGATTTTGCTGCTTGTTGAGTTAATTGGAAGTACAGATGCTATGAGTTCGTCAGAGCACATTTCTATTAAAATTTCATGAATATCCAACAGTTCATGTCCAACACCTGCCAGCATGTAAACGAATATTATATCGAACATTGTGATGATAATGATGACAGCACAGTGGGCCCAGATTGCGAAACTTTGGAAATAGGATTGTGACACAGATTTTACTGACTTATGCGACCTAAAAAAGGCTTATTACGTCAGAATAATCATTTACAACACTGTGAGTACTATCGGAGCATAAATAAAATGGTTTCCAGGCTATTTTTCCCATTTTGGGGTCCAAGAATATCCCCGACTTTAGTCGGATTTGGACCTTATAATTCACCCTCGTGCGTGCATTCCAAAATTCTCAATGACTATCCATTGTATTTTTCTGAAATTTTGCATGGAGTTACACTTTTATAAGGGGAAATGTAACATTCTCAGATTTTTGAAAATTATTGATATGTATGTCTATTTAGTGGTTTTCCATGATGCTGAACTCAAAAATGGATGTTTTACACCCGAAACTGCGCTGTTTGCCCATTTTCAGTAAGTTCCGGGGTCCCTGAGAGGGCCACAATAGGTCAAAATGACCTAAATTGGTCGAACATGACACATTTGAGCCTGTAACTTTCGATCCATTCATTTTATTTTTCTGAAACTAATGGCTAAGATCAAAGAGAAAAAAGATCAAGAAAAAAGACAAAGCATTCCAACAAGCTGAACAAGGCATTGCAAATATGATTTACAATATACTAGGGAAACAATGAATAAAACGACTCTTACCAATACATGGGTCAGTGAAATCTATGCAGAACAATACCCATTTCATGGTAGACAATAGAATTGCATTAATTCAAAAGAATATCCTCTCCAAGAAAATAATACCATCTTTTTGGGAGGTTGAACAGTCTAGCATGTGAACGAATAGTGTGATCAGTGGCACCACATTCTGTGCAATATTTCGGATGCTGGATTCGTGCACTCAACTGACATATGACAGAATCAGATCGTTCTAATAACCTGCTCATCACATCTGTCAGCTGTGCAATAGGTGAGATTTTCCGAGACAAAAACTGGAGATAGTTCCGAATATCTTTGTTGTTGGCTTCTAAGCATTCCTCAGACATACCTCCAAGACCGTGACCGTCATTCAAACCAATCAACTCGACTGAGTGATGAAGTGTTCCATGCAAAGTTTGGTTGATCCTGATCCAAGGAAAATTGTCGATTATGTTGTATGTAGCTGTGTCACATAAGTCCTTAAGCTTGGTCAAGTCAACTTTCTGTGTAGACGACACAACAGACAGAATGGTGGAAAGTTGGCGATGCAGAAGGAGAATGTTTTCTTGATGTTTAATGGAGGAACGACCCGAGAGCAACTCTGTGATGGCACAGAGTACCTCCTCAGAGAAAAATCGTGTCCCCTGGTTACCATCTGTTGATGTCCCACATTTTTCATTTGCTTTGTTGCATCGATCGATGTCCTGTGGCATGAAGAATCGCATCAAGTACTCTTTCTCTGGATTGCCGAATTGGTTCACCAAGTGGTCCAGATTTCTGGACCCAATTCTTGTAATCTATATGACATCGATACAGAACTTTCAAAAACCAATGAAGAGGTTATATTGATTATTCTTTGAGTTTTCCTTTTTTTTTGTGGAAAATTTTTGTCTTTAGGGGAAAATAGGGAGGAAATAATGCTATTTTTGTCAGATTTTAGAGAAAAATTCCCCAATTTCTCCTTTTTTACATTGCCTTAAGACCAATTATCCTCTTTATATGCTCCTCCCACTTTCCTAAAACAATCAGGAACATGTTAAATCTTTTTTTTTTGTCCCTTAGTGTAATTTTTGGGGATTTTTGCTGCGTTGAGTTATTGGAGCTCTGATTTTTTCATCCGAAACCTGTGACATTGGCTCTGAAATTGATCAGCAATAAACTAAAAAACGGCTGAGAGTCACATCATAAAACTGCCAGATTCTGAAAGTGTAAAGATTGTACTTTCAGAAAATACTATACTTTGATATGTGAGGAATAGCCGTTTTTGACTTATTTTGGATTGAAGGTCCGGGTTTAGTCAATTTCACCCCCCCCCCGAAAAACAGCAATTTATATGCAAATTTTTCTCAAATTTCTCCATGAAATGCTGAATTTTTCATATACTCTAATCTTTTGAAAGCAATTATTCTTCTGGTATGATCCCTTCACAACCACAAACCCATAGAAAAAGAATAAACTGTCTTTTATAGCAATTTTTGGCCATTTTAGGGTATTTTTTTGTAAATGCTTGGATTTAGAGCAGCAATCTCTTGGTTACAGTGCACGCGATCTGGGCAACTTCAAAATATCATAAAACAACTTCTAGTTGAGCTCTGCACTTAATTTTTTTTTTTTTTTGTTTTTTAGGAAATTTAATGCAGATTTGGAATATGCTAATTGTGAACAAAAATGAGAGAATATTTTTTTGGCCTATTTCCACCTCTGGGCCCACTGTGGACAGGTCATGATGTTAACGGGTACAACGTCTCACCAAATTTCGCCCATGCTGTTTTCACTCTTGTGCTTGTATTAAGTTTACATGCTCAACCTGCTCTCAGCATATCTCCTAAGTAGGAGAGTTTACTTTATGAAAACTATATATAAAAAAAATTGTTTCAATTAACTTTGAGAAGTTGATATCAGAAGAAATTTAATGTTTTTTTTTTTTTTTTACAATCATCTCCCCGTAAAATATATATATATATATATATATATATATATCTTATTTTTTAGAATAATCTGATTTCAGGTTTCAACACTCCAGTAGTCATGACCATGTAAAGTTTGCCCCATCCTTTCTTATTCTGTATATTTTCTTACAAACGTGATGTTGCTAGTCTCAGTCTATTCTATAAGTACTATTATTGCATATTTTATTTAGAATTGTCTGATTTATCCCGTTTCCTTTGTTCCAGCTTGTTTGACTCGTTGGCCTAGCCATCTTCATTAATTCACTATTCAGATACTTTGTTATAATACATCTTCCTGTTCCAGTAAATTCTTTTCAAAAATTGCAGGCTTGTAGAACTCCCTTCTTGCTGACTGTTTTCCTCCTATCAAGACTAAGCATTTCCTGTCTTTGCATTAATCGGTTTTCATTTTTTTAGCACCTTAAATCCAGTGGCTTCATGCCTTGTTTGGAGCGATGTCCACAATATATATATATATATATATACTGTGAAAGCAAAATCAAGACTTCAAAAAAGGTGTTGATGGCAATAAAAAGTGTATTTCGTTTTACGTTACAATTGTTTCCATGTCCAGTCGACAATTTCAAACATATCGTTTGAAAATTTTCAAAAACCAGCATTTCTTCAGACTTTATGAATAAAAACACTTTTGACAATAGAGCATTTTTGAAGAGAAAGAAAAAAGAAAAAAAAATTAAAAATTCCCTTAACAGGAAAAGCATGTGAGAAACATTTACCTTTGCAGTAGCTACGGTAAAGCCCATTTAAATATTAATATATCGCCTAGTTTTCGTATCCTTATTTAAGAACAAAATCATTAGAAGTTTTCAAAGAAAATCCTAAGCCATTTACAAAATTTTTTATATATCCCATTCGTTGAGTTCCTAAATTAGATCTTGCTGTTTCTTTATTTCCCAATAATTAATTTTTTTATAAGAAGAATTTTTTAATTTTTATTTTTATATTTATAGTATGGCCGTAACAACCTTGCAATAACGTTACGGTTAATTTTAGTTTCGTATTAGTGGCAAGTAATTGTTTACAGATTATCGTTATTTTAGTACTTAGATTTAAGACCATTGTAAGTTTAATGTTTAATTGAATATGAGAATAAATAAAAAGGCTATATTATATATATAAATCCTTGTACAACATTTCGAGTAAAGTATTCTAATCTATTTATTATTATTTAATGTTTTAAAATTCATTGTCATTCTACTTGAATACGTTTTCATATCGTTACTAAAGACAATTATGAAGGGAGATAATCCAATTATGTTGTTAATTGCTACTAGTTAATTCTGTTGGAAACTGGGTCGATTTTATTTCCTATAACAGCTAAAGGGAGATAATTCAGGCCGTTTGATGTTTTCGGTCTATTGATTACTAGAAGGCTTCTACGATTTAATAATTAATTTAATCAGACATATCCAGGATGTGCTACGATGGCTTATTTAACAAATTAAGGATATAAATTATGTTTTTAATCTTAAAAAATTGGTTTTTCATATGGGTTTAACCCACATCTGTTATTAATCACTTATGCTGCTCATGTCTTATAATTCGTGTTATGTTCTTGGGTATCTAAATAAAATGGTATATATCCTCTAATTATTATTCTGACAGCAAAACCACCTAATAGCTACAAATGTGTTTCACTCCGATGAGAAGATGTCTACTCCTGCATTTATGGGTAAAAACATTTAGAACAAGGACTAAAGTAAGTGAATCAGTATAGATTCTACCAACTTAAGATGTCAGATGACAAAATCAATTAAATTAATTTTCCGCCCCCAAATTGCTAATTTAATTTTTAATAATAACTAGTTTATTGTTAAGTTGTTTTATTGATTTGAAGAGGGTATCACTTATTTCACCATCAATACTGCTACAACTGAATACAAAAATACTCACCGTTATGGAAAAAATTCCATTCTTAGATGAGCTTTATACTTTATTTATATTTTTTGCCCGGTTTAGAATAATAGTAACTATATTCGCATGTTAGATTTGGATCCTTCATTTAGATTATAACATTTCTAGCTATTTAACTCTACCTTAAAATTTAATCCTAGCATCCGATGATCCTTATTGTTGTAAAAAGTTATACTTTAGTTACATTTAAGGCGTGATAGCAGAAATCTATTCCTGTGAAGACATCCCTGTATGGCATCTAGTCTTTTAATCAAAATTTCCTCTTTGGAAAAGGCTTCCAATAAACATAGATTGCACCTTTTTGATTTCCCGGGGCTGTACTTCCTCCCCCTGTCCACTACTGACCATTTTAATTCAAAATCTTCATTATTTCTGTTAAGTTCCCTGACCCAATCACCTAATGCAGTTGTATTCCTCTTGTTGTTTTCCCGTTAAGGGAATTTTTCCTTTTTCTTTCTTTTTTCTTTCTCTTCAAAAATGCTCTATTGTCAAAAGTGTTTTTATTCATAAAGTCTGGAGAAATGCTGGTTTTTGAAAATTTTCAAACGATATAATGTTTGAAATTGCCGATTGGACATGGAAACAATTGTAACGTAAAACGAAATACACTTTTTGTTGCCATCAACACCTTTTTTGAAGTCTTGATTTTGCATTCACAGTATATTAATGCTCAATTATGAAATATGATAATTTTGTAGCTTACTCCTTAAGTCAACTCTTTTTGGCTTAAAACACATTGGTATATGAAAATTTACTGAATTACACAAACTCAGTATATTACATACAAGTCTAAGTGAATTTTTATAGCAAACATGTTCTTATTTTTATTTTTGTGCCATCACTGATGTCTAATATTATACCAAATGTGAGTTTTCCTAAGCTTTTTCCTATGTAATTTAACACGAGATCCATGTTAAAATATACATTAATTTTGGGATTGAGTTAAGTTTCAAAACAAGTTCTGTTTGAATTGTTCTAATTAGCGATTATTTATAATTAACTGAACAAGTCATCCATCTCTCTCAGCAATCTATATATTTCTCTCATTTCCTCTCATTCTGTAGTGATTCAACCACTCTCTTATATTCCTTAATAAATAACTCTGTATATATTCAAAACAAAGGGTGACTCATCTAATTTACTTATTTGTGTATGCACTCACTATAAACATATATTTAAGTTAAATAACAAAATAATATCTCTGGTTTGAAATGAAACATTTTTAACAGTGATGAAGATGGGTGATTAATTTGTTATATTCTTATTTATTTATATTTTTTATATATGGTGAGGTGGGGGGGGCGAAAAGTCGGTGCGCTAGATGTAGTGCATGCCAGCCTACAAAAAATACCTGAGAAGCCCATATCATGTGTTATTCTTTAAAAATGTTCTTGTTTTCTTACCTTAGTAAACCTCTGCATACATTTTACATTCTAAATAATACAATATTCATCCATACTAATGTGATCCACATAAATTTCACGCTATTTGAAATTAGTGCATCAAAATCGATTTCTAACTTAATTTAAAAAAGCAAAACAACAAAAAAGCTTATTACGTTTCTGAATTTTTGAGATGAGGATTGATTATTTATAATATTTAGATTCTTCAGACTACTGTTCTCATCTTGAGTGTTATTTGCACAACGTTTCAGCCGATGTAAACTCCAACCTTCTTTAGATGCATTTTGTTGCACTCAGGAATCTTTCTATCACACTTGGGAATCTGTACAGAATTTTGAACAGAACCCTTCAATCTTCAGTTCAGACGATACTCAAAAACAGTTGTGAATTACTTAGGGTTTCTACCCAGTTATAGTTGACGAAATGAGATTTCATTTAACATGTTTGATAGAAGAGAAAGAGGAAAGAAATGGAAAAGGAGATGTCTTTCACCTTGACACCATTCTGTTTGAAATTCCTTGCAGATTCCCGAGTTTGACAGAAAGTTTCTTGACTTTGACAAAATATACATCAAGAAGATCGGAGGTTACATCGATCGAAATGTTGTGAAAATAACATTAAAGATGGGAACAGTAGCCAAAAGAAGCCAAATAATGTGAAAAATCTGATTAATCGAATCAAACTGACGATCCAAATAGCTGGAATTTACCAATGTTACACAAATTTCATGATTCAATATTTCTTAAAATAAATGTGAACTATAACTTATTTACTAAAAAACAAAAACAAAATAAAATTCAGAAAATGATGTTACATGTTTTAAAGATTTCAGCAAAGGGAAATATTTGTTAACTGTTAATATGGAATTAATGTTTTTCCGTTCTACTTTCTCTCACTATTTCTACTTCTTCATGCCAAGTCTTCTCCTCCCTAATAACTTTCAAACCAGAAACGTGCTTCTCCCATTTCCTTTTCTCCTCTACTACCAATGAAAGTGTGCCACAAAAGGAAGGAAGAAACGTACCATTTTGCAAAACTCAATCATATTCCGCAAAGTAAAAAAACAAAAACAATTTTTCTCTACAAAACAGCCAAACCAAAAACCACAAATAAATATTTAAATATATAAAGAACTTGAAGCATATTTTTTTGCAAAATTATTGGATTCAACATTAAACAACCGAAAAGTGTTGATATGCTGTAAACCCTCCTCCCCTCAAAAAGGAAAACAAATGTATTTCCTCTCTGTCAAGGTGAAAGACATCTCCTTTTCCCATTCTTTCCTCTTTCTCTTCTTCTATCAAACATGTTAAATGAAAACTCATCTTTTTCCTTCGTTT
This sequence comes from Euprymna scolopes, assembly GCF_053919585.1. Lineage (NCBI taxonomy): Eukaryota > Metazoa > Mollusca > Cephalopoda > Sepiida > Sepiolidae > Euprymna > Euprymna scolopes. Next base: position 23,014,793 of record NC_136488.1, read on the forward strand.
CCATCTCGGAACTTATCCTAAGACAACTCTTCTCGCTATACAACTCGCCTATACTTTCTCTCAGTTAAAATGGAAGACATACCTTCTTTCTATGAAAGTTCTCTTCTTCCCACGCTTCCTCTTCTTCATTTCTCAATGCTAAAAGAATCTGTATGCTCATGATAGTCTCTCTTTTTCCGGTTATTCTAAAAGACACATTTATTCCTTTAAAACCTGCCATTTTCTAATCTCTCTCTCTCTCTCTCTCTCTCTCTCTCTCTCTCTCGAACTTGTGACAAAAGGTATCTCTCTACATATGAAAACTTGCCTTTTCCTACTCTCTCATGTAAAAAAAAAAAAAATCCATTTTCCTCTGCAAAACTCCTATTCCATTGACTATCTCATCTATATCCCTTACAGGCTGTGAACTACACACACATGGTGAACCATATTTCCTTTGTATCCAAAGATGCCTCTGACTCTAGAGCCATTGGTTATGTGTACGGAGCTGGTGATGGCACTCACAAATTTTTTGCCATTAAAACTGAAAAATCGGTAAGATGTATTTTATATCAGAATTTATTATTTATTTGTTGACTTGATAATTTAAAATTAAGGAAAGAATATTTGAATAGTCGAAACTTTTCCAGAACAAATTAGATAAATAAGTTCATTCAGTTTCGAAATTAACTAATTATAAATGTAAGGTTAGTAAAAGAGAATTTCAACAACGTATTTGATGATTAAGAAAATTAAAAAGAAAAACAAAAAACTGAGAGCGTAACATTTATGTTTTACAGAAGATCAGAACAATATTGGTACTGTCGGTTTCAAATCCAAACAAACGTGACCAATAATTGATCTCCTTTATTGAAGCACTCTTCAGCCTCTGTTTATATAAATATGTGTGTGTAGAGTAAGTTAAAAGTAAGTGGACAGTAAAGGAAAACATTTATTTAGAGATTCATATACATAGAACTATATGAGATAACACTATAATATTAATAAAAAGTAGATTTTATTGTGAAAAATAATAATAAAATTTTTTTTTTTTTATTTTAACAATGCTGGTGCTCAAGCTAGTTTCCATAACAATTTACACAACTTTGAAGTCCGTCTCTTACGCTTCGACTGGCATTTTTTGCATTTATAATGTAATTTTTCAAACCGCGGACACTTCTTGGTTTTTAACTATGAACTTTGTCCTTGAGTATTCTCCAAAATAAAAAATAAAAAATCCATTGAACGCGCCGACCAATCATTTGGGCCTTTTTGTTCAGTCTATTTTACATGAACACGGATTAAAGTAAAATAATTGTAGGTATGAAATTCTAATAATATAAATGATACATTTACCTAGCCAAATACAGTTCACCCACTTTTAGATTATATTTTATATATATATATATATATATATATATATATATAAATTAGCTGACATACAATAAATAGTGTTGCTATGAAGTAATAAAAATACTATGTACTCATGCTCCCAACACTGAACTTCATATTATTATATTTTTTTATTTATTATTTTTTTTACTAATGAGTTACCACTTATCACGGCTAAATGCCTCTTAAGGATAAGGGTTGATGAGTTGGATAGATTTTCAGTTGAATGATGAAGAATGTTATGAAAGTATTGAAAATAGGAAATGTTCTATAGGTCAAGCAGATCTATTCATTTAAGGAATAATGGATTACCTTAAATATAGTTAGATCTAAATGTCATGGCAGTTATGGCCCCAGAATCATGACGTATACCTCTGCAACATACTTTTGTTAATACATTTTTTGTCAATTATACCATGGAATTGAACAAACAAAATTTGATTACTAATGAGGACAGTTTATGAAAAGTATTTCTGGATATTGAGTTCCTCATAAAATTTACTTGCAAAAAGTTGTATTTTATCTTGGTATAGGTTCTTGTTTTCAGTTGCATCCCTAGAAAGCAAGAATTGGAACAGTGATTAAATCCTAGTGATCGATAAGGCACTTTGAATAGTGTCATTAACTTCCTTTAAAAATAAAATTCTTATTGATATTAATTATTAACAAATCGATTTCTATCCCTTATATATATATATATATAAGATGATGGCTATCAAATTAATTGAAAGTTCTTTAAAGCTTAGAAAAATAAACCATCAAATTTATTAAATCGTTAATGCAATCTCCATTCTTTTCTGTGGCCTATTTCGATGTTATAATACATTTTTTAGTATTTATGCAAAATAAGGTCCATGTTACCAGAATTTTCTGAGCAGTTTATATAAAATGCTGGATGGTGCCAAACGAAAGTTTTGTGATTTTTTTTATCTTGCACAAATGCGGGCCAATTTTTTCAATGAAAAATATATTATTTCTGTTAATGTGAAGACAACTCAATGAAAAATCAATTGAAAAAATGAAAACAGTATTTTTTGTTATAAAGAAAATACAATGAATAATTATTGTACAATTTTTATGAAACTTGAAATTCAAACCGTGGAAAAAAAAACACTCATTGTAAGGTAAGTTTCATGAATAAATATTTATTTTTGTTAATAAATACCTGATAGCAAAAAAAAATTTATTTTCTTGTTCAATTGAAGATAATTTATTTTTATAATAAACCAATGTTAGTAAATAAATGTTTTCTTAAATGATGTTGGCTGCTGCAATTTCATTGGCTCAGTGTTTTGGCATCTTTTGGTATTTTATGCAAACTGCCCGGAAAATCTTGATGACAGCATGTTCCTTATTCTACATATGTATCATATTTTTGAATAACAGATAAAATTCTTTTGTTTTAAAGTAAAATAAAAAAACAAACTAATTTTCATTATCTTCTCTTGTAGTACATCTTAATCTGCTCAAATGATTTAACAAATTTCTAAAGAGCTATTAATCTGCTGGTGAAAGTTTTGAAGAATATGGTGGGTGATGCATAATTTCCCATCCAGATTTTTCTAGGAAATCTTCACCTCTTCCTGCAGTGTATCCTTTTAATTAATAATATTAGACCTCAACCTACATAAAAGATATAGAAAAATAAAATTATGCGCTGCCCACCATATTCTCCATATCATGCCCCAATAGAATAGAATTGCTTTAGATGTTTGCATAATCATTTGAATGATTTACTTCAAGCGAATACCATGAAAATGAGTTGATTCTCTTTATACATCATCTTAAATCAAACAAATCATTTTAATTCCCATATTTTCACAACATTGAAATTTAAGAAACGAGTATAGTTGACAAATATCAGAATGCATCAAATACATTGAAAACAAAAAATATGTGTTCATAGGTGGCAGTGGGTTTTAAGCCATCTTTCATTGAGCTGTATTTACAAATGTCAATCATCCAACCGATCATCCTAACAGGTGCGATACCGATTTTCTGATGGTATTTTCTGATAGTATTATGTTTCTGAAGTTTTTAGATGAGGATTTATAATTCGTTTGATTTGTATTCTTCAGACTACTGTTCTCATCATGAGTGTTATTTTTTACAACGTTTCAGCCTATTTACCTCCGACCTTCTTCAGGTATATCTTGGTCAACTCGGAAATCATGCTGCTGAATTCTTGAATCTGCATAGAATTTCGAACGCAACTCTTTACGGAGATAGCATACTCTCGTTTTGTCAACCATGAATTATTTAAGATTTCTACCTGGTTATGGCTGATGGAACAAGAGTATGCTACTCTTGTGGATTAAATAAAGGATCCTGTTTGAAATTTTGTGCAGATTCTCGAGTTTAACAAGATACACCTGAAGAAGGTCAGAGGTTATATTGACTGAAACATTGTAAAAATAACACTCTGGATTAGAACAGTATTCTGAAGAATCAAAATAATATGAACTGATGTCGCTTCTTTTAATCCACACAAAATCGTGAGAGGGAATTTGATAATCTGGTTACCACCATACTGGGCAGCCAACAAATGGCCCTGTGTGCTCTGCTCCATCAATTTGCCTGTTTACACTGCATTTGCTGGTGGTAGTCCCTGTTTATTTTGAGATATTTTATTTAACTTATATCTAACCTTAGTTATGACATCATATGCGAATTCAAGTGACAGCCATGATGTTAAACAATGTTCTATTTTACATCAAAGTAAAAGTTGAAATGCTGGAAAAACTTGAGGTTACTGCACATAAGCTGTGTGATAACAATCCCTGGTGGTTTAGAGATATTGAAGGTATGGCATTACAGGCAAAATTCAAGTGATCAATTGGCATCATTTCATTTATACACTTAATGAAGGTTTGCGCCCCCCCTCCGCAAAACATGTGCAACAAATACTTGTCTAGCTACAACAACTGTCAATGATTTCCCTTACTCTTTATCAGTGCCTAAACCTAAACTAAAACTCCATGAACAAAGTTTCTTTCCTAAAACTGTCCGTTTGTGAAATACAATACCGTGGAGCTGCTTCCCAGCTGACTAAACATAGTCATTTTCAAGTCTAACATAAACAAGTTCTTGTTGAGCCGTCCTCTTAAATAATTAAATCCTACTGAAGTTCCACCATTACTGATTATCATAGTGTTGTCTCACCATCTACCCAACAGTCATAAATTGTGTTCCGTGAATGGCAATGACCCTTTAGTTAAAAAAATAAAAAAATAATTAATGCTTCATTAAGTTTTGGGTGTACAATATAATTGCGTTGACATGCTGATTCTCATAAGGTCACCAAAGTTAAGTGATATGGAGCCTGATCAGTACCAGATGGGTGACCATTTGTGAATGCTAGGTGCTGTATGTCATCATTCCATTACCGGGATATATATGCAGCTGAGGATTGCTTGTGAATTTAATAATACCTGTAAACTTGCTCTTTTGGAGGAAGCTAGTTTCACCTGCTCATAGCTAATACCACACTAGGTTTATTTTTTAAATCTTGTTATCTTTGATGGTTTAGAGGTGTGTCATTTGTACACTTAATGGGTTAGGGGTGCGTTGACTTATTAGTAAGGAAAGATCAGATGGTCCATCAAAATGGTAAATCTGGTTAAAAGACTCTGGAATCAAGCATATCGGAAAATTTGTGTTGTACCTGTACAATATATATTTTTTTTTTTTAATTATTTTTTGTGTTTCATTTGATTTTTTTTGTTTTCACGTTTGTTTATTTTTTTTTTTTACCATATAAACTGTATGATCTTGACTAACAATGTCATTATTGTTTGTAATCTACTAATATAATGCTATTGTTATTTGTAATCTAAAGTGATTATTGCTTCTTAATAACTTGCATCCTTCAAAATCTTAATCAACTCTGTTAAATGTTTGTTATTATTTTCATTGTTATTTTTATTGTTATTTTTATTGTTATTTGCTTTTGTTTAAAAGAAAATATATTATTCATTCTTCCTTCTTCATCTAAATAACTCACCTTGGAAAAGTGTCATATTCAATTAAGTTTGCTTTGACACTGAATCGGAGAGACTAGAGATTGGCTTGGTAAGTACCACGCCCTCTTCTGTCTGAATAAAGAATGATCTGGTTCAGTCCTAGGAAATGCACCATCGCAGGCATTACCTTTTTTCTTAAAGGAAAGTTTGATTTATTGCCGATCACCTGAGGCACCTACACTGGGAAACACTGATGGGTCTTTTATTGGCTATTTTTGCAGAGCCAGAATGCATCTTTGCGAGTGCTGCCATTTCCTCTCTCTCACCTTCCAACCTTGTGCCACATCTTCCTGTTGTGAGAAGGAAGTAAATACCTTTTGCATCTTCCCAGGCATTACCTCCTCTTTTTGACGTAAATTTCACCTAAACTATGTTTTTTAATGAGGCGGGTGAAACAACAAGCCTCTCTGAGAATGCGTGATTAATTTCTGTTTACTGAGCTCCAATATCTAGTCTCCCTCCCCACTGCAACATATTCACAGTAAAAACTCATCTAACATCAACCATTAAAAAGAATTTTCTTTTTCCTCTTTGTGTATCCAATGCAACTATCATGAATAAAGTTTCCTACTTCCCATTTGTGCAATGTGATACATCGAAGCTGCTTCCCAGCCAAATACAGCATGATGATTTTCAAGTTCAATGTTAACAAAATCTTGTTGAGCTACCAAGTTCAATCAAATTCTGGCCATTTAATCCCTCATTGCCAATCCTCTAAAAAATCTGAAAATCTCTTTAACCCTTATCCTTGAGTGGCCCTCACTCCTTGATAAGCAGTAACCCATTACTACAAAAAAGTACATACGCAGAATACGGAACATGAAATTTTTTAAAAATAGGATTTTTAAGTTTAATTCAATTTTTACGGTACCTTTCATTTATTAAATTGTTGGGTGAAATTACAAAATAGTTAAAAAAGACCCTTCTCCATACGTTAAGAATAGGTTTCTAAATAGTATTATTTCAGCATGGTACATATTCTGCATAAGTACAAAGACATGTCAAAAGTAAAAAGCTTTTCAGTTCTTTTGTAAAGTATTTTCATAATATAGTGAGCCTTGAAAACAAAAGTGAAACAAATTGTCAAAAAATTCAATATTTACAATGCATTTCAGACTATTGTTTTTATTTTGATTATGATGATCATGTTTCAGAAATATTGTGAAAATGTTTTTAAAATTTCTGCTTTTCAGTCCACTAGTACAATGCTTTCATTTCTGTTATTTGATCATACCTTGATCATCTAGTAAGTTGGAAACGATTGTCAACGGTTTTACTAAATATCATCACAATCTCTAACAGCATTTAATATTTCATTGAATGATGTATTAAATATGTCTTGCTTTTTTGTTGAATAAACGGCAAAAATATATATTTTCAAAGATATTTTCATTTGGCTGAAGAGAGGATGGTGTCATAAAAGCAAAGGTTTAAATTTTTTTTTAAATGCCCTAAAATTTATTTATGGATTTATAAGAGTTTGTTCTTTACAGTCAAGATGGTTCGCTATATATGTATAAAAGTGAGAATGTGTGTGTGTGTGTGTGTGTGTGTGTGTGTGTGTGTGTGTGTGTGTGTGTGTGTGAGAGATGACAATTCTCAACCTATATACTCAATGAATTTTTTATCTAGATTTGAAATTTGGTATAATGGGTATTCAGACATGGAAAACTTTTTAATCAGTTTTCATCTAGAAAAAAAGGGTGCTAAGGGGTCAAAATTTAAAAATTGGAACGTGTGGAGGGAGGGTAATCGGATTTTTATCTGTTGTTTCACGAATGCGCAAAAATTATAGCCTGTTGACTTAAAATGAGTGCTTTATGCCTAATTGATAGTTGAATATGGTTAGATTTGTGCTTATTATTACATTAAATACTAATCCCTATTTATCCCTAACTGTGCATCGAATGGATACCATAATACTTAGTTTGCTACACCTTATAACAAAGATCCATAAAAATTTCAGCCAGTATGGCTAAATAGTTTCCAAGAAAAAGTCGAATTAGACAGACAGACAGACAGACTGACTAAGAGAAATATAGAAAATTTATAGAAGATTATAACAATATGGAAATATACCGGTTGTAAGAGGGAAAAGTGAATACTGAATTGTTATTTATTTCTTATCTATATATCTATAAAAATTCTTATCTATATATCTATAAAAATTCTTATCTATATATCTATAAAAATGAGAATGTGTGTGTGTGATAGAGGACACTTCCCAACCTCTATACTCAACGAAATTTTGATCTACAGACTTGAAATTAGATTATACAGGGTATTTAGACACGTGAAAAAATTTTAATTAGTTTTCATCAGGAAAAAAATGCTGCTAAGGAGTCAAAATTGAAAAACTGGCACAGGAGGGGGGGGTCATCGGATTTTTATGTTTGTCAACTGTTTCACGAATGCGCATGCGTGAATTAATTATTGATTCCTTATGTTAGAATAAGTAGGCTTGAAAACGCTTTTTAAAGACCGTGTTAACTGGCCTAATGGTTATCATACTTAACTCACAGTCTTTAGGTTTTGGTTTCGATATTAGCTCGATAATTTTTTTATTTACTTACAAGAAGTGAACTGCTTAGAAAAAAAAACATAATACTTGCATGCATGTTTCTCAGTTTCTGTATGAATTAAAATATGATATTTATGCATATTTTACTAGTATATAATAAATCTTGATTCCAGATTTCTCCTCAGTTGCTAGAGTCATATGTGCAATGTCAGAATATCACACATGGGTTTGTATTATTTGGATAACTTCACTTCTTGAGTGTTATTTTCACAATGTTTCGGCCGATGTAACCTCCAATCTTCTTCAGGTATATTTTGTTAAACTCAGGAATCTTTTGTTGAACTCTGGAATTTGCATGGAATTTTTAACAGAATACTTGAGTAGCATGATCTCGTTCCGTCAGTTATGACAAGACAGAAATCTTAAGTAATTCACAGTTGAATTTTTAGTATCGCTTGCACTGGGGATTGAACCTTCAACCCAGAAGAGTTTCGCTTAGAAGTGAATTTTACCTGGAAAAAAAAAAAATGAATATTTAATTAATGAGAGGTCGCTTTGCAAAGCAATGTGAAAATTGAATTTGAATGTTGTTTGCATAGAGATGACTGAAACTGTTAGTCTTGTATTGTGAAAAAATAACGAGTTTTTAAATCTTTTAAATCTCATTGCCAGTGTGACAAGTGGCTCAACTTTATAAATATAGAGATTAAAAGAAATATTTTTTTGAATGAAAATTTTTTAAAAGTTCAATTTTGAAAATGTCATTTGTCAGAGAGAGTCTCACTAATTTGTGTGTGTCGGTTGAGGAAGGGGGGAGCGTTGTATAGAAATTACATTCAGATATAGCCCCCATATGCATGTTTAAAGTTGAACACATATCTGAGGAAGGGAAATTTTCTTGAAATATTATACAATACAGACTTCCATCCGATCATGCTGATGCAAATACGAACACAATGCAAGTATAAAATATAATATAATATATATATATATATATATATATATATATATATATATATATATATATATATATATTGTATTAATAAAAGGTGGAACTGCATAGCTTATTCCACCGTTATATTTTAATTTGCTTCAGTTTGTGTTTATCCATTACACCTGTGCATTTTATCGCCTTCTATAAATTTCCTTTGTGTGCATATTAGACAATGCTTCAAGCAAACTACATTAACCTCTTATGAATTACATTTAATTCACTCCAAATGCTAAGCATCTATTTATGATATAGAAAATAGTCATAAATAAACTTTCGGTAATTGTAAAATGAAATCCGTCATCAAATAAGAAAAAAAATAGTTAATCAATGAGAGTTCATTTTACAAAGCAATATAAAAATTAGTTTACCATTTGGATGTCACTCATAGACATGACTGATTATAATAGGAAGCTGTTTTTTCTTATATCACGAAAAGAAAATTAGCCCTTTAAATCTCACTGTCAGTACAACAAATGGCTCAAATATATATTTTTTATACAAAGTATATATTTATATATTTGCATGTATTGGATTCATTTCTAAACTAATTAGCTGACCATTATGAATTTTGCAAAACTTTTCTGTCCTGAGAATGAGATGGGTATTGTTTTTATGTGTGTGTGTTGGCAAGTAAGCTATAGAGGTGTCCATGTTTCATCTCTGCAAGAATGAAACATAGACGCCTCTGTGTAATTTACTTGACATATCTGATGATTGCCTGTGTGGATGAAATATAGACGTCTTTATGCAGCTTATTGGCCATGGATATATTTTCATACTACTACTAAGCTCTACTAACGTATTGAGCACTGTTATATGCCCTTATATTATTATATGTGAAATAATACATTTTATACACACACACACACACACACACACACACACACAGGGTGCAGTTTAAAGATCTCACATTGTATAAAGATATAAAAGAAAACTCGACTATATTTTTAATACATATATATAGTTTTATTTCAAAAATTATATCAGGGCATGCTTCAAACGTGGGAGATCTTTGTCTTATCCTGAAGGTAGACGATGTTGTTAAGGTTATGAAAGATAATATGCTATGCTGGATAATTGAATGTGCAGCTTGTCTTTTCTTTATATATACATACCCCGCACGCCTTCTCCAAAGACCATTCAGCCAGCCAAGGAGAAATCTTATTGGAGGAGGAGGGGAGGTGGAAGTGGAGAAGGAGGAGGGGGTGAAGAAGTTAATCATCATCAGCTGTTGGCGAACAAAGAAAATTTCACTGACAACCTTGAAGGCACTACTTGAGAGCGAGTGAGAGATTGTTGAACCTGTTAAGACCTTAAGTGACGATGAATAAAAAAAAGACGATGAAGGATTTCTGTAGCCTTTCTAGCATTCGTAGTGTTTCGCTACTTATAAACTAAAGACTCGATCTAAGACAAGTGCGTGACTCTGTTCAAGAATCTTCTGGAATAGGGCAACAAAAAAGAATAACCACTTTCACATGTGTTTGTGGATACACTTGTACATAGATATATTGTTACATAATGTGCAGCTTAAAATTAAGCAACGTTGAACCTGGTCAGTACTTGGACGGGTGACCATTTGCAAAAAAACAATCGTCATAAGTTAATATACTTAAGAAGGTTTGAATCTGTTATTTACTTACTCCCCACCGCAGGAGGATGTGACACAAGGTCAGGAGGAGGGGGAGAGTCAAGCCAGCACCCCTAAAAACACTCTGGCCTTATAAAAAGTGCCAGGGCAGTCCTGTCAGAATTCCCCAATTGCGGCTTCTCAGGCAGTAAGCAATAAACTTACACTACCCAAAAGACAGGAAGCAAGGCCTAGGGAGGTGGAACTCCTAGAATGAATCCTTCAGTCCACGAGATAGAAGACCACTGAAATGACTAGTTTCTGCCAGACTGATTGTTGACATCATAATTTCAATTGGCATATATCAACAATTGGAGTGAGTGGCCAAATGAATGGTGTGACTTATTCGAAGTTATGTGTCCTCTATTTAATTATCAGTGAAATAGTAGAGTTGACTAGACTCTGAAGCCTTGATAAAGCAACTAGTTTTAATAAAGGAAATCTAAAAAAATAAAACTAGTTCTTTATTAATCATTTTAGCATTATTTTCCGGTCGTTTTTGATTTCTCATTATCAAATGGACATAAACCATGTTGGATCAAAAGAGGTTGAATTTTAGTTGGGGATTACCTTCTTTCACTATAAGCCCCACATCACAACTTTTGTAGACTTTCAGTTGGTATCTACTGCCTATCGAGAGAAAAGTGAAATCTTCCTCCGTATCATATACACCTGATTACAAGAGGTTAATGTAGTTTGCTTGAAACATTGTTTATTGTGTATACAAAGGTAATTTATAGAAGGCAATACAATGCAGAGGTGTAACAGATAAACACAAACTGAAGCAAATTGAAATATTTAATGGAGGGACGAGCTATGTAGATTCACCTTTTATTAATACACTGTACATATTCTTTTTATACTTTTGACATTGTATGAAAAAAAACATTTCAAAAATATACATATATGATGATGGATACTCCTGTCAATTTCAACGTATGAGGTTCGCCACAGCAACTAAGTTGTTTCAAAATTCAAACAGATTTTGCCAGTTCTTTATAGTTTATAGTGATGAAGGCTTTGTGTAGAACTATCCACATTTTTGGGGCCATTACTGATCTCAGTCGGTGCAATGGTTGCCACAAGTGAGAGTAGGCAATAGACCTCAGGTTTAACGTCAGTTTTCTATCTGATAGATTGCATGTCTTAATGAAAACTAAGAGTGCATCTCTCCCAGTGGATTAAATGCACCTCCAAGTACCAACCTGTAAATTTCTACATCCTGGCATCCATATATATTAATGAAATGTGAAGCTGTATAGCTTATTGCTCCATTGTATGTTTTCATTTGCTTCAGTTTGTGCTAATCTGTTATACTTCTGTATTGTATTGTCTGTCCTCTATAAATTATCTTTGCATACACAACTGTTATATATATATGTGTGTGTGTCTGTATGTAGCAGAGCATATATGGACAAACAGGAAAATAGCAGTAGAAGCCGAAGGATAGCTGGCTAGGGAAAATATTAGCAGTAGCAGCTGTTAAAGCACATATGCAAATTAGCAAGTGTGCGCAAGCTTGCGTTACAAGAAAAGAGAGAAAAATACACCACATGGCGAGAGCAGAAGCAAGTTATGTGCTACGCAAGATGGACATGTGAAAGTCGTGGGTGAGAAAGTGCTGCCTAGCACCAGCGTGAGGTGGTGGCGACAGAGACTTTTAAAAATTGCATGTGTGTACAAAAAGACTTTGGAAATATAATGAAATGCGTTAATTTGAAAATAACGATAAAGCAGAGACAGGTTCACAACATCTCTTCTGTGAGAAAGACATTGCAGGGAAGAGAAAAAGGCACTCCCCACCAGGCCATGAAGTCTATTTTGAACTCTGTCAAGGCAGGATAAGCTACTTCTAGCAACTTCTGCCCAGATGTGGCAACAGTACTCCATCCTTGGACGTACTTGGCTCTTATACAGGTAGAGAATTACATCAGCAATGAAATATCTACTGGAGCGGTAGAATGATTCCACCATTTTTCCAGCAGCCTTGGCAACGGATTTGATGTACTTGTTCTATTTTAGATCAGGAGTAAAGATCAGATCCAGAAGATTGTCAAAATATGGAGCCTCCCCAAGACGAGAGCCATTCATTTCAATTGATGCCAGACGAGGATCCAAGCATTGATGATGGAAGCTTGGTTTTAGATGCCACCTCTTTCCCCATTGAATCACGAGATCAAGATCAGAGGAGAGAGAATCAGAGAGAACTTGATCCTTTACAGCCTTTGAAGTGTTGCCAAAGATGGTAGTGTCATCAGCAAACATGTCTACAAATGATCTAAGGATGTGATTTGGAAGATCATTGATGTAGATCAGAAAGAGAGTTGGGCCCAGGATGGACCTATGAGGGACTCCAGTATGAGCTTCTGATTTCTGCCCATCATCCACTACTCTTATGAATCTATCAGAAAGAAATGATTTAATAATTGAAAAGACATTTCCAGCTCTACTGTAGCTGGAGATTTTGTGAAGTAGACCTTTATGCCATACCCTATAAAAGGCCTTTGATATGTCAAGTGCAATTGCCCGAGAAAGGAAGCCTCCATCGAGAGATTTATTAATCATATCAGATGTAATGGTTAACACATCTGCTGTAGATCTAGCAGAACAGAAACCATATTGCATGTCACCGAGGAGGTTATTTTTGCTGAGATGGTTTACTATTTTTTACGATCACTGCGCTTCCTCATTTGACGAGAGACACCATTCCCCAATGTTTTTTTCCATGGTTATCTTTTCTTTTATCTGCTATGCTGACTGTGTCGTCATCTTTTATATTGGTGGCTACACAAGTATAAAAAAATATAAAACAACTCAAAAGAAAGCATAAAAAATACATTCTGTGGATGTCAGTTTGGCTGTGTGTGTGTGTGTGTGTGTGTGTGTGTGTGTGTGTGTGTGTGTGTGTGTGTGTGTGTGTGTGTGTGTGTGACACCATCATCGGAGATGACCCTCTAAGTATTAAGGTCCACATCTATGTCTTCTGTCGAGGCAATGTTCGTTGGTTGAAATTAGCTCATCTCAATCTGCCCTGACTGTCGCAAACTCAAGACACCTTAAATGTCCCGAATTGTCATAAATTGTCGCAAAACTCGTTGTCACTTGTAAAACTAACTCTAAATATATTGACTTCTGTTGTCAGGTGCTTTTATCCCAATCACTGCCACACCTTGATTAACATTGTTCCCTTTGTGTGCCCTGGTGACCGTTGTTCTGTTGATAAACTTATTTCCTCTTTCTTTGATATATGGTTTTCCTCTTTTTTTACTTCTTAACACTTGGGGAGGGAGGCATTGACAGTATCACACCATCATCGAATAAGAAAACAATAAAGATGAATAATTAATGAGATGTCCTTTTGCAAAGCAATATGCAAATTAATCATCTAATGTTGATCAGATACACATAGTCAGTATATTAGAAACTGAACTGGTAATGCCTGGTGTGCTGTTAACCCTCGGCAGGCTATGCCGGCTTATTCTGAAGGAGTAAGTGTACAGGGAATATCAAATTCACAAGCGTAGCCTCATAGAGGATGTCCTTTTCTCTTCCCTGCAACCTCTTTCTCACAGAAGAGATGCTACAAGTTTGTCTCTACTTTATCATTATTTTCATGGCAAGTGCTCGGCTGAGCTCCAATCTATGCTCCCCCCCCCTCACCAAACTTTCACAAGAAACACCCGTCTAGCAGAAATCACTATCAATAATTTCCCCCACTCTTTATCTGTACCTAAACCTAAACGTAGATTCCATGAGCAAAGCTTCTTTATTAGAACTGCACGCCTATGGAATTGTCTTCCGTTTTCCTGCTTTCCAGCTGATTACAATATAGTTGTCTTCAAGTCTAATGTAAACAAGTTTTTGATGAGCCGTTCTATATAAGTTAACAAATTTACCAAATTTCCATTACTAACGATTACTATATTGTTATATTGTCCAATTTCTACTGTACACTCTTTAACCCTTATCCTCGAGTGGCCTCAAGGCCTTGATAAGGGGTGATGCCTATGTAAAAAGAAAAAAGTAGTCCCCAGCTGTATTTATATCTCGGTCATGGGAAGATGAAATAGTGCCTAGCATTCTCAAATGGTCATCCAATTACTACTGACCAGGCTCCACATTGCTTAACTTTGGCAATCTAGTGTCTGAACATAATTATGTCAAACCTTAGAAACATTAGAAAACTATTGTTTTATTATTGAAATTATTATAGAGTTGTTTAAGTATCGTGTGAGTGGATGAAAAACAACCAATCATAGGTTACCTTTTTAAAAGCAAATTATATGTAGTAACAAAGATATTGTGACGTCAGCAAAAAGAAAGGAACACAACACAAATGAAAATGTTATAAAAAAAAACTTGTATAATGAAAAAGCGAGGAAAGTGTTTTGCAAATAGCTGGTATTTGCAGAACTTATCTCCAAAGATGCACCCTTTTAACAGTTCTTACATTTCTTGTTCGATTATGCCTTTTAATATCACTGTCAGTGCATCAAAAGGTCCAACTTTATAAATATACAAATGTATGAGGGGCGTTCCAAAAATAATTTCTCCTATTTTTTTTATTCTGACCGAATGAACCAGAGGGGGTTGCAAATTGTATTGTTGTGATGATTTAAACTAATACATTTATGACTTGAAAGTTTCATCTGTTTCAGATATTGACGGTGTGAGACGCTAAGAAAGCAACCTCTGTCATGAATGTCTGTCAGAAGCAGAGATGCATCATTGAATTCCTTCATGCAGAAAAAATTGAACCGATCAATATTCAATAGCTCCTGTTGAATGTTTATGAAGCCATTGCAGTTGATATCAGCACAGTTAGGAGATGTGTTTGTCGATTTCAGAGTAACAGAGATGTGAGTGACAAAGCACAAACTTTTATGGCAGTCATCAAAAGAGGCTGATAAAAGTATATTGAGAATGGTAGTCACTATGTAGAAAAATAAATTCGATAGCACAAAAGGTCACTTGTTTTAATGGTACCACTCCTGTCTTTGTAGCTCTTCAATGTTTTAATTCGTGGGTTACAAAATAGAAGATCTTACTTTTGGAACGACCCTGAAAATGAGTTAATAAAAAGTGAATGTTTAGTTTAAGCCCACAGAATTACTTTTATAAAAGGTATGGCTGTCACAATACCAGAATTTTAAGTTTTACTCGATGATCTGTGACTTGTTGAGTCAACGTTGGTACATTGTACATTAGATAGATAAAAAAAAGAAAGAAAATAAAAGCTCAACGTTTTAAGCAACTGTAATCGAATCAATAAACAAAACCTACTTTTTGTCATGTTGAAATGTCACATGATCAAAGAATTTAAACAAAAAAAATACATTGTGCTGTCATAATATGGTTTTATTCTCACTCTACTTCCTTTGTTTCTCTCTTCTTCCTCTCTCTATCTCTCTTTTTCTCTCTCTTTCTTCACCTCTATCTCTCTTTCTTTTCTCTTCTACTTTTCTCTTCTCTCTCTCTCCTCCTCTCTCTATTGCTTTCTTTCTCTTCCTCTTTTTCTATTTCCCGTCTTCCATCTCTATTTCTTCTCTCTCCTCTTCTCTCCTCTCTATTTTTTCCTTCTCCTTTCTCCTTTTCCCTTCACTCTCCTCTTACCACTCTCTTACTCGCCTCCCTTCTCTCGATCTCCTCTTCCCCCTTTCTCTTCTCCCCCCTTTCTCTTCTCCCTTCATCTTCTTTTAATTATTTATATGATCCCAGTCTTCTCTTATTCACCTCTTATTTAAGTATTTGTTCCCCTCCCCATTGATAACATTCATATACAAACGTTCATGATCCTCAGAGTTTTAGTATTAAAAAAATCTCATACTCAACATTATACTTGTGATATATATATATATATATATATATATATATATATATATATATATATATATATATATATATATATATACACTCGATAATGGCACCATTCATAAACGGTCTCAGACATTGAATTCCTTTTGATGGCTTCCAAACAATTTAATTATACCCATTTCATTCAATGGCTTCTCATATGGGTTTCAAGGTGCTACAAGGGTTAAATCTGATAACACAAGAAACCTTTTAGCCAAATACTTTCTGATTAAAGTGTACTCCTGATTAGAAATCGTTACATCTGTAACAGTTCAAGGATCTTTAAAATCAGGTAGAAAAAATAGAAAGAAAAACAATAAGACCGAGGAGAAAAGCGAGGGGGAGAAAAAAAAAAGAATCGAAAATGAAATCTTAATAGCTATGTCAAGAATTTAGTCAGAAGAGATAAAGGGGAGATCAAAGGACTGGTTGGTAATTGGAAGACACGTACAATACACAAACCAGAAAAAAGAGAGAAAGAAAGAAAAATTTTGAAAGTAAAATATTAAGGTATTCGAAATCAATATCATATAAAATTTGATAGCATCAAGACTTTGGTAACTAGAAAGAAAAGCAAGAAAAAGGAAAGAACAGAAGGGGGAAGGGAATCAAAAGAATAAAGGAGTGAAAAAAAATCTTGTCTGCACTATTATTTCAACAATAGGTTGGATAAAGAGAATCAGATTCATATATTTTTCAATAGTGTAAAGTGAGTTTGATTGGTTTGAGAAAACTAGAACTCTGTTTGCTTCTGCATAGTTGCACCCCCCCTGTCTTTATATATACTAGAATACCCACACCAAGACAGGTAAAATTAGATCTCAGAACAGAATAGTTTTGTACCACTTTTATGCCCCCCCCTACAAAGATCAAAATCAAGATATATACTACTGCTACTAGACCTTATCTAGAATCCTTGTTGTGACTTGTGATGAAAAGTGGGTTCTTTAGGACAACCAGCGATGCTCAGCTCAGTGGTTAGATGCCGATGAAGCTCCACAACACTTCCTGAAGTTGTACTAAAAGAAGGTCATACTGACTGTTTGGTGGTCTGCAACTGGTTTCATCCGTTTTTGCATGCAGGCGAAACCATTTATGTGGAAAAGTACTGCCAACAAATGAATGAAATGCATTAGAAACTGTGACAACAACACTCAGCTTTAGTCAACAGGAAAGGCACCATTCTACTCCATGACAATGCCTGATCACACTTTGCTAAACCGACCCTGCAGAAGTTGAACGAATTGGGCTATGAAATGTTGTCTCATCTGCCATACTCTCCAGACCTCTCACCTACTGGCTACCATTTTTTCAAGCATCTCAGAAACTTTCTGCATGAGAAATGGTTGAAAAACCTAAGCGATGTCAAAAACGTTTTCAGCGAATTCATTGCCACCAGAACGCAAGATGTTCACATTACTGGCATAAATGCATTTGTTTTGCGTTGGAAAAGGTGTGTTGATTCTGATGGTGCTTATTTCGATCAATAAAGTTTTGTTAGAGCTGAGACATATTCATCTGAATTTAAAAGTTAAAAACTGCAGAACTTTCTTGTCAACATTATATATATATATATATATATATATATATATATAATATATATAAAAGTTTTAAAAAGGATAAGTGGAGTCATTATTAGAATTATGGGGAAGATCAATGGGGGAAAAAAACTAAAAAAAAAAAAAAAATTAGACAGGAGAAAAATAGTCAAAAGACTATTCGACTGAAAAAAAAAAGAACCTCGAGGTACCTTTCAACCGACACTTTCCAAGAGATTAGGTCGGTAGCGATTAAAATAAATACAGTTTACACATAATTGAAAATGGAGGCGAGGGGAGGGGTGAAACCAATATATATATATATATATATATATATATATATATATATATAAAACTACACGGGGTGAAATAAATAAATGAATAACCCGTGATATATCGCCCATATTTCAGAACCTGGGACAGAAAAAAAAATTGCCTGCAAATAAGTGCAGAAACAAGGAATAATGACACAATGTAGGCATTTTGTTTTTTTTGTTTTTTTTGGTTAATTAGAGCTCTTTAAACAAGTCTAATTTATTCAACAACTCCTTTTGCCTACACAGCGATGGTCTGTAGGCAAAAGCCTGTACGGCTTCCAAAATATTGAGATGCTGTTTGGAACGGGCCTTGTGTACAATGCGAAAACAACCATCCAAATACACTTCACCACATGCTTTATTGTCATACAAGTGTGCATCAATTGATGACTCATGAATAGGTGAGCACCCGGATGTGCTCTGTAAATGCCCGGTCTAGTTTAGTCCCCCCCCCCACATTGATCTTCCTCATAATTCTAATAATGACTCCACTTATCCTTTTTAAAACTTTAATAACATTTTGTACCACTAAAAACCTTTATATATATATATATATATATATATATATATATATATATATATATATATATATATATATATATTTCATAATTTTTGATAGGATACAACATTTATATATTGCAATTATGAAGGGAAGACCTGTTTTGATATTCATGATTAAGCCAGCTAACCGGTTTTGCCCTCACTCTCCTAGAGCTAGATAAAAGGATTTTTATTTATAAAAGCTATAGAAACCTACGAGGGAAATATATGTTTAAAATAAAGTGTACTATGGGGAGAAAAAAAAGGTGGGTAACACTATATATCTAAAATAAACCTATGTATGATCTATGTAGAATGATAGAATCTTCTAGAGGCTAATCACATTCAAACAAAAGATATTCGTTCTGTTTACAATGAGGAGGTCTCTTCAAATGAACGTGAATGATTTCCAAAATCTTCAGATGAAAGTCCAAATGAACACGACTCAAAATGGTGCAGGAGTCAATGCTGAAGTTCATAGCACATGACGGGTTTTTGAGCAAATGATCAGTTATTGAAGACCTGGATGCCTACCTAATGGTAGGTAGGTACCATTCCTGATTGTACCAGGTATATGTTGTTATGCAATCGTAACGTCGTTTGATCCACATAGTCGGCACTGCAAGTACATGTTAATTGATAAATTACATTATTACTATGCGGAAGTAGAACGTCTTTTCGAGAGGATGCCATTAGTGGTTTCATAGAGAACACAACACGTATGTTGGAAGCAAATTAGCACTGTTTAGATATATAGTCTTTTCTCTGTTTAGTTTTGTTTTTGTTTTTTTTCTCCTTGTTAATATACTTTATGTTAAACTCAGGGGGTTCTATCGCTATTATAAATAAAACATCTCTCAATCCAGCTCTAAAAGATAGGGGGCAAAACTGGCCTCTGATTTTTTTTTTGTATACTTTTAATCATGAATATCAAAATATGTGTTCCCTTCATAATTGCAATATATATATACTAGCAGTTCAGCCTGGCTTTGCTCGGGCCCTATGTACTGTTCATAACTTTATGTGCATATATATATATATATTAAAAGTTTTACTCATGTCCAGATGTGACTACATCTAAAATTTCAAGTGTTTAGACCCAAAATTGGCGGAGGAGTTTGGTAGTCTGCAAAAGTCAACTCTGTAAACTTTGACCTCTTGGCAGCCAAATTTTCATCTAAAAACTGATTAAAAAGCTTACTGCATATCTGAATACCCTTTATGTAAAATTTATAATGTTTAGATCCAAAATTGGCTGAATAGTTTGCTAGAGACCGCAAAAGTCAAATCTTTTAAACTTTTACCCCATGGCAGCCAAAATTTCAGTCAAAAACCGATTAAAAGGCTTGCCCTATGTCTGAATACACTTTTTGTAAAATTTCAAATGTTTAGACCAAAAATTGGCTGAGCAATTTGGTAGAAACCGCAGAGGTCAAATTTTTTAAAATTTTGACCCCCTTAGCATTTATTGTTGTGAGCTCAAATCAAATTAAAAAGCTTGATCCATGTCCAAGTAACCTATATCTAAAATTTCAAAATTAGTGGAGGAGTTTGGTAGAGTTTTCAAAGGTCAAA
The DNA here is from genome assembly GCF_053919585.1 of Euprymna scolopes. Lineage (NCBI taxonomy): Eukaryota > Metazoa > Mollusca > Cephalopoda > Sepiida > Sepiolidae > Euprymna > Euprymna scolopes. The sequence goes on from NC_136488.1 coordinate 23,035,154, forward strand.
CTGTTGAACTTTGACCCCATGACAGCTAAATTTCTGGCCGAAAACTGATTAAAAAGATTTTCCCAAATCTCAATACCCCTTATGTCCAATCTCGAGTCTGTAGACTGAAAATTGACGGAATAGTTTGATAGGGAAGTGTACACACACGGGGACAAACACAGAGACAATTTCACATATATATATATAGCCTTTGAGACTTTACACGACCAGTTGCCACAGTCAATTGAAAATTTCTTGGGGCTACTAAAAGTGGTAAATCACTCGCCTGTCAGTCAATAAAATTTCTTTAAATAAAGCAACGGGGGGGGGACTCATTTATTTTATGACCCTCAAATGGTGACTTAGAATGACCTATGTCTCATCATTTGTGAATTCTTTCATCTCTAGCTGTGAAACTGTTGGAATATCATATTGAAAAAAGAGTGGTCAAGCTAAAGGTCAACAAGAGGTTAAATTTACACATTTGGCTCTCTGATTTTGAAATTCATTTGGAAAAAAAATCTTCGACACTACAACTACATACACTTCATGCTTACAAAAGTAAAGACGAACATTTGAAAGAGGAAAAAAAATGCATCGTTCCGTCAAGCATCCGAAGAAATGATTCTTATTTCTATGGAACAATAATATGAATGATTCTATATAAGAAACCGGTGTTGTATTTTAACGTTTTGTTGAATATTTACTGAAATGTTTGTAATAATAAAATAGTTGATTTACAAGAGTTAAACAAATATTTTCTTCTTAGGTTATACACACGGTTATTTCTTGAATTGTTGTAAAATTATTTACTATTATTGACTGAAACAAAGACATAAAGTGGACAAGTAAAAATATTTTGGGGTGAGTAAATTTTCCCTCACACTTGACCGGTGGTAGAGTGATTTTTTTTTTTTTCAAATCTCAAAGGCTGTATGTATATATATATATATATATATATATATATATATATATATATATATATATATATATATATATATATAATGTCCGCAGTCATTAAATAATTTATAAATGTGGGTCATCAAAGTAGTTAGAAAATGTGCTTCTTTCAAAAGTTGAACCAATCAAAGTTGGTAAGTATCCATCAATACAAATGCAGTCAGTCTTTTTCTAGTCTGAAAGTTGTAATTAATTTTGCAAACTTTGTTTGAATATGTGTCAAGTGTCCTTAACTTAGACCTTGACATCATACAAGTCAGCTACTCAAGCAAAAGGGACACTTTTTATTTATTATTCATTCTATTCAGGATTTGAGAAAATAGGTTCATCGTTGGTCACAGGGATACTGCCGTGGCCTATGGAATTGGATATGCAACGTTCAAATCTTAACAAACCTAGTTGCGATCATATAACATTCCAAAAAAACAAAAATTAAATGAAGGCACATGAAGAGAAAGCACATGCACCTTGGAACAAACGTTGCATACCCATTGGTTATCACTAGTGAGCAATCTAGAAACAATTCAGTTAAATGAAAGTATTTTTGACATATGCCGCCTGCATTTCAGTTTTTTTTATTGTTGCTTCACATGTGTGTGTTCTTTGTAGGACATATTGTTTATTGATTATGATAATAAGACAAATAAAACTCATGCATGAAAACATAAGGAGACTTATTGGTGGTTTTAAAGGTTTTATTGGGGAGAAAAGTTCATTCACGTGAGGAGAGATAACAATTAATCCCTTATAAAAGATAGGCTAAAATTACTTTCTTTTTACTTAATTTTCTTAATAAAAATTGGTCGATGAACAGTTATGTCTTGAGGAAATATTCACTTAGATCCCCACATTTTCATTGTCTCTTCGCTTCTCTAACATAAACTGCCTCAAAAACTTTGTGTCAAACATATAATTTCCATTTATAATTCGGCGCCTGCTTCTAGAATGTTTTGCCTATGAAGCTAACTATTGACCCCTATTACCTCACTTGCTTGGTGCACTGGGCCTATTTCTGCCTGCTGCTAGTCTGTTCTAACATGTACTTAACGAATCACTCCCGAAATTCATACTAGTTAACATAATTTGCATACGACATAATCAGGTTGACACACTAGCTCTCGTTAGATTACCTAAGTTAAGTAACGTTGCACCTAGTCAGTACTAAAATGGGTGACTACTTATAAATTCCAGGTGCTGTATGTATTCCCCAATTACCTTGGTGTTGTTTCCAGTCATCTATCATTTCTCTTTGCCACTGGACTCAAGCAGTGCCGATTCAGGAGAGGTGCGGTTGGTGATTGTGCAACCCTTTCCTCACAATTACTCGTGCAACTTCCCTTACAAGTATCCATATCTTGTGACATAATCTGTAACGTACTAATGTGTACTTAGTGAAATTATCCCAAAATTCATACTAGTTGATATAATTTGTATTTATCAGCATAGGGTTCCAATATACAGCACTCCTTTACACATGAATCCTGCTAGAAAAGGTCACTCTCCCCCAACTTTGTATATGTATTTCCATGACTTATACAAAAGCAGCAAAGTGTAGTATCTGTTCTAATACTATACTTCATCTTTTGTGCCCTCGGTCTGTGAAAAAAATCTTTTTAGACTAAAACAATTTTAATTTGGGGCCCAATCCAGAGTACCTTTTGTGGGGGTTGGATTTTCCCTACATTAAAAACTGGCCTTATGTCTCACTCTACTCTATTGGGGAGGCAAATACATAAGGATCTGTAGAAATGGCCATGTCAAGTTCAAATTTTATCAAGTTTATTCTGATCATTTACACACTAATACTGTTGGAGAAGGTATGAACCCGCTCTGCCAAGCAGACTGTTGATAAAATTGCAACTTTAGTTCGGTTGTATATCATGATTGATTTACAATATGTATTTATATTTTGCTATTAAATAATACAAAAAAATTGATATGTCATTGAATTGGCAGACAAATAAAATTTCTGGAAAGCATTGGTCATCAAGCTTTGATCTTGGTCAGTCATTATAATCTTCTCCTGATTACAATGGTGCGATCGTCTTTTTAGTCAGTCTATAGAGCCTTCCTTATCTATATAGTCCTAAGTGAATTCATCCAGAAAATACTTGGCATGCTGTTGGTTGGCCCATTTTTCCGTTTTTAGCAATGAAACCGCTTGGCGTATTTTTGGCAATTCTTTGGTGCTATTTTTGTAGCAGGTTTGTCTTGTGATTCAGTCACATTTGTAAGACAATCTTGTCCAAACTGTTGACTAGTTTCGTGATGCAAGTTGTTCTGCTGGTTCATAATGTTGATGTGTCACCATTAGGGATATGACAACAGCATATTCTTTTCCTTGTTTTGATTCTCAGGTATATATCCATTGATATCTTACATGTTTTTATGTAGAGTGATGTGGTTCTCGGTTGATTGTGCCTAAGTGTGTCGGATAGATACTTGAGAGTAAAAACAATGAAAAGAATATGCTGTTGTGCCAGCCTTAGTCATCATGAGGTTAGCGTTCTTGGAGCTCATTAGACATTGCCTGATGCTCACAATATTGATGGCCGATTTCTGAAAGACCCATACATTCTACTTTTCTGGGCAGACACTGGTTTCTGTGTGTTACTCTAAACAGTGTTAACATTTTTCCTGTTTTAGTGTCTAATTTTTTTTTTTTTTCAATTTTTTTATCGATTTCTTCAAGCTGGAATGGGGCATCCTACTGGATGCCAGACATTCACCCACTATCATATATTCCAACCAAGAGATCTTTTAAGATTCTAACTGTCCTTTTAAGTGCAACTGTTTGAATCACTTTTGCACATGGTTCACCGAGTATAATTGCCAAGTATTTTGAAATTCTTTTTCATGAATCCAGTTACTCCTACAATTACTGGAATAATGAAGATCTTCCTAAGATTCCAGTTTCTTTTCATGTCATACATAAGACCTTGGTATTCCATTATCTTTTCCCTCTCAGCTCATCATCATTGAGGACACTAACTTCTATTAAGGTTCTTTTTTTTTTCTCTCCTTGTTTCATATCGCTATGCCAATTTTAATAGCTCCGTTTTCTAGGTATGCAGTTGTAGAAATTGCTAATCTGTTTATGTCCTTTTGTGGCCTGTCAACAATGCCCAAGCTATATGTTATCACAGGCATGACTAGTTGAGCTTAGTGTATGGTATATATGTTCATAAATGATGGGATATCCGCAGTAAAACGTGATCTCCTAAATCCATACTTATGATCAGAAAGAATAGCATTAATAAGGTGGCAGACTGTTACTAGATTAATTCAAGATTCAAAGATTAAAGTGCATTAAGTACATTATATATGGACGAAGAGTAAATTTATTACTGATTACTTTTAAAAAGCTTGAATTTGCCAAGGCACTTTTTTCCTTCGGTCCCAAATTTAACAGAGATTTAACGGCCATCTTGTAATGACCTGTTCCGTGTTGATTGTGGAGTAATACTGGTTCGGTGCAGTTTTAGAGGGTCTCCCCTCACAGGCTTTGCCTTTTCTCTTTGAAAAGGTGTTAGTTTATTGCTAATCACCTGAGACGTCCTTACTGGAGAATGTCGATGGGGCCTCACATAGGCATCTTTTGCAAGATCAAAGAGCTCCTCCTCTGGAGCACTAACTTTTCAATCCCACTTTCTGATCCTTATGTCACATTTCTAGTGGTGGGAGGGAAATAAATACCACTTTTCAACCTATGTGTTCTATGACAGCTTACATCCTACATTCGTCCTCTTCAATCCCACCTCATATATATATATATATATATATATATATATATATATATATATATATATATATATATATATATATATATATATATATATATAACACTTCGAGTGATTACTAGGGCTATAACAAAAGCATATTCTTTTTATTATTTTGACTCTGGAGTATATATCCGACACAGACACAATTAATCAACCGAGAACCACATCACTCTATAGAAAAACATAAATTATCAATGGATACCTGACCTGATAATCAAGACAAGGAAAAAAAATATGCTCTTTTCATAAACCTAGTGATTACCATCAGGTTGGATTCATGTTGAATAAACATTGGAGAGAAATTATCTGTTATTTGGTTTATCCATAACTGTTTGATTTTCATAGATAAATCTTATTTAATGTTTTCTGGTTCTCAATATTTGCTCATCCTATATGTTTTCTTTGTTTTTATTTTTCTTCTAAATCGTCTTTTTCTTTGCGTCTCAATTTTTATTTGGTTTGTTATCTTTACGATTACTGTTTCCACTTCACTTCCGGTTGTCCCTCTCCCTGCTGAGAATGTTCTTTTCCAAATAATTATGTTATTAAGAAAAAGTCCTTCTTAACATGCTGTACTTTCAACTAACAATTTAATAAACAAAAGATATTATAAAACATCAATTAAAATTGAAGGTGCAATCGGAAGTGAAGTGAAAACAGTAATCGTAAAGATAACCGCTTTGTCTGTAGCACTTATCTACTTTTAATTCCTTGATAGTGAATGATAAATTTAATTACTTTTTTTCTCTTTACAGTTGTTAAGCATTGTGTACATGCGCGCGCGCGCGCGCGTGTGTGTGTGTGTGTGTGTGTGTGTGTGTGTGTGTGTGTGTGTGTGTGTGTGTGTGTGTGTGCGGCAGTGTGTGTTCATGTTCCAACTTCTGATAGCAAACGGAGCAGCTGGGTTGGATCATTGTGACTTAGAAGCTGGATTCTGTTATCTCTTGAAAATTGGTTTCTGATATTTTCAAGTCATGTGATCATCTGTTCAAGAAATCAGGTGACTCAAGGACAACCAATTGAAACGCTTATACACGGCTGTTTTCTCACCATATCTATTCCTAGTCTGTGTGTCTTTTCGTGACTTTCTATATTGTGTCTCTTGAAAGCAAGTGATGGGAGGGCAAGAAAGAGAGAGGGAAAGTGTTTCTGTAAATAGTGATGGATGGAAGGAAGGGTGGGCATATATATATATATATATATATATATATATATATATATATATAAAATTTTGTTCTATATGGGGATGGAGCATCCTACTGGATGTCAGATAATCATCCACTGTCTCAGACATTACAGCCGAGTACTCATTTTAAGATTACAAATATCCCTTTAAGTGCAATTGTTTGTATCTCTCTTACACTTGGTTCACCGGGTATATTTGTCAGATAGTTTTCAAATTCTCTTTCATGAGTCCAGTTGCTCCTATAATTACTGAAATGGAGATTTTTCTAAGATTCCAATTTCTTTTCAAGTATTGTGTTATTTTTTTCTCTCAGCTCTATTTAACCCAGCATCATTGGGGATGACTAACTTCTACTAAGGTTGTTTCTTTTTCCTTGCCCAGATTACTATATCAGGTCTAATGGCTCTATTTTATAGGCACATAGGTATTGGAATTGCATAATTATAATGGATGAGGTAGATATTTACTTGCTGCCCAACACAACAAGATGTAACACAAGGTCAGAAGATAGGTGTGTTCAAGCCAGTGCCCCTAAAAGAGGGGAACTTTGGCCTAACAGAAATTACCCAGGTTTCCAAGCAACCAGAAAAGCAAGGAGATTAACTCTACATATTAAATGAGTGTATAACTTATATTTCAACCGTTCTTTCTGGTATATGTTCTCAGAACTTGCTGTTACATTCAATATTCAACTTTTTTACAGATGGTCCAGTGGAGATATTTACACACTTCATTGTGTCACACTGTATAGTAAGCGTCCCCCAGCAAAATATTACAACTGGATATCAGGTGGCTCATACTCTCGACTTTTGTGTGACAAAATGTGCGCTTCCTTATCTATATATAGTCCTGAGTGAATTCATCCAGAAAATAATGGGAATGCATTTGACTAGCACATTTTTACATTTCATTTTTTTTGCGATGAATGATGTTGCCGTATTTTTGACTGCTCTTTTAGACTATTTCTGTCTCATTTATTTATATATATATATATATATGTATAGTCATCCATATACAGTACTGTTTCGCTGTTTCACAGCTCATCAGTGCAGCTAGACAAGCAACTACCTCAAGCCAGGATCGAAACCTGATGGCCCAAACGACAGTTGGAGCTTCTAACCGTTGCGCTATACAGCTGTTGCTATGCAAGCAGTGAATGAACAATGTTTTGACATTGTCCAAATACCTAAGCTCAATTTGTTTATACAAAGAGTATCGCTTTATACGCTAATGGTAATTTGTATATCACTTCCCAAATGCTCAACCTAAGATAGGAAACAAAAAGATATCTAATCATTTTGTTTAATTTTATTTTAGTTGAAGTTCTCTGACAGCAATGGGCTTCTTCCTAGGGCTAACACTTGATCCCTACATGAGATACATAGATATTTGAATATTCCATTAAATCTCCTTTACCTCTCAAACACTGAGGTAGTAAAGAAGTTAAGAATATTAATTTTCCTTTCCCCAATTGACTAGTTATATATATTAATAGTAATAATATATTATAGTAAATCTTTCTTGTAATCTCTTGGTCTTACTGCATTCCAAAACAAGAATTCATCTAGTCTGGTAAAGTATCCATCTTAGTGCTATTTACAATAAGCAGCATCACTTAGAGAAAGTATATCATTCCTCATATGTGTGTTAGCTATACTGAGGTGATCTTATTTTGGACGTAAATACTATGTGATTTTGAATATTTATTCAATGTTTACTTATTAGATAAAAGTATCCTCATGTCAGGTTGTCTTGACAAACCCTTTAGAAATTCAAGGATAGTGTATAGTAGGCATTCAAGTTCTGTTCTCTATATATATATATGTGTGTGTGTGTGTGTGTGAGAGAGAGTGTATATATATATATATATATATATATATATGCTGGTACCATGTAACTCAGTACTACCTGCCTCATGGTCAGTCGCCAGCAACTAAATATTTATTGAGATCATAAACCAATTGATAATATTTTTTTCTTGGCAATATATCTTTATTTGGTCAATGCCTGCATTAAAAAAAGAACTGTAATGGATGAGACCGATCACAGACCACCAAACAGTCAACATGACCTTCTTTTGATGCAACTCTAGTTTCCGGAAGTGTCATGGAGCTTTGCTGGCATCTAACCACTGAGCTGAGTGTCGCTGGTTATCATAAAGAACCCATTTTTCATAAGTTACAACCAGGTCAAGAAACAGATCGTCATTGTTGCATAAAAGAAGGGAAGATGACACTTCATAATGGTGTTTGTTTTGGTCTTCATTCAATTCATGAGGCACCTATTTGATAAGTTTTTTGTCTTTCCAATCTCTCTCAAGTAGTTAGAAGTTGTTGTATACGTTACATCTAACTTAGAAGCAAGTTCTTAAACAGTTGTGTGTGGATTAGCTTTGACTAAGGCTCCTAATTGATTGTTGTCAACATCCGATGGCCGACCACTACTCTCCTCATCTTCAAGACTCTCATTGCTGCCACAAAATTTCTTAAGCCACCATTGTGCTGTGCGTTCAGTAGTGGTTCCTGTGCCAAACACTTTGTTGATATTGCAAGCCATTTCTGCCTAGCTTGAATTGAAATAAGAAAATTGTGTGAATTTGCTTTTTTCCCATCTTTTATTCAACATTCTGAAAAGAAGACTGTTTTAAAACGCTTGTAATTTAAACGATTAGATAAAGCGAAAAACGCCATTTTAAATGATGTATAAAGGAAAGTTATTATAATGAAAACTTACTTGAAAATGTATCATTTGAAATCAAAATTAAAAATTCTGCAAGAACCTTCTTGTCAACTTTACTTGATTCCAACTGAATCTACTAAAATTATTATGGACGTAAGAATATTTCCTTTTATTATTGCAAATAAAACAAGCGACTTGATCGCTCACATCAATAAACTTTGAAATTTGTTTACCAAGACAGTAATTAATTATAAGAACAATGTCAAGAATGTAACTTTATAGCTTTAGCAATAATATTAACTGATTTTGTGATTATGATATCATAAATCGTTTGCATAGACAAGTTCTGGTTAAAACTATGTTGACATCATTTTTTTTCAGATTAGAGAAGTTAAAAGCCAATTTCTGGTCATATTTAGATTTAAATATACCAGGTGCTGTAGGCAAAAAAAATATATATATATACCACACCCAAGTATATTAATTGATACCAACTTTACTGGGATGGTTCAGACTATCTGTTCCATTTAACATTATAAAACCAGGATAAGCATCAGACCTAAGACCCCCATTCGTCCATTCATGAAGTATTGTTGCCACGTCTGGATTAGTGCACCCATTGCTAGTTTCTCTCTAATAGACAGGGTCAATGAAAGAGTCTCCAATCAAATAGGTCCCACGTTGTGAACCAAACTCCAACCCTTGCTTTACAAATGCTTTATTGGTATGCGTTCTGATAAACTCGTGGCATTTGTGCCCCCCTCTATGTAAATATCTCCAAATAACAAAATCCCACCTCTTCACAATAGAGATCCCCAGATGCCGAAAAGTCTTCTACTCTAATAGCTTCTTCCCTTGAACTGCTAGACTTTAGAATTCCCTCCCTATTTCTTGCTTCACTATCTGTACTAATGTAGGAATTCAAGTGTAATGCACATATCTCATTGCTCAACTCCCTACTTAGAGTGATCCTGTAGACATGTTCTCTAATATAAACCCGTTACATCTGAGAGGCAAAGTGCCTTTTTACAGGTGAATAAGAAGTAAAAAAAAAAAAAAAAGAAACATTCCAGGAAAAAGATGACCATGACTACTATTACTACTACTGCTACTGCAGCATTAGACACTTTGATGGATATTTAGCAGAATCTGAACTAACTGAAAGTTATACTGATGTGTTAAAGAATGTTAGAGGAGCTATAAGACCAGAGAAGTTAAGAGTCTAGTCATAATTAGATGGGTGACCATTTAAGAATATCATGTGCTGTATCTCTACTCTATCATTATTTTATCGTAGGTACTCAACTGAGTTACTAGCTGTAGTCTTTCTCCCTCGTAGAACATTGACAGCAGACACTCATCTTTGTCTAACTTCAAAAACTGCCAACAATTTTTTTTTATTTATCTTTGCCTAAACCTAAACGTAAATTCTATGAGCAAAGCTTCTTTCCTAGAATTACCAATCAATTCAGGTAACTTTATTATGTAGTAGAACTGATATTTATTCAATGTAGCCGCCTTCAGCCTCAATCACAGCCTTGATACAGGTCCAGAACTGGGAGTATGCCTTTTCCACAAGCACCGGCGGGAGCTTGGCAAATACTCAGCTGATGGTGGTAATCAGGCTGGCTTTGATGTTGTGGGAGATCATGTTGATGTTCTCAGCGTATGACTAAATGAAGTAGTCCAGCAGGTTCAGGTCAGGAAAGTAGAGGCCAGTGAGAGAAGGGTACAAAGTCGTAGCACTCCTTATTAAGCCAAGCCTTGGTCTCTTTGGACATGTGGGTCAGCGCCGAGTCCTGCTGCCACACCCAGAGTCTGCCAGAAACCACCTGATTGCACCAGCGATCACCATACTTACTCTTCAGCACATCCAGGTATACTTTGGTGTTCACTTTCAAGCCGACTTCGAAGATGTGAGTTGGCATGATGTGGCCCTCAATTGAAACCACACTAAAGACTATAACCATGGCCAGAAACTCCATTGAGCTATGCCCTCAAGCATTGAACTGTCTGGATTTGCATTTTGAGAGTGCTTGCAATGATCCTGTTGTCATAACTTGGATCGGTAGAGAGCATGAGTTGTACAGTGGCGCATCTCCGATCTCACTTATTGAACATTGTGTCACTTTCAGAAATGATAGAAGGCTCCTATCACTCTTGGGGTTTGTCCACAACTGGTCAACTAGTAGATGGTCTGCAACAAAAAAAAGAAGTCCGGTTTTCATCAAAGAGAAATGGAATCATGTCATCTTTTCTAGGGCGATAATTTTATCGTTCCACCCTGTATAACTGGTGATAGATTAGTGGGGTCAGTGGGATGCTTCAACCTATCTTTTCCTCTTAACATTATTAAACCAAGAATAAACATCGGACCTAAGACAATTTCGGGCTTACAAAAAAGTATCACTACTACTACTACTACTGCTATTTAGGGATGACATGTTTACTAGAACATCTCAACTTACTGAATATTATACTGATGTGTTCAGGAAAGTGAAAGTAGAAACAAAATATAATGAAACGTTGAGTTTTTTTATATAACGTTTTTTTGCGGGATGGGGGTGATAATATATACATAAATAATTTTCTAGGCCTTTATTTGGAATTTTAATTTAAATACTAATGAACGTATTTTAAAAATTTACGTGGTTTGGTTCTAAGAATATTTCGGTATTTATATAAAAATTTGATAATTTTGATTGCACAAAAGCTGTATTAAAAGGGCTATTGAAACGAGAAGTGATTGTAAAAGGGAGTAGAGACAGGAGGATTATTAGTAATACCAACGTAAGAGGAGAGTTCAAAAATTACAATAATGAATTAATTCTAGACGGTCGCTTGTCTTGTCAGTCACCATAGCAACAAGGGTTTTAATTGGATCGCATTGTTTAATCCAGCAATTGCATGATTTTAAAGTTTTTTTTTGTTTTGTTTTTTTGTAACTGACATCTTGATTTATGAAATATTGTTAATTTCCATTAAATTGACAGTAGACAGTAATTTTATTCTCTTACTCCCTGCATGCATTTAAAAAACAAATCGTACTTACCATCACAGTCATGTGTGAGTGCAATGATATTGTGAGGTCTGTATTTTTGCTGGACATCCATTGAAACAGCAAACAAAAACAACGTGATTTTATGTTTTTGAGTTAAGATTATTTGGATTATACTACTGTTCTCATCTTGATTGTTATTTTCACAACGTTTCGATCGATGTAACCTTCAATTTTCTTAAGGTGAATTGTTTCAAACTTGAGAATCTTTCTGTCAAACTCTGTAATCTGCATGGAATTTCAAATGGAACTTTTTTTTTATGCGTAGTATGCCCTCGTTTTTTTTTGGGGGGGGGGGTTCAGCCATAACTGCGTAGAAGTCCTAATTCACAATCGTATTTTGAGTGTCACTCACATTGAGGATTGAACCACCAATTTCCAGAAGAGTGATGTAGCAGATAAAATATTTGATAAAAATTAGTTGTAATTCTTCTGGAGGTTGAAGGTTCAAGTATGGTGCAGGCGACATTAAAAATGCAATTGCGAATTAATTGGTATTTCTATTCAGTAATGGCTGACAAAACGAGCATACTATCCTGCTACCCTGGTGGATTAAATAAAGAGTTCCATTCGAAATTCCATACAGATTCTCCATTTCAACAGAAAGATTCCCGCATTTAACAAGAAACACCTGAAAGAGATCAGAGATTACATCAACCAAAATGCTTTGAAAAAAAACAAAAAAAAAAAAAAAAACAAACAAACTCAAGATGAGAACAGTAGTCTAAAGAATCCAAATAATACAAACATTTGACTTTGTTTTATTTATAATATTATAAATTGAAAGGAGTTTACACTAATATCCGCCATGAAGAATAAAAGCGACATTTTATTTTTATTTATAACTTGAAAATTGTCTAAATTAAAAGATAAGAATAAAAATAGTAATATGGGGTTAAAGGGACAGTAAGGGGTCATTATTCATTCCGGAAATACGAGAGGAGGTTAGTAGTTAATTAATTTAAAGATAGATAGAAATAAAAGTTAAGAACGGTATGTGTTAGAAGGTTGCTTTGAGATGGTTTGACAAAAATGAAACCAGCAAAATAATACCTGACAAAATTAAAAAAGGAAAAAGAAAAAGTGATAAATGAAAACAGACAGTAAAAGAACAGGTTTATTTGGAGTTATTGGAGAGGATAGAGTAAGAGGTTAAATAGGAGTAATTAAGAAAGAAGAAAAGAAAGGTATAGACATTAGAATGGAAGGAATTTTTTTTTTCAAATTCATTGGAGAGGATAGAGTAAGAGATTGAATGGAGGGGGTAAATAAAAAAGGAGAAAAGAAAGATGTAGACATTGGAGTGGGAAGAATTTTTTTTTAAAATTATTTATTGGAGAGAATAGAGTAAGAGATTGAATGAAGAGTAAATGAGAGAGAGAGAGAGAGAGAGAGAGAGAGAGAGAGAGAGAGAGAGAGAGAGAGAGAGAGAGAGAGAAATGGAGGTGTAGATATCAGTGAGAGGTTGTTTTTTTATATAACTTGCATTGCATGGATCAGGAAAAGTCAAAAAAGAAATAATGAAATTAAGATTAAAGAAAACTTGATACATGAAAAAAGAGAGAAAAAAAGATGAATGGGATTTAATAGAAAAGAATGAAGAAATTAAGACAAACAAGCAAGTGAAAAAAAAAAAAAAAAAAAAAAAATATGCCGAAAGTTTTAAGCAAAAGAATGAAACAATCTTTAAAAAGAAAAGAAAGAAAAAAGTGGGCGGAAACCTATAATTTTTTTTTTTTTTCATTTCGTGTTCATCTTCAAAGACAGAAACAGCTTACGTTTCTGTAATTTTTTTTGTTCTTGCTCGAGAATAATTTCTGAGATAAATCGGAGCAAATTTATACAAAATTACAAGGTTCTCTTTTGGCCTTATAAAACTAAGAAAGCGATACGGTTTTCATCGACGTTTGGAAATTAATGTGTTGGATACTGTAAGTGAATCAATAACTTTTAAACTTTAAATGTAATTTTCGATCTGATATTTTCACTATTGATCTATGTCAGTGTTTTCCAAACTCGTTTTTTTTTTTTTTTTTTGTACAAGTTCATAATTCAGCCTAATTAAAAAATAAAAATACAAGAAAACCTTTATGCTGTACACACTCTTCACAAAACGAAAATATTATGTTTCAGAAATAAAAATCATGTAAATTGATCAAGTATTTTTTTAATTAAGAAAATCAAATTTAATTACTAAGTGAAATGTTGTATTTTGATCAGCCATGTTTAATAAGTAAGAAGATAACTCGATTTGAACTACCGAAACCATAACCAGTGTTGTAATGGCTACAATGTAGTGTTAAACTCGCTAAAAATTGCAACAAAATGATTTTCTCTATAAACAAAAATCTACTTCATTAATTTACATGAATTTAAAAGATTTTCTGTATTTTTGCTTTTTAATGAGGTTGAATTCTGGATAAGAACCTTTTTGTTTCTGGAAAGGCCCAAATTATATATATGTTTAAGATGGTATTAGAGTGGTACCAATTTAAAAGATGAAATTTGGACGCTAAAATCTACACAATCGAAAATGGTCTATCATCTGCCTTTGCTTTTTTTTAATGCACATTAATGTATAATTATGATCATTTAAAAAAAGACAATTCTTCATTTTAATTTTGGTTTATTTTAAATCAACGAAAGCGGAAAAGAAAAATTGTATTCTTAAAAATTAATTCTAATTAATGTATATGAATAAAAAAAAAAGGACTAACGTTGGATTTCAAACCATTTTTTAATTCTGCAGGTTTGAAGGGTTCAAAATTAATCTTTAAAATTGGTACTGCTCTAATACATTAGCACGCATTTAGATTTATGTGTTAAATTTAGAAATTCAAAATATAGGTGAATACAGGTCTGCTATTTTATAGATAATATTCAGTTAAAAAAAATATATTTTTTTTTTATCAATGAAATCCAAAATGCAGTGATGATTTTATTTTTTCATATATTTATCCAAAAAACGATTTTTTTTCTTTATATTCAAAATATTTTAATAAATACAATTATGAAAATTGGATTAATATGTAAAATATGTTACTTATTATGGTCTCCTCTGTCTATTTTTTTAATTTTTTTTTAGTTTACAGGCTGAACAAGATCATCTTGCTCGAGAGATTTTATCCGTGGGTTCTAGTTTGGTTACTCACGATCTATGTGCTGTTCACTGCAACTACATTAAATATTTGTTTAAAAACAAAAAGGATGAAATTATGTTAAATAATATTTATCATTGCTTTTTTCATCTGTGATATAAGATTTTTTTTTCTTTTTACCTGTAAACATTGTTTCTGAGTTTTTAAGATGAGGATTGATAATTCATATTATTTGGAATATTCAGACGTCTGTTCTCATCTTGAGTGTTATCTTTACAACGTTTCGACCGATGTGACCTCTAGCCTTCTTCACATGAGCCTGTTATCCTCGTAGATTGAATGTAAGGTTCCATTTTGAATTCTGTGCAGATTCCCAAGTTTGACAGAAAGATTCCTGAGTTCAACAAGATACACCCGAAGAAGGCTGTAGGTTACAT
This sequence comes from Euprymna scolopes, assembly GCF_053919585.1. Classification (NCBI taxonomy): domain Eukaryota; kingdom Metazoa; phylum Mollusca; class Cephalopoda; order Sepiida; family Sepiolidae; genus Euprymna; species Euprymna scolopes. The sequence goes on from NC_136488.1 coordinate 23,050,333, forward strand.
CAACCGAAACATTGTGAAAATAACGCTTAAGATGAAACAGTAGTCTGAATAATGTAAAAATGTAATTTGGATTATTTGAATTACTGTGCTCATCTTGGATGTTATTCTCACAATATTTCGACTGATGTAACCTCTGACCTTCAGGTGTATCTTGTCAAATTCTGGAAACGTTTTGTCAAACCATAACGAGCCGTGGCATAATGGATAGAATGCTAAGTAAGTATCAGTTCTGGGTAACAGTCTTCTGGAAGATGGAGGTTCAATGCTCCGTGTGGATGATACTAAGATTGCAATTACAAATTACTTAAGACGTCTAACCTATCATGGCTCATGAAACAAAAATATGTTATCTCCATGGATTAAATAAATGGTTCCATTTGGAATTATGTACACATTCACAAAATACACCTGAAAAAGGTCAGAGGTTCCATTGGTCGAAATGTGAGAATAACATCAAAAATGAGTATAGTAATTCGAATAACCCCCAAAATACAATTTATCAATCCTCATCTTTGAAATTCCAAAATATGTAAAAATGTATATATGCATACAACTGTCATCACACACACACACACACACACACACACACACACACACACACACACACACACACACACACACACACACACACATCTATAACTATCAACTGGTTATTGAAATAAATATTAACAATTATTTTTGATTATATATATACGTCGAATGGGTGGTGCATTAATTCACTGGGAGAGATGTACTTCTTCGTTAAGACATGCATCTAGGAGAAGGGTAATCTTATATAAAAATCTGTGGTCTACTCTATGCGCTGTCTTGTGGCAGCCATTGCACCGACAAAGATTAGTAGTAATAGTAAAAGTGTAGTTGGTTCTACACACAGCCTTCATCACCATAAACAAATTATCTGTGTGGATTTCTGAACAACTTAGTTATTGTGGTGGAATCTCATACATTGAAATCGATGGGAGAGTCCATAGAGAGAGAAAGAAATTAAATTACTAAACTAATATAAGATCATTTACATGTATTTATCTTGACTTCTTTGAACATATGTAAATGATTTTTATGATCAATTAATTTCATTTACCTCCCATTTAATCTTCTTTGGCTCTAGGTGATCTAACTCCCCTCTGTTGAGCTGATTACTTATCTTTGCTTTCAGGATAACTGGTTTTAATTTATATGCTTTGCTCTATTTTAAAAGGTTTAGCTATGTAATTAATTCCCTTTGTTGTTCTCATGTTCTGGCTTCAGACCATTATTTCTTATATATAATGTGTGTGTGTGTGTGTAAGTAAAGACAATTTTTCCTCCATAGTTTTGTGATTAATAGCGTTTTCACAATGTAGATAATTAAATCTTCTTTGTTAGTCATGTCTGCCAAAAATTGATCAGTGTTGTTAAAAACAAAAACATATGTATATTTTAAATCAATTTCATGGATTTTAATATTTAATCCTGACAATATTTAATTTTTGATTAGTCATAAAGGAGGCAAATAAGATTTATTCTTACTGTCAGAAGTCCTAACTCTGCCACCATCCACTAATCTAATAACAGACAACTTTTTGCTATTCACCAATTCATTAACTGTTGCTCCCCCTTTTCTTACCATTTGATAAGTGGCTGGCTTGCATTCAACTCTAAAGAGAGAGAAAAAGAGAAAAAAAAAAGACAATCTGGTTTATGTATTTAAAAGTGTTACCATTTGTATTTTCCAGCATAGATTAATCGTCCAGTGCAATGTACATAGAGACAAAGGTTGTGCGTTCAAAGATTTTATTCCGATTTTTCACAAACTGAACTTAGACATTTCAAATTAAAATATTATGCAAATTTTAAAAACTTTTTTGTTTTCTGTAATCTATGGAATTCATAGGATATCAGGTGATGCCGGTAGTCTTGCTAGTATATATATATATATATATATATATATATATATCACTACAATTATATAAATGCAACTTTGTGTTTGTGAGTTCGTTCCTTTAGACTCCAAAACGGCTAAACAGATTTTTCTTTAAAATTTACAGAACTTTAGTGTATAAGTCTGGGAGTGATCTTAAGTTTTGTCTCGGAATCGATACCATTATTTTAATTTACCATCGTAAAGCCATTTTTTCCATGTTGTCGCTTAGTAACAATGAGAGAACAATGGGCTGTGAAAATTCTATTGTGAGTAAGTTGATAGCGTGTTTTTTTGTTTTTGCATAATATGGACTGTAGGTTCAAACTCCACACGTAATTTTCTTAATTTTTTTTCATTAACTGCAAAGAATTTTGTAAGACTTGAAAATTTACATGGTTTTTTTTTTAATACTTTTTTTTTGCATAACGTGTTGTGTAGGTTAAAACCCCACACATAAATTTCTTAATGTTTATTTTTTGTTACCTGGAAAGAAGTTTATATAAAATATAAGAGTGAAATGTAGAATAACATATTTTGGACTAAGTTACTGCATGGAGGCATGTGAAGTTTTTTCCCCACGGGCGATTTCACGGATTTTGATGACAATAAAAATATAGGAGTGTGAAATATTTGTTGATCATCATTCAATCCCGGGCAATATCGGGTCTCCCTTCTAGTATATATATATATATATATATATATATATATATATATATATATATGTATGGTGTTTGTGAATTTTACAGACTATGCTGAAATAATAATGCTATTACTTAGGAAGCCATTCTGAGCATGGATGGGGGGGGGTCTTTGTTAACTATTCTGTACTTTCACTGAACAATTTAATATATAAACAATACCATGAAAATTGAATTTAACTTGAAAATCTTATCTAAAAAATAGCATGGTGCAGAAACGTGTATGCTGATTTTATACACCGGGCCCTTCTGCTTGTGCAGTGATAAAACTTCTCAAATGCACTTGTGATGTTAGGCTGTTTAAGGGTGTTAACTTTGGTTAAAGTCCGACTCTTCCTTCTTTAATCAGATTCAAATTTTTTCAAAAATCGATTTTTGATACAAAACCCATCTAATAGCATCCCAGAAATAAAGTACATTTGTGTGAAATTTTTAAAAAATCATCCCAGTTGTTTCGAAGTCCATAGGGAACAAACTCTCTCATACACACATACATAGGCACAGACAAACTGCCTTTTATATATAAGTAGAGGTTATACACGTGTTTTCATTGAGAACCTAGTTTTTTTTTTATCTATATTAATACAATCACTTGGACGTTAATACTTAGTTTTTGTAAGAGGTTTATTGATGCAAACGCGCAACATTCACAAATAGACTGATGGATCTCTAGACTTTCCGGTCAGATACAGATAGACATACAAATACATAACTCATCTTGTTAGGTTATGTTTCACATCTGTCTGCTTGAGCTGTCAGCTGAAAAGAGTGATTTCCCCTTTTCTGCAAGTCACGTGGTTTCATCAGCTTTCTTAATTAAAGATTAAACTTTTACCTCCCTTCTATCAATCACACTTCCATTCGACTAATGGGCACATATGTGAAAAATTAGGGTTATATTGGTGCTGTTCTCTTAGTCCCAAAGCCACCAGTATTATTGCAATGGACTTTTCTCTGTTGACCAAGGTATGGCTTTGGTCCTATGCAATTCTAAGAGGTCCACCCTCACAGACTTTGACTTCTTCCCTTGAGAAGTAGCTAGTTTATTGGTGAGGCGTTCCTACTGAAAATGTCTGCCCAGGTATTTTTTGCAGACTAGAGTTCCCTTCCTCTAGGGCGGTGGCTCTTCAATCCCACTTTTTGACGGTTATGTCACTATCATCCCGCTATGGGGGAGGGGAGATGAAGATTTAGACATTGAGATTTCATACCGATAAATATTTTTCTGTGGACAGATTGAAAAATTAATTGTGATATTTGTTTTGTACCTTTATCTTTGTGAATGCAGAATCCTGTGGATATGTTCTCATCCATGTTAACATCAAAGCAGGAACATTTTGAATCACTAATAATTTCTATATATCTCAAATGTCAAATAGTTTTTAGGAGTGCTTTTTTATCTAGGTTATTATAATCAGTTTTTCATCTAATTTATCTGAAGGCACGGGTGTTGTTGTCTTCAAGTCCAACGTAACAAGTTCTTGATGAATCGTCCCCCTAAGTAATCCAATTCTCAAAATGTCCACTACTTATGATTATTATGCTATAACCCCATTGACTAATGTATACCCATTAACCCTTATCCTCAAGTGGCCTTTGGGACTTGATAAGTAGTAACTCCTTTGTAAAAAAACAAAAAACAACAAAACAATATTCTTGGATTCTTTTAGGTGTCGACTAGATGGTGAAATCTGGGGAAAACTGATTTTTCTAACCAGGTCTTATAGAAGTTTCTAATTTTGCACTGGCTTATTATTTTCGCATGTACGTGTTACTTTTGAGGAATTGAAAAAGATTTTCTTTGGCTGAAAATACTTTGGCTTAAACACGTTCATGTGAAAACTTGTTTGTTTAAGGAAGGGACAAGAAAAGTGAATCCTAACAAAGTGGAGAGAGAAAGAGAGTAGCAATTCAAGCCATTTTCTTTTTAGTTTGTAGAAATTAGTCCGCGATTCAACCACCACAATGCATTTTTTTTATTACTGGTTTTTCACCCCAAACAAGGCACAGTGGCATTTGGATGTAAGGGGCTACTATTTAGGACAAAATTTGCAGAGATACTGTATAGGGAGTTGAGCAGCAAGATTTTTGTTCACATTACACTTAAACTTCTGCATGTTAGTACAGTCAGAAAAGCAGGGACCCAGGAAGGAATTTCAAAGTTTAGCGGTTCAAGGGAAGAAACTTTGAGTAAAAGGCTTTCCGACATGTAGGGATCTCTACAGTGTAGGGGTGGAATTTTGCTACATGTCAGGTTAGTCGGGGGGTATTTACGTAGAGGTGGGTACAAGGGCTTGGAGTTCATCAGAGCACATTCCATTAAAATACTTGTAAAATAGGCACATGAGTGCAACATTTCTACGTTCTAGTCTTGACAGATCCATGCAGTTACTTTCACTAGGGATGTTAGCAATCGTTACATGGTCCTATCTGTCATTCTATCAGATGAAGGGGGTGGGGTAAATTAATTCTAACAAAACAGAATTTAAAAAATCAAATAAGTACAAAAACAATTGTAATCTTTCCAGTTTATTTTTTTTACGCTTCTTTTAATTTATATTTTTTTTTTGCGTCCTCCTCCCCCTCGATAATGAGCAACCACGTTTTCAAAGTAGGTTGTTTACTTTTTCATTTCATCCTTTGAGAAAAACAAAAGAAGCCAAAGAATCTCTCTTTATCACTTTTGAGGGTAAAAGTTTTTTGTTTGTTTTTGTTTTTTCCACTGTCTGTTATTGTCATAGGTAATTCATTTGGATTAAGACAGCTGACACCCAGCAGATGGCAACAGGTAGGCAGAAGTCAACAAAGGGACAACATCCACCAACCGCAACCCTAACATCTCGCACGTCTGTCTGTTGCATTGTTTTTATTCTTTTAGCCCCCCCCCCCACACACTTTTCACTTTTTATCTCTATTTGTCCATCTTTTCACTTTCAATTCAAAAGCATTTTAAAACAGTTTAGGAATATTGGAGGCACACACACACACACACACACATACATCTCTCTGTGTGTGCGCATCTACATTTGTTTGTCTATGTGTGATATGATGATGATGATTGCAACGTCTCTTGTCAGACGAGTGCCACTCCCTCAGACACTTAAAGTCCTTGAGCTCAAAAATGACTTCCATCGCCATAGGACCATTTTAATAGACAAATGCCTGAGGGAGTATCTATACACAGATGATGTACGACAGCTAAGTTGCTCTCTCGGTTCAAAATGTTGAGATCCAGCAACAAGCAAGAGCAAGATAGCCAGCAACAAGTTAAACTGCAGACCAACTTAATGCGGGTACTGGTCTCTCACTTTATGGTTTTTTAAATAAGAGATTTGCTTCTCCTAGAAAGGTTGCCTTCACCACGGCCTATGGGAGCCCTCTCCACCCCAACACACACATACATACACACAAACACATACAGTGCTAGTTGGCCGTTAATCCCGAAAAGGGGTTCATTCACACTTTGAGAGGTCTTGTTTTTAATCCTTCAGGGAGACTAGCCACCCTCCTCACCAAACAAGTCTGGTGGGGGAACCAGTTTAGTCGCTGATGACCAACCATGAGGCAAGTAGTACTGGGTACCAGTAGCATATGACATGACTTGACATACACATATATATATATACACACACACACACACACACACACACACGAGTATATGGAGGGAACTAAGGAGAATTAGAGAAATTATGTGATAATGCCAATTTTGTCTTATACTGCCTTAATAACTTTAGTTGTCCAGCTTTTCTCCCTCCACATTTTTTTTATTCCATTTTCACTCCAACCAAGACAGTGCCACTTTGATGTAGGGGGGCTATTATCGGGGACAGTAGTTGCAGGGATATTATGTAGGGAGTTGAGCAGCAAAATGTCTATTCACATTACACTTGAACTTCTGCATGTCAGTACAGTTGGGAAAACATGAACTCAGAAGGTAGTTCCAGGGTCTAGCAGTTCTGGGGAAGAAACTATTAGAGTAGAATGCCTTCTTACATCTAGGGATCTCTACTGTGTAGGGATTGGATTTGGCTGCTTGTTGAGTTTGTCGGGGGTATTTACGTCTACCATTAAAGTACTTGTAAAACAGGCAGAGGGATGCAACATTTCATCAAATGGACAGTGGTTAAAGCTTGGATGACAAGGATCTATCAGGTTGGCGACTCTCTTTTGAACTCTGTCTAAGGGCGAGAGACTAGTAGCAGGTGCACCAGCCTAAATGTGACAACCATACTCCATACATGGGCGAATGGTGGCCCCTTGTAGAGGTATAGGATACTTTCAGGCATAAGTAACTGTCTAGTATAGTAGAGAGAGCCCACCTTCCTTACAGCTGCCGTGGCGATGCTTTTAATGTATCTGTTCCAACCTATGTTCCCTGTGAACATTAAGCCGAGGAGTTTGAAAGAAGTACTTTCAGTAATGTATCTTTAGTCATAGCTATTTGTGGTTGAGAAGGTTTCTTGTAATTATTGAAGGAAACAAACTTAGTCTTAGCAGCATTGAATGTGACCCTCCATTTTTGTCCCCATTCCACTGCAAATTGGAGGTCTTCCTCTAGTATTTCTGTAATTTCCTTAGATATTTGTTTTCCTCTCGTGCCTGTTATAGAGCGTGGTTTCATCAGCAAATATACCCATCTCGGAGACAATTTTATCAGGGAGGTCATTTATGAATATTAGGAATAATAAAGGTCCAAGGATAGACTTCTGAGGTGCACCTGAATTTATATCATATTGTTTAGATGTATGACTGTCGAGAAAAACCTGGATTCTTCTCTTATTTAAAAAAGATTTAGTTATGTTAAGTATTCGTCCAGTGATACCGTATGATCTGATTTTCCTGAGAAGACCATCATGCCATACCCTGTCAAAAGCCTTAGATATATCTAGGGCTACCGCTCTACCCTCCCCTGCTTTATTCAGTGGATGGTATATATGTTCAGAGATTGCAGTTAAGATATCTGCTGTAGAATGGGCTTACCTAAATCCATATTGTTGGTCATGAGAAGTTTAGCAGCTTTATACTGTTTACTCTCTTACCCAATTATTTCATTCCTAATGTAGTTATTGCTAGACAGCACATTTCGAATATGTTACATACAACCTCCTTTACTCATCTGATGAGAAGCATTTGGCTTCAAAATACCTATGTATAAAGAGCATATATATCTTGTACCCCTAATGATGTAATCTCCCTATTAAATGAATGATTAAATTTATATGCATAAGTATATATCTTTATATTGTCGTTTTTTCCTTAATATCGATGCCTCCATTCAGTCTCGAAAGATAAAGGATACCGCCTGTAGGGACAGCTGCATGTGTAAATGTGAGGCAAGGCTTGTACAATCCCAAACCATATCTCTTAAATTGGCACTGTTTGAGTCCAGTAGCAAGGAGACGTCCAGGGCGACTGGAATCATAAGCAGTGAGCACATACAGCACCTGGAAGTCCAAAATGGTCACCCATCTGGTACTGGCCAGGCTCATCATTGCTGAACTTCGGTGATCTGATGGAAACCGGTGCAGCAAACATGATTATGCCGTAATATTATTACTATAATTATTAAAACATGATTATGCTTGCCTGTAGATTGCTGTTTTAAAAATAATAAAAGAAAATAAATAAAAATATTATATACGTCCAAATAAAATATGGGCGATTTTCTTAAGTAAAACGATCTTCTAGGCGAAGACGCTACTTAACCGTATTTATTGTTTCAAAAAATCTACATATACATACATATATATATATATTTTTATATATATATATATATATATATATATATATATATATATATATACGTGTGTGTGTGTGTATGATTGTCTGTTTCGAAATTTTTTAGATGAAGATTGATAAATTGAATTATTTGTACTACTGTTCTCATCTTGAATGTTTAACGTTTCGGCTTATGTTCTTCTGACCTGACTTCAGGTGTATCTTGCTGAACTCAGTAATATGTTTGGAATTTCAAACAGAATCCTTATGTATAGTGTCATTGAATATATATATAAATATATATGTATATATTTATATACTAGCGGGGGGGGGCAGATCGTAAAATACACTTGAATATATTTGAATTCAACATTTACTCAACAGCACATATGGTATAATCACGTTGAAACACCAGTTTTTGTTGGATCGACAAAGTTAAACAATGTTGAACCTAGCCAGTAAGAGATGGGGGACTTTTTAGAAAAGCAGGTACTGTATGTAGAAGGACGTCGACACCTTGCAAAAGTTTCAAAACCCTAGCATCGCTATCTCCCCTAACAGTGATATACATGTGATTGGGGACCGTTTGTGAATTTCATACTTCCTATTAGTATGTGAATTTTTTTTTTTCACCATGCAATCACATAGAAATACCTGATATAGTACTCTGGTGTTGGGTTACTCCACTTGGCATAATGTGCTCGTAAATTGCGTTGGATCATCCAGAAGACAAAACCTCTGATGTCTGCAGTCTATGTAGTCTTTCAGTCATTTTCTTTGCTTTCTTGATATCAAACTTTGGAGACGTGCATGTTGTCTAAGCGTATAACATGATCATTTATGAGTACAGATATCTCTACAAGTTTCATATTAGTAAAAAATGATGATAAATAAACTAGATTTATCTTAATTTATCTGAAATTGATTTTAACAATCTCAAAGTCTTCAGGAGAAAGTAAGTCGTATTGCCTTTTGCTCTTTGTATGAACTTGAAAGTTCATGGTTTATCGAGTTAGCTTTTCTTCTGTGTTTTTTATGTTAATTTAGGAAAGTAGAACCTCCTGTTTACTTTCAGCAAACTCATAACTCTTGCTTCCCTTATATTGTCTTTTAGTTCTCACATTCCATGAGCGATGTTTCTTACAAGGGAGGAAGAATTGTGGTTTTCTGGGTCAGAATTTTTTCATATCACACTTATTGTTGACTGGGTTTTATTTTGAAGTAGTACTTTTTTTTAACTCTTCTATCAAGTTGCTTCATGTCTTGTCTGGAGTGATTATTTCAATTCATCATCTTTGATTTTCCTCACATGATGTTTGTCAGATGAATGCGATGATATATAAAGACACACTGCACTAGAAGACATGAAACCTCATATGGTCAGTTATTTATCTATGCACGAGTCGGCTGCCTGACGTTGCCCAGTTGTAAAATATGTTTAAATATGATAATTCAGTTCATGCAGATTTCATATCTATTATTACAGAATAAATTCTCTATGGATTAATATAATGTACACAGTACATACTAGTGATTTAATTTTTTTTTAATATATGACTTGGATGCCATCAGCTAGAATCATTTAGCACTCCAGCCTTAGTCACTACCGTTTGAGCTATGGACATATAGATAACAAAAGTTAAAAATTAAGTAACTTGAAGCTATGAATGTGTAGAAGTAAATAGTTATATGTACTTACTCCTACCAAAGTCAACTGTTTTTTTTTTTAATTCTGATTCCTTACTAGCTATTTTACCAGCTGAAAACCAAATCGAAATTGTTCCACAGGTCAAAATTTCCTACATATCAAGTTTCACGTCTCCAGACCAAAAATTGAGAGAGGAGTTTGGTAGATTGTTCTGCACACACACAAACAAAGTCATATATATATATGTATATATATGAGAATAATGGAAATAATATTCGGACGAGATAGAGAGATAAAATAGGAACAAACCAAGTTATGTGTTCATCAATGTTTCGTCTTTATTGCGAGACTTTCTCTGGATGAATGAAATTAAGAAAACAAAACACCAATACAAATATTTCAAAATATATTTTTGATGTAATGAAATGTATGATCATGTTTCATTTCAGAAAGAAAAAGTCGGTGGAAATTCAAAATGTGGGGAGGGGGGCATACCATTATGAAAGAGTAAAATTTTTTTTTTTTTTATAACATCATATAGCAGTTAATATATTTAAAAAGATATGATACAATTTATATATATATATATATATTTTTTTTTTTGCAATAATATTTCCGTTATAATTCAAATATGGATGTGTAACTGAAAAGTTAATCTATTAAAAGAAATAATTTAATTTTACACACAGGTTAACCCTCTCACACCATCGAAAACATCACCTATAATAATTAATACATATAATCAGTTAATAAATTATATAACAAAAATACACACATTTCATTTCAGTTACACATCCATATTTGAATTATAACGGACATATTTGTTCCAAAAGAATATGAATTGCATCATATCTTTTAAAATATATTAACGGCTATATGACGTTATAAAAAAAATTTAGTCTCTTTCACAAGGCTCTGTCCTCCCCCCTTTTGAATTTTCAACGACTTTTTTCGTTTCTGAAATAGAACAAGGTCATACATATCATTACATAAAAAAATATATTTTCAAATATTTCTACTGGTGTTTTGTTTTCTTAATTTCATTAATCCAGAGAAAGTCTCGCAATAAAGATGGAACTTGGTTTGTTCCTTTGTTCTCTCTTTCTCTCTCTCTCTCTATATATATATATATATATATATATATATACACACACACACACACACACACACACGTTCATGTGCTAAAATTTTATTATCCTAAATGCTACACAATTATGCACAATGTAGAAAATATGCACGAATAGAAGTGAATCTAATAGGGAAATGAAAACAATTATCCAATAAGAAACTATAAAAAATGAATAAATAATTAAAGTTCGTTTTTCAAAGAATATGCAAATTAGTGAATTTTTATTTATTCTCTCACATATCCATGACTGAGGATATTAAGAAATTCGTTTTCATAATTTTTAAATAGAAATTGTAGGTTTTTAATATCAACGTAAGTGTGAGAAAAACTCAACTTTTTATAGATATACATATTTGAGTGTCTGTGATGATATGTATTTGTGGCAGCTAGAAATCGTACATTCATTAATTTACACATGGTTTGATTCATGACTCATCTAATAGCATTGTACCTTTGACTAACCAGCTCTTTCGATGGTAGCATTGATACTCGGAAACTTGATAAGATTCTAGAAAAAGTGACTGAAACAAATGCCTGTTCAACTTTTAAGTTGACCAACAACCTGTTGCTGGCAACTGTTCATGCTAACAGAAATAGAAATACCTGATATAGTACTCAGGTGTTGGGTTACCCTACTTGACCTGATGGACTCATGAATCGTGTTAGATCATTCATCTAGAAGACAAAAACTTTGATCTGAAACCTGTAATCTACATGTAACAGCATTGATTGACAAAATTGCGACTAAATGGTAGCAATGATACCCGGAAATTTGATAAGCATCTAGAAAATATGACTTTAACAAATACCTGTTCAACTTTGAAGCTGACCAGCAACTTGTCGTTGGTGACTGCTCATACTAACACAACATTAGAAAGAAAAAAAAAACTAATGAAAGCCATTTCACTCCTTGATCGTTAGGAAAGAACTGGCTAGGTATAAGATTTACATTGTTGCATTAGTAGATGTTTGCTTCAGTGATGATCAACTGATAGAAGCGAGGTCTGAATGCAACCCTTAACGTTCTGGTTTTGTGGCATTCAACCTATCCGTGGATTAACAGATCTGGCCTCCCTCTTTGAATGTGGGCAGCTCTTGGATATAAAGAGGTTAGATTAGAGATGATAATCATCAGATAATAAGACAGGGTTACATTATGTACTCTGCAGACAGACGAAGTTGTCCTATGAAGCCATGGGAACTAATTTTCTCAACTTTTCAAGTGTAGTCCACAATTAGGGTGAGCTGGAAACAGAATATTAAATGACTGATGAAATACTATTGATAACTTTAACAACAGTTTATTAGGAGTATATACGATGTAGTAAAGTTAAAACAAAAACTCTGTTATATTTTGATTTTTAAGTGGAAAATTTATCTACAACCAGTAACTGGACATGTGTGTTTTGAGCAAATTCCGTGATGTATTGTTAAGATATGTGTTCAGCTTGAAATCTCTCCATTCATTGTCTTCTCTTGCTCCAGTTGATATGCTGGAATTCAATCAAGTTCTTCTCCACTTCCTTCATCTCGCTTTATTAGATTTTCTGTTATTTTAAAAATTTTACATGAACGGTTATTTATTTGGTGGCTGGGACCATAGAAAATTCAGAAAGAGAAAAAGTGAGACTCATATAGAATTCGAACCTGTATGCATGAAGGTTTGGTCTTATATGGGTTTGCATATGTTAAATAAATCTTTATTTCATTATGGTATTAGTAAACACAAGTGTCAACAAAATAACAGTGTTATACGCAGCACATATATATTATACATAATATGCTAAATGTAAATGAAGACTTTCTTCTCTGTATTTTAATAACATAAAATACATGCTAAGATATTCATTAGGTCTGGAATTAAGTTATACTTGGAAAGAATCTAATTTAATTGTTTTCGATAGCTGTAATTTGCAATTACTCCATCAAATGATACTTCTCTTACCAATTTTATCTCTATCACTCTCACCCTCTCTCACTATATATTGACTCCTCTCTTGTTATTTTATACACTTTCTTTTCATCCTCTCTTCACAGTCAAAGGTTATAAAACTTAACATCGAAATAACCTATCATTTACATCACCAATACAATGTTTACAATATCACGTCCACTGATATTTGAGCTTGATGCTGAATGCTCTGGAAAGGCCATTTCAGATCAATGTTTTAGCCTTAAAATATGCAAATGAAGAAATGATTTGCAGCGATTTTAAATGCTATCTCTTTTATCGTAAATTGAACTCCTTAATTAAGAAACTATTGAAATAAAATGATGAGGTAAACTCGGGCTTGAACAGGGGATCATTTGATCTTTAGTTGAATGCTCTACGACTAAGTGTCCAGATTATAATAAATCTGTTTGTTTTTTTTTAAGAAGAAATAATTTGCTGAAATTTTATTATCTCTCTAGGCCGGTGTAACGTAAAATATTCCCCTGTAAAAATTTTCTTTTTTATCTATGAGAAAAGCTTTTGTTTGGGCTGAAAATGGAATGAAAAAAAAGATTGGATTTTTTCAATCTTTGATACTTATCGGATGAATTTAAATTTATAAAACATATCTAAGAACACTGTCAAACTTAGCTTTGTATGAAATTTACAAAAGAAAGGCTCAGCCGTTTTGGAACCTATGAGGAATGAACACACACACATACACAATGACTTCTATATAATAGTAGCAATAAAAAAATAATCCAAATGTTTTTATACAAAATTGGGATGTCAAATTTTACAAGAGGTCGACTTTATTATGAGTTATGTAACAACTTGTAATAAGTCTTAATTGAAGTAAGTAGATATGACATCAATTCACTTAAGTGATAAGCAGAAAATTGTTATTACAATGCATTTTTAATGTCCTTGGATTGTTTGTAATAACGAAGAGAGCATCTCTCTATTCTGTCTAAAAAATGAGCTTTGGCACTTGTTCAAAAGGTCAGTGAGAAGATTTGGCAGATGATACAAAAGGGAAAATTGAATAAAACTTGATTGTTTTGTCTCCTTTAATACTTTTCAACAACAAATTTACTATTGTTTCTGAATTTTTTTGATGAGGATTATTTATATTATTTAGATTCTTTGGATTGCTGTTCTCATCTTGAGTGTTATTTTCACAACGTTTCAGTCGTGACGATTTATGCCTACTCCCTAAAAACACGACTTAATTTTATTGTTTCGAGAGATCTTTATTTGGATTCTATTATTGACAGAGCTATCTCGCCTCACGGAATCGGTTCAGATTTTTTTCCTTTTTTCATCTTCAATCAAGATTCTCTCATTACTCTAGACTGTCGATTGTCAAACTCAAGCAGGACTGTCTAGCAAACGCATGTGCATCCCCTATTTATTTTAAAGTATGTGTATGGTGTGGTAACCTCTGTTAACCAGCTTGCACTTAAAATACACTCATAGATCTGTCTCTTGACTCCTTGCTGTATGCAGGTGCATGCGTTGACAATGGAAGCCAAGTAGTTTGATCTATGTCACCGGTAGACTTTTGAACCCCATCGCACTCAATGCCATTCCACACTAATCGCACTATAGACTCCATAACATTAAAATCAATCAATTAATTCATGAAATAGTAATCTGTGAAGCCAAAAGAATAATCAATCTATGTATATGTTTTTGTTAACATTCTGTTTTTTTATTTAAAAATGAAAGTTTTCTTTCATCATTATATTTGGTTTAACACCAGTTTTACATGCTAGCAAAACAAAAAGTGCTAGAGACAAAGACAAAAGCAATTACTCTTTTAGTTTTATAGCTATATTTCTTTTTAGTAGTTATTAATGTGTTACTTTCGAAACTGGATATATTTTGGCATTTTATTTTATTTTTTTAGTAATTGGTTTGTATTAGATTGGAACAATATCTGGCAAGACATAACTTTGTTTTTATTATTATGAACTTATTCCATCCACTCCTAGCTCTTACAATCACAATAGCACCTGCTCCACCTTGTGCTCCAATGGTATCATCAAGATAGAACTTTTCAAGCTACAGCTACTATATATGATTTCCCCCAACTCTCTGTATTTGCCTAAATCTAAACACAGATTCTATTAACAAAGCTTCGTTCCCAGAACTTTTTTTTTTTTTTTTTTTTTTTTTACATAGGCATCACCACATTATCAAGGCCAAGAGGCTACTCAAGGATAAGGGTTAAAGAGTGTACAGTAGAAATTGGACAATATAGTAATCATTAGTAATGAAAATTTGGTAAATTTGATAACTTATATGGAACGGCTCATCAAGAACTTATTTACGTTAGACTTGAAGACAACCATATTGTAGTCAGCCGGAAAGCAGGAAAACGGAAGACAATTCCACAGGCGTGCAGTTCTAAGAAAGAAGCTTTGTTCATGGAATCTACGTTTAGGTTTAGGCACAGATAAAGAGTGGGGGGAATTATTGATAATGTTTACAGCTAGACGAGTGTTTCTTGTGAAAGTTTGGCGAGGGGAGAACCATAGATTGAAGCTCAGTTGAACACTTTCCATGAAAATAACGATACATCAGAGACAAACACGCAAGATCTCTTCTGTGAGATAGAGGTTGCAAGGAAGAGAAAAGGATATCTCCTACGAGGCTACGAAGTCTATTTTGAACTCTATCAAGGCAGGACAAGTCCTTTCTAGCAGCTCCTGCCCAGATGTGGCAACAGTATTCCATCCTTGGACGTACCTGGCTCTTATATAGATAGAGAATAGCATCAGCAGTGAGATATCTACCGGATCGATAGAAAGATCCCACCATTTTTCCAGCGGCCTTGGCAACAGATTTGATGTACATGTTCCATTTAAGATCAGGAGTAATGGTCAAGCCAAGAAGCTTGTCAAAACTTGAGGCCTCCTGAAGACGAGAGCCATTCATTTCAATTGATGCCAGATGTGGATCAGAATGTTGATGATGTAAAGAGAGGAGCTTGGTTTTAGATGTATTAAAAGTAACCAGCCACTCCTTACCCCATTGTACTACGTGCTCAAGATCAGAGGAGAGAGAATCGGAGAGAACTTGGTCGTTTACTGTCTTAGATGTGCTACCATAAATGGTAGTGTCGCCAGCATAAATGTCTACAAATGATGTAAGGATGTGATTTGGAAGATCACTAATGTAGATCAGGAAAAGAGTTGGGCCCAGGATGGACCCCTGAGGGACACCGGCATTAATAATGTGAGCTTCTGATTTTTGCCCCTCAACTACTACTCTTATGAACCTATCAGAAAGAAATGATTTAATAATTGAGAAGACATTTCCAGCAATACCATAGCTAGAGATCTTATGAAGTAAACCTTTATGCCATACACTATCAAAGGCCTTTGATATGTCAAGAGCAATTGAACTGCCTACCTTTGGAACACTGTTCTGCTGGCCTACTTCCTGGTTGAACACAACAGTAGCCTTCAAATCCAATGTAAACATATTCTTGTTTAGCCGTTCCTATAAATAATCAATAATCGTGTCTCACAAGTAAAAAAAAGAACTCAATGGCGTTGGCATCCATATTTTGTTTACGTTACAGTTCATCTCCATTATTTTACACTTCTTGCACATAATAATAATTAATAAGAAGGAAAGAAACTGCTAGATTGTAGGTTCTGCCGTCACAGCAGACTGCGGGGTGAACAGTAAAGAGACAGAAAAATGAAAAAAATATGTGGAACTTGCCAGAGACCTGAAAGGAATATGGAACCTGAAGAAAATCAATATAATACCAATAATTGTAGGAGCACTAGGAACAGTTCTAAAGAACTTGAAAAAATAAAATGATTAGGAGAAATTGAAATCAAGGCGAAGACTGAGATTATACAACAGACGGTAATTCTGAAAACATCTAAAAATCTAAGGAAACCCCTGGAATGTGGATACTAATCTATATGAGATACAAGTGCTAACCAGCTGCATAGAAACTACAGCAGAAGTAAAACAAAAAGATAGCAAGGAGCACCAAATAAAACCAAGAGAACTGAAATTGTAAAATTGTAAGTTAATCAACACCCTTCCCCCATTGTAATTTTGGCATCAACTGGCACCACAGCAAATAGTCAAGAATGGTCAAGGAGGACAGAAAAACTGAGAAGAGAAAGCACTAACTAGACCTCCATTGGGCGAGTGCAAAAAGAACTGGGACTTTGGAGAGGTTTATTTCTACCCAAATTCTAGTGAAAATCAATGGTCATTCCAGCAAGAAGTCAATGGTAAGCAACTATTGTGATAACGCAAATTTATTTGCAAAAGTTATTGAAAGATGTGGCGAGTACTGAAAATCTAGGGGGACTTGTTGTCCTAGACTGCAGGGAATACCATCGATTGTTATCAGTGAGTAATCTCTGATGATGACCTGTGTGAGAACTTATAGTGAATACAAATAATAAATATGATTATCATGTGGTGGGTACTACAGAAAATGTGTGTGTGTAGAGTCTAGGAGGATGGAAATGACTGCGGGAAGACGGTATCATCTAGCCCTCTTGTAGAAGGCCACTCAGGTTCTATAGAAAACCAATAGCTGTTATCAACCATTATTTGTTTAAAGATTGTTGTGCAACTTTGATCCCAAACAATAGACTTTCAAACTTGTACAACCCATGATAAGTGTTGATATAAAGCAACTTAGAAATTCTTTTCATATCAGTACTAGCAGAGAGACCTGACGTTACCCAGGATTGAATGAGGATCAACAAATGTTCCACACTTCTAATACTTTTATTGTTATCAAAATCGGTGAAATCGCTCATTTTTCAATCAAATCGATTGATTGCCTCACTCCAGAAGGAAGCTTCTTATGCCTCACTGCAGTGACTTAGTCTACGATACATTGTGGTCGATATTGCACTGTAGAGAACCTACTGTTGATTTTATAACATTATTTTTATTTAATGGCTTGAATTAGTTTAAAATGCAAAGACAAGTATCATAGTTCAATTGTGCTCTAAATTGAAACATTCATTTCAAACGTACCTCTGCCTTACCAAATAACCTACTGTTGATTTTATAGGTCATACCTTTCGGCTTGTCTGGTGATAAGACTTCTTAAATACACTCGTGATGTTAGGCTGTATAAGAGTGTAAACTTTGGTTAGAGTCAGATTGTTCCTTCTTTAAGCAGATTTTTTATTATCGATTTTTAATACTTATCTTCTTTTTTTTTTTTTTTTTTTTTTTTACAGTGATCACCACTTATCAAGGCCCGGAAGCCACTCAGGGATAAGGGTTATTGCAAGTACATTACGTTAGTGTGGAGATTTGATGAAGTGTTTACTTAAGGGGGCGGTTCATTAGGAATTTGTTAACATTGGACTTGAAGACATCCAAGTTGTAGTCCGGTGGGAAGCAGGCAGACGGAACAGAGTTCCGCAAGCGTGCAGTTCTAAGAAAGAAGCTTTGTTCATGGAACCCGCATTTTGATTTAGGCACAGATATATAGTGGGGGAAATTTTTCACAGTGGATTCAGCTAGACGGGTGTTTTTCGTGAAAGATTGGCGAGGGGGGACCAGAGATTGGAGTTCAGACGAGCACCTGCCATAGAAATAACGATAAAACAAGGATAGGCTTGCAACGTCTCTTCTGTGGGAGAGAGGTTGCAGGGTAGAGAAAAGAGCATCCCCCACTAAGCCACGAAGTCTATTTTGTACTCTGTCAAGGCAGGATAGGCTGTTTTTAGCAGCTCCTGCCCAGATATGGCAACAGTATTCCATCCTTGGACGTACTTGGCTTTTATATAGATATAGAATTGCATCAGTAGTGAGATATCTTCTGGAGCGGTAGAAGGATCCCACCATCTTTCCAGCAACCTTGGCAACAGACTTGATGTATGTGTTCCATTTCAGATCAGGAGTAAAGGTCAAACCCAGAAGCTTGTCAAAACACTGGGCCTCACCCAGACGAGAGCCATCCATCACAATTGATGCCAGATGGGGATCAGAGCGTTGATGATGTAAGGATAGGAGTTTGGTTTTGGATGCATTAAAGGTAACCAGCCACATTTTCCCCCACTGAACCACGCGCTCAAGATCAGAGGAGAGAGAATCAGAGAAAACTTTGTCATTTACAGCCTTTGATGTGTTGGCGTAGATGGTTGTGTCATCAGCATAGATGTCAACGAATGATTTAAGTATGTGTTTAGGGAGGTCATTGATGTAGATCAGGAAGAGAGTTGGGCCCAGGATTGACCCCTGAGGGACTCCAGCATTTATATTGCAGGCCTCCGATTTTTGTCCATCTACCACTACTCTTATGAGGCTATCGGAGAGAAATGATTTAATGATTGAGAAAACATTTCCAGTTATACCGTAGCTGGAAATCTTGTGAAGTAGATCCTTATGCCATACCTTGTCGAAGGCCTTTGATATGTCAAGAGCAATTGCCCTAGAAAGGAAGCCTTTGTCAAGAGATTCACTAATCCTGTGGGATATAACCGTCAGCACATCTGCAGTAGATCTTGCAGAGCGGAAACCATATTGTGTGTCACTAAGAAGGTTATTCCTGCTGAGGTGATTGACTATTTCTCTATTTAATATGGATTCCAGCAACTTACTCATAACACACAGGAGACTTATTGGTCTGTACTGAGAGGGAGATGACTTATCACCTGAATTCTTAAATACAGGGCAAACTGATGAGGTTTTCCAGGGAGTCGGAAAGCACTTCTCCTTAAGGCAGCGCTTAAATAGTTTCGTAAGTATGGGAGCAAGTTCTGGTTGAAGCTTTTTTAACACTATAATTGGGATGCCATCAGGGCCAGTTGCTTTACTGGAATCTAGGTTCTTGATTAGCTTGGCGACCTCATGCATGGATATTTGTATGTTACCTAGCTTGTTCTGTGTTATAGGAGGAAATATGGGGAGTTGATGGCCATTGTTGCATCGGGTAGAATTAGCTGCAAAGTTCTTTGCAAATAGTTTGGCCTTGTCTGACGCTGACGAGATGACCTCTGGTCCATTGATAATGGTTGGGATAGAACGCACACTTCTGTTCAGGATCCTATTTGTTATTTGCCAAAACTGGTGGGAACCAAGCCGCTGATCAGCTACCTTGGATTTAACAGACTGGGCATATAGCTCTCTTGCATTTTTTATTACTCTTTTACAGTGGTTGCTGGCAGTCCTGAAAGCAGCTTTAGTCTCAGTGCATCTATTACATTGGTAGCTATGGAAAAAGTGATTATGGGGAGAACCATGGCTGGCTGTTAGGGTTTTGTTGGAATTTTTTAGATGGTATGAATTGGTCTATGCCTACAATTAACCATTCAGTCAGATCTGATACTATAGAGGACACTTCCTTTTTAAACATGGAGTGCAGAGGTAAATCCGATATAAATGTACGGAAGCTATCCCAGTCAGCCATAGAGTATCGGTATACAGTACGGTGGAGGGGTACGTCTGGGGGCTTCTTACATTTCGTTTTTATGTTAACTGATACGACGGAGTGGTCGGAGGATCCTAGAGGAGAATGAACGGAACATGAACATAGCTCAGGGGAAGTTGAGAGAAAAAGGTCTAAGAGGCTTGCATATTGACCGGGTGTATTGGACACACGGGTGGGTTCGCGAACAATCTGAGTGAGGTCTTATCAGAGGCATTCTAATACAAAACTTATCTAAGAACTCTCCTAGAAACATAAAGTACATTTGTGTGAAATTTTTAAAAAATCGGCTCAGAAGTTTGGAAATCCATAGGGAATTAACATACACACACACACACACACACACTCAAACTCAACCAGCGCTTCTATAAAGAAACACAGACCCTAACGTGAATTCGCGTGATAAACGCACCGTTCCGACATTTGAAAACTTGAAAAGACTGTTGTAAAAACAACAAACGAACTTCTACTGATTCTATGCTCCAACAGCAACATGGCAAAAACAAGAAAAGAAACTAAGAAAAACATACTGATGATGAAGTGTATCTCCGGAATATATTTATGAATCTATATATCTATAAAAGTGAACGTGTCTGTGTATCTGTGTACATTTCCCTACGCAATAACTCTGTCAATTTTTAGTCTACAGACTCGAAATTTGATATACAGGGTACTGCGATTTGGGAAAATCGATGTGATCGGTTTTTGGCCAGAAATTTGTCGATTAAGGGGCCAAAGTTCAACGATTTGACCTTTGAGAATTTTAGATATAGGTTCCTTCGACATGGATCTAACTTAATAACTTGATTTGAGCCCAAAACAATAAATTTTAAGGGGTAATAATAGGGGTCAAAGTTTTAAAAAAATTGACCTCTGCAGTCTCTTCCAAATTACTCAGACAATTTCTGGTCTAAATATTTGAAATTTTACATCAAGGGTATTCAGAGATAGAGCAAGCTTTTTCATCAGTTTGAGTTGAAAATTTTTAGTAACCAATATATAAATGTATGTATGTCTATTTGCATGTCTGCCTTAAACCTTCAATAGAGAGGACGGATTTTACCAAGATCAGCATCGTTTTAAAGTTCGACCTTTCATACGACAAATATCGAAAAATTGGCTAAAAACATTAATATCTTCCCCTTCAACTAGGCACTTTTCTCGGGGGGGGGGCACTTTTTTCGCCGATATTTTTTAAAGTTATCCTCTCCTTTAGAGTGTCTAGCCTTACTTTTAAAAAATCTCACTTCCGGTTTGGCGGTGGTCGTGACAGCATAAACGTTAGATTTTACCCCGTTCTTTTTCTCCTTTGCGGTACGGGTTCGAGCCTGCCTTCCTACTACCACTTTTTTTTTTTTTTTGCTCAACATACACATCCAAATATCCGGGCAACGCTGGGTTGAAATGCTAGTTTCAATATAAATTTAAAACAAAATAAATATCTGTTTATTTTGTAATAATGCGTTGTTTTGACTTCAAACCTATCTAATACATATTTATTTTATTGTTAGTAATTCATTTTTAATTCATAAAACACAATTTATATATCTTTAGAATAATATTTAAAAATACACCTACATTTGGCAAATTTTCAGTCTTTTACATGGGTCTAGTCAGTGGAACATTTCTGTAATAAATAAACTACCCAGAGGTTTCGATAAACCAAGAATCATTTTCTATTAGTAGTCTTTTCTGTATCCACCTCAAACAATCTCATTAATTTTGTTTTACAACCTGTATACTGATGAGAAGGTAGATCTGTCTTCAGACTGAAAACAGTGGATTACTTTGACTGCCTAAGGCGCCACAGGAATTCCTAAGTCTAGGTGTAATACAGACAGAATCAAAGAAGAATTGACGCTAAATGTTATTTCAAACTTTCGTGTGAAAATTCACAAATTGGTTTATACCTCATTCAATTCAAAATCAACCTTTTCTCATGTTTCGTTTCGCACCCCCTCCCCGCTTTGTAATATTTGTAAATGCTAGATGAGGGACCGGACAAAAGTCTACCGGACAAAACCCAACTGGACAAAAGCTGAGAGTATAAAACATAGTTAAAAAGATTAAAAAAACAAAAAACAACAACACTTTTTTATATTCTACTTTGGATTTAATTATCAATAATGTTTGATAATATTTTTCTTGACTTTTAAAATATTTTTTCGAACATTGTAAGTAAACTGCATTCTATTAAATTGTACCTAGTGAATTTACATAAAGTTTCAATTTTTTTGTTTTGTTTTACGAAAATAAATTACATTTACATCAAATTTTTATGTTATCATGATCTGTAGATTTTAGTCTTAATAATTGTTTAAAAACAGTAAGCATTTATCAGTAGTACCAGCAATGGAAACTTAAGTTTTCAAAAAAATGCAAAGAATCGTTTTTGGAATCGGGAATTTCCGATGCCGATTCTGAACTCCCAAAAGTTCCAATTTTTTCTGATTCTGATTAATTATCCCAACACTAATTAATATATATATATATATATATATATATAATAATTTTTGTTCAATAAATATTAATAATTTTTTATGCCTACAGATACACACTAACTCTCACTCCCCTTATTCTGTCTTTTAGTCCTCACATTACATGAACGATGTTTCTGACAAAGGAAGAATTTTCTGAATTAAAATCTATCCAGCACTATTCTTGGCTAGTTTTTCTTTTAGATTCTTACATCAAGTAGCTTCATGCCCTGTTTGGAGCAATTACCATAAAAAAAATTGCCAGGTTGAGAAATTTGAACCCAATCAACAAAGCCATCCTTAACTTTGCATCTAGGGTTTTTTCTTATCGGCCACTGGTAATTAACCTTTAAATGGAGGTGAATCTAGATACTTACGGAGCCATGTAAGTAGGCTGTCATAATCAACGGCCATGAGAGTATTCTACAAACAGGAAATTTGGAATGATGCATATATACTAATCGACCTCTTTTTCTCAATTCACTAAATAGGGCTCAAGTTTAATTTTCTTAAAGAGGCTTGATAGCTATAATATATTTTTAATAAATATAAATTTTTTATACCTACAGACACTAGTGTTTTCTTTCCAACAACCAAGTTAACATATTTATTCTTGTTTTTGTCTCAGTATCGCTAACAGTTCTTTTGCGTTGCAGCACCAAATCGTATTATCTTGGCGTATTATCATTAACTTCGCAAAGGATATCCACCCCATCGTCTCCGGTTTCACATTTATCGATTGATAATTATCATTACGTCGGATCGAGTCCTAATATTATACACTAGAATAACCAACCCGTTCTCGTTTGCAAGTAGTCGACTCTTTCAAATTAGCCTCTATCAGACAATAAAGGCTAGTTGTGCAGTACAACAAACTGCATTGTAAACAATCAAAAATAGAAAGAACAAAATAAAAAATTAAGTACTTTAACAGCGAAGCAACATCATTTCTTACTATCATTGTCTTACATTTGCTTGTTTAATCCAGTGGTAAAAATAAGAGTGTGCTTTAACATTTTCAAGGCTTCAAACAATGAGTAAAAATGGGACATTCTTAAAAAACACACACACACACACACACACACACACACACACACACACACACACACACACACACACACACACACAACGGTTTTGTCAAAACTTCTTCTCTTTAACAAACACATAAAAATCAACTTCTCAAAAAAAAAACGGAACTATACTGAATCAACACATCATACTTTGCAAACAAAAAGAGCTCAATATCTTTTCAGATAGATCTTTTATAACAATACTAAATGTGGCTTAATCTTCACTTTGCTGCAGTTTAACGATCACCCAATCATAAAATGTCTAGTAATAAAGTCTTAAACATCCTAAATAGAAAATGTAATAATACTAGCATTCGTTATGCCGAATTAGCATAAAAGCAAGATATATATATATATATATATATATATATATATATATATATATATATATATATATTAGTGTTGGGACGATTAATCAGATATCTTCACCAATATTGGTCCCACCAATGCAAACATGGCACTGAACGTTAATGTAAAGAGCCAAAATGGCCAAAAAATAACACAAGGAAATATCTAAATTAATACACTATTTTATAAAATACTAAAAGATGCACCGTGCATTGCTCAGTGTTAAAATTGCTGAAGAATTTTGTATATTTGTAAAATTTTAGTTTTAAAAACCGATGCAATTTTGAAATTCATATTAACAAAACTTTTACTGGTTTTATATGCTTTTATAATTGCTGTGAACCATTATTTTTATAAAAAAAAGTATTTACTTCAAAATGGATGACCGAGAGAAATAGTAATTTTTTGGCAACTTTTGAAAAAAAAAAAAAAAAAAAAAAAAAGAGGCTTATGTTATTGTACTAAATTTTAGATAATCAACGTTTGTTTTCCTAGAGCTTTTTTCGAGATTTTTGTTGGTTTCGGAATTAGAAAAAACTTGTGCCAAGTTTCCGATGCCAAAACGATTTCTTTATAATTGTCTTTTTTATTTGATTTTGTCTGAAGCAAAATCTTCCACGGTATGTAATCATAATAAAATAATAAATTTTTATTGGTTTTAAGCAACCAGTAAAAATAAAATCTCCACATCACCCTATCCCCTTTCACACGCAAGTTTGAAAAAATATATGCACATTTTGACATGTTTTTTTTTACAATAATCGTGGTAAAAACAACTTTTTAGTTAAATATTTAGAGATTTATAAAGAATAGGAACCGGGGATTATATCAGAATTGGGAATTTAGCACGGAATCTGTAATTGAAATCTGAAAAATATTCGAATCGTCCCATCACTAATATATATACACAAGGGGTGTTCCAAAAGTAATGCTTCCTACTTTTTTATTCATTGAACTTTTTAATAGTCAAGTCGCTGCCTGATGATATCTGTTGTTTGATTGAAACAAGTGGCTATTTGTAGCAGCAGGATGTGACCATGTTTATATAACAATAAACAAGTATACATATATATATATATATATATATATATATATATATATATATATTAATGATGGGATGATGCCAATATTTTTCCTGATTCTGATACAATTATCGATTCCATATTAAATTCACGATTCTGATACAATTATCGATTCCATATTAAATTCACGATTCTGATACAATTATCGATTCCATATTAAATTCACGATTCTGATACAATTATCGATTCCATATTAAATTCACGATTCTGATACAATTATCGATTCCATATTAAATTCACGATTCTGATACAATTATCGATTCCATATTAAATTCACGATTCTGATACAATTATCGATTCCATATTAAATTCACGATTCTGATACAATTATCGATTCCATATTAAATTCACAATTCTGATACAATTATCGATTCCATATTTAATTCACGATTCTGATACAATTATCGATTCCATATTAAATTCACGATTCTGATACAATTATCGATTCCATATTAAATTCACAATTATGATACAATTACCGATTCCAATTCTTTCTTTATTAATCTCTAAATATTTAACTATAAAAATATTATTTTTCCCCAATTATCGTAAAAACATATGTTAAACATGCATATATTTTCTCAAACATAAAAACACACTTGTCGAGGGGTGATCTATAGCTTTTAGCTTTACTGATAGTTTGAAATCAGCAAATTATTATTATTTTATTATTACTATCAGCAGTGGAAGATTTTGTTTTAAACAAAATCAATAAAAAAAAAATTTTACAAAGATAATTAAAAGAATTGTTGGCATTGGAAAATAGGCACAAATTGTTCAAATTCCGATACTCCAAAGTGTTTCAATTTTTCAAGTTTCTGATTCTGATTAATCAAACAAAATCAAATAAAAAAAATGATTGAAAAATCGTTCTTGGCATCAGGAAATAGGCATAAATTTTTCCGATACCGATTTCGATACCACAAAATGTTCCAATTTTTTTTATTCCCAATTCCAATTATTTATTAA
Organism: Euprymna scolopes; assembly: GCF_053919585.1. Lineage (NCBI taxonomy): Eukaryota > Metazoa > Mollusca > Cephalopoda > Sepiida > Sepiolidae > Euprymna > Euprymna scolopes. The sequence continues at coordinate 23,076,743 of NC_136488.1, forward strand.
TCATCACAACACTAGTATATATATATATATATATATATATATATATATATATATATATATATATACACTTGTGCCCGATATTATTCATACCCCTCGGATCTTTGAGATTTCTATAAGAATATTGCTCAAACCAGAAGGTAGACAATATTAAAGGGATTTCAGACAATAAATCAAGCATAGGCATTTAATTTAAACTCAACAAATAAATAAATTATCCAAGTTTGAAACATTATACAAAGAAAAACAATAATGGCACTAGTTCAAAATTATTCATACCTCTCTTACTAATAGTCAATAGCATGCCCTTTATTCTTAATAACTGCCTGTAACCGTTTTGGATATTTATCAACAAGGTTTTTACAAGCATCAACACTGATTTTTGACCATTCTTCAATGCAGTAGTTCTCCAAATCCCTCAAATTTCTAGGTTTCCGCTTTTTAACCTCAGTTTTCAATATGTGCCAGAGGTTTTCGATAGGGTTCAGGTCGGGACTCTGGCAAGGCCATTCCAAAACATTAATTTGATTATCCTCAAACCATTTCTTGACTATTTTGGCAGTATGTTTTGGATCATTATCCTGTTGAAGGACCCAGTTTGGTCCTAAATGGAGATTCTCCGCATCCTGTCTAATGTTTTTCTGGAGTATCTCCAAATATGGCTCCTTCTTCATGGTTCCATCTATCTTGACCAAACTACCTGGACCACTAGCCGAAAAGGAGCCCCAAAACATTAGGCTACCACCACCATGTTTCATCGTGGGTATGGTGTTCTTTGGGTTGTAAGCTTCTCCTTTCTTCCTCCAAACGTAAGAAGCATCCATATGGCCAAACAATTCAATTTTTGTTTCGTCAGTCCACAAAATACTTGAGAACACGGACTCTGGAGAATTCACATGGTTCCTAGTAAACTTTAGACGTGCTGCAAGGTGTTTTCCGGTGTGCAATGGAGTCCTTCTTGGTCTTCTTCCTTTCAGACCATTTTCATGCAGAGTCCTTTGCAATGTTTGCCTTGATATTTTTATGCCAGAAGACTCTAGATTTTCTAAAATGTCCTTAGTAGTGGTGGTTGGATTTGCATTAACACTTCTTACAATATTCCTGGTGGCTCTAGCAGACAGTTTCCTTTTCCTTCCTCTACCAATCAAGTTGTTTGTTGTGTGGTGGCTCTGGAATTTTTTGATGATGCTCTGTACTGTTGCTGTAGGGACCTCAAATTTCTTGGAAATTGACTTGTAACCTAAACCATCCTTATGTGAATTCGCAATTTTAGTCCTAAGATCATTACTAAGCTCTTTTTTCTTCCCCATTCTAATAATTTTTATTCTTTTATTGGTTTTCAGTAGATATCATTTTAATTTCTGAAAAATGCAAAAAACGAAATGAAATTAATCAAAGGTTGTATAAAAGCATTCAAAATAAGAATCAAACAGGAAACAAACAGTCAGAAATTCGATTAATACTGAAAAAATAAGGGGGTATGATTATTTTTGAACATTGCAGATTTTATAAATAGCTGTATATTTCTTTTATTACAAGTATCCCGAGATTTTAAAATGACGAAAATGATCAGAAGAGGTTTATTAAGAATATGTATCGATATGGACGTAAACAATAAATTCTTACAAAGTTACACATAATAAACTCAATTTTCAAGGTGGGGTATGAATAATATCGGGCACAAGTGTATATATATATATATATATATATATATATATATATATATATATATATATACTAGCTGTACTCTGCTACGCTTTGCTATGGCTCAGTTTAGTTAAATGAAAAACTAACAAAAAGAAAATGCAGGTTTCTTATATATATATATATATATATGTTTATGTTCTCAATACTTGTGGACACACAATAATGTGTGGTGTTCCATTTTCTGTGCAGATGTAGAGATTTCTGCTTTGCCGACTGTAGAACACACAACATATACTTGTTCATGCAAGAAGCAATCAATGTATAGATGTAAGTCATACAAATATAAAAATTTTCCCCGAGCCTTGTTGATGGTTATTGCAAATGCCAAGCAAATTGTGAAGTGCAATATGTTAAATTAAAATGGTACATCCATTAAAATCATTCTATGAACGTTCGCTGATGCCCGTTCTTCCTGAGATTGATTATGAGAGTTTAATTTTACTATAGACATGTATGTGAGTACGCACTGGAAAATGTTAAATTAAAAAATTCAGCTGATTTTTTAAATTTATTTTTTTTTTTTTTTGCATGAAAATATCGATAATAAATCGATGGAACAAATGAAAAGAAAACTTTTTAAATAATAAACTAACAAAGTAAGTGTGAGACTAATGATAATTCAGAAGGGAGAAAGAAAGGAGAAAAGAATGTAAAAATGTTGTAGGATAAGTTTTGAGAAAGGAAATAGTTTGGCAAACTGTTTTTTTATTCAAATAAATATGCTTATTTTCGCACTTTTTTTTTTTTTTTTTTGAGAAAAAATATTGCTTTTAAATATAAATGTAAATGAGAATATTCTTAAACTTTTTTTGGTGTTTCTTTGTTATTATAGCGAAATTCGAAAATTGAAATATTGATTTCCAAGTGAAACCAATAGTATCTACTGAATATATCGCAGTAATGAACATATCAAAAAATTACAAAAAAACAATGATGTAGAAAATTAATTATTAAAGAAAATAATTTTCGAAGAAATTAGAAACTTTAGCTATTTCCCTTGTGTTTACGTCACATGGCACATACAAAACAAGCGTAGCCGAAATCATTTTTTTTATTGAATCATGGAAGAAAATGTTTCATGCAATATTCCAGAAATACTTAACTAATTAGGTAAATAACATTGCTTATGGTTGAAATTGGCAAAATATGTAAGTAGTTATTGTTCTTTTTAATTAAAAATTAACTTTTCAACTGTTGGATTTTGCTACCATAAAAGGAAAAGCACCCTTTTTTTGCTTTAGATTATTTTCAATAAAATGGGTTTCATCAATGCAGGTATTTTTGGGGTTTTTTTTTACAAGATTGTTCTTTTTAGGGGTGGGGGGGGATTATTATCATTATTTTCACAAGTGTACTCATGAAGCACCAAAATTTAAATAACTACAAAAATAGATAATCCCAGTCAACGTTAGAAGGAAATCTATCATCCACGTTCTACTCTTCATAAGATGAAGTGTTGCGTTTCAACCTTATTTCATACATGTGAAAAAAAGTCTCCATAATTGTTACAGAAATATTAAAATTCATCAAATTTTGGTAATTGCATATTTCCATTTTTGCATGTTTCTGTGTAATCCGGAAATCCAAGTTGCTTGTTTACACTTTCAAAGGATCAAAAGGATTAAAATTGAGACAAAAATAATGGAAGATCGAGGAGGTTTATTCAACTTCATCTTCGTTCCAAATCATTGATGCTATAGAATGCTTAATTTCAAAACAAAACAAAAACCAACATTTGCACCAAACAAAAAAGATAATTTTTTTTCTAACATGATTTTTATCTATCTTTTCAGGCAGAACAAGTTATGTTTACCGTTCGTGACTTGTTTGAAGTGAAAAAGAAGGAATTAGAAGAAGCTGCTGCACGGGAAGCTGCAAAAAGTGCCCAAGCACAAGTAAGTGCTCTTTTTTTTTTTTTTCATTTATTCTTTATTTTACAAATTATCAAAAACATTTTAGCGGTTAAAAACCAGCAAAAGTTATAGCCTGTTGACTTAGAATGAGTGCTTTATGCCAAATTGATGGTTGAATATGGATAAATTTGTGTTCATTTTTTGCATTAAATACATCAGTCCCCAACTGTGCATCAAACGGAAACCATAATACTTAGTCTGATGAACCTAATCATAACACAGGTCCATATAATAATTTTAGTTAGATCGGCACTATAGTTTCCAAGAAAACTTCTACAGTAAATGTGGTATTGTGGTGACAAATCTCTATTAACTCCTAACTGTGCACAAACGGATACCATAATACTTAGTTCACAGCACATTATAAAGATCTTTTCAAAATTTTAATCAGATTGTTCCAGTAGTTTCCAAGAAAAGGTGGGACGTACAGACAAACAGACTAAGAGAAATATGATATAGATTAATAAAACTATATTACCAAATCCTGTATTAGATATATTGTTTTATTTGCTACTGCATTGAAAATGGTTGGAAAAGATACCCTCCTCCCCAAACTTGATGAAATCTGCTCCCCTGACCCCAAAAGAATGGATAATTTACTTTTTAATTTTCAATATCAATTATGATCAAGAATGTATCAGCTTTTTGTGTGTGCATGTTTTTTCTTTTACATTTTATGCTTTTAGCTGGACACACACACACACAACTGCCTATATATGATTTAATAGATTAACTGATTATTGAAATTTAAAAAAAATGCAATAGAGTAAAATACTAAAACAAACTTTTTAAAAATCTTAGAAATTTAGTATAATTACATGAGATGAGGTAAAAAGTATTGAATTACCTCCCCTTTCAGGGAGGTCTAATATTTCACAAATCACAACCAAATAAAATACCAGGACGGTTAAACACATATTTCGTATCTCCCATCTTCAATCCAAGCAATCCTTTGCAATCCTTCGAGGGGTGAATTTTTGCTAGAATTAGTTTGATACAACACAAAGAAAAAAGCTCTTAAAAAGGACCTTTTATTCCGCTGTCATCATTTCCTTTTCTTCTGCCAGTGGCAAAGGGTGTGTTATGACTAGGGCTATGACAACAGAATATTCTTTTCATTGTTTTGACTTTCGAGTATATATCAGTTGATATCCTATATGTTTTTATATTGAGTGATATGGTTGTCAGTATGTTAACTGTGTCAGATATATACTTGAGAGAGAGTCAAAACAATTATAAGAATATTCTGTTTATCTAGCCCTAGTTATAACCACAGATCTTTGAGACTGTTGGCTTCTTAATTTATCATTAATGTTAAGACATTCTCTACTTGTGGTGTTTGACTCAAAAACTTCCAATCGACTACCTATTCCTCTTAACCCCTCCCTCTTGGAACCATATGATGTCATGTTCACTTCTGACTACCAGGTTGAGATGACATTTGAGTGCGTACTCACTAACCTCATGACCTCAATATCCTGTATATGCTTGAATGCCATCCTGAGAACCCCAACCATCCCATAATATATTTTTTTTGTTTTAATCTTTTACTTCTCTTTCAGACTTCTTCCACGGATGGTGCTAGTGTTGAAAAAGAAGGAGGAAAGACGAAAGGAAAAACAGATGATGATCATGTTTACTCTGTAAGATTATGACCACCCCCAATATTGCATCTTTATAGTTCTTTCTAGGTTTTTGTTTTTAATTTTGTTTCACTTTAACCATTTTGCATTTGGCTTTCTTCATTAAGATTTAATTTGTTTTTTATTTTTTATTTTTTACTTGTGTTCACCCCAAACAAAGCATATTGCCAGTTGGACATAAGAGGCTACTATTAAGGATCATGTTTAAAAGGGATTATGTGAGGAGATGAGCGAAATGTTTGTTCACATTACATTTAAATTTCTGTATGTTAGTACAGTCATGGAAGGATGAAATAGGAAGTGTATTCCAAAGTTCAATAGATTGAGGGAAGAAACTATTAGAGTAAAAGGTTTTCTGGTATCTAGAGACCTTTACAGTGAAGGGATAAGATTTTGCTGCTAGACGGTTTGTCGGTGGTATGTATGTTAAGATAGTTTATATAAGTGCAATAAGTTAATCAGAGCACATTCCATTAAAGTATTTGATGAAGTAAAATAGAGCCTGAATGACCTCTGTGGTCAATTTAACAAAGGCACAGCACAACTTGCATCGATATTAATTTAACTTACTACCATAGTCTGGTAATATATGGAACACATTATACTACAGTTCACTATTGAGTTACACTCAAAAAGCCAGCAGTTGCTTCCATCTGTTCTTTGCATGTATGTATGTATGTTTTGGTCAAGGTCTGGTATGGACGTGTATTAAAAGCACACAGATGTCTTAGTGTCAGACTGTGCTTCTCCCAGACAAATCAACCCCACGTGCACGTCGTGACCACTGCCACGCAGACGGGCCTCTGATGAATGACAAGTGTCCTGCGCTGTATAACTAGACCTCCACTGCCTTGTGGGCCAAAGTTCTTTTAAGCTAAGGGTGAGGTAACCCTGACAGAAACCTCCAGAGGAGTTTAGGCCCTGTCAGCTGCGGTATACATGACCCACCGGCGTGTGGAGTATGCTCTGGTGCCCAGCAACCTAAGTCCCAGTCATGGATCAAATGGCATGATGGGTGGAGAGGGCTCTCGTAAGCCATGGTGAAGGCAACCTCTCTAGGAGAAGGAAAACCCTGATATAAAATATACGGCGACTGCTGCTTCCAATGATGTTGACTTGCTCTTCTTTTTAGTTCAATGTGGCAGTTGTTTAGAGAGTGGGATTGTGTCAGTGCAAAGTCTTTTCTCACTATAAAAAGCTTCAAGTACAGGCATTACTTGATATGCAATGTAATACACATTTTGCAATCAGTGTGTATCTCGATAACAAAAAGGTTGACGTTAGCCTGAAATGGCAAATGGGCATTCAATGAGGACTGATGCAAATATGGCAGTTAATGGCAATAAGGGCTCTGGAACTTCCAGGGTCTGACCTGGTAGGTGTTCGGGGCACCACAGCTTGGACCCGATCATCAGTGAATGTGCAGGACTATAGAAAGTTCATAGAAGTGACCATCTGGCACGTGCTGCTAGTTGTGCTCATGTTTGCGTCATTTGAGCCAGAGATATATTAAGTAATGGCAATACTCGAGAACGCGTTGTTGCCATCATGTATGTTCTAAGGGCAGATAACTGTCTGGGTATTTTCTACATCAGGGGCAGATAACTCCAGACAAAGTATTAAGTCACTTGATGTAACAAGTAAAACAAAAAAAAAAAACTTTAAAATCAAAAACTTACCAATGATAAGTTTTTTAGATGGATAGATTCTGACTCCGAAAAGAGTAATTCTTTCCCCTTCGTCAGAAATATCACTCATGGAATGTGAGAACTAAAAACCTGAAGGAAGTAAAAGTTATGGGGTAACCAAAAGTAAACCCAAGGTCCATTTTCTACTTCCTTAAACAACAATAGCTTTTGTTTTAACATGATTAAGGCATACGTATGAACATAGATCTGAATTGGAGTGCACCGATTTTAAATGCAATCTCTATTATTTTTTACAAAAGAGCTTTATAATCTGGAGGAAATGAAAGACCTCTTAAAAGTTACTCATGCTATAAAGAGCTTATAGTGAAGCAAGAGTTGTGCAATCTCCAATCTCATTTTTTTTTTCTGATCAATCATTACTCAAGTCCAGTGGCAAAGAAAAATCTAAGGTGACTTATATAATCTCAATCCAGAATACGATTTATTGAAGAGTTGGATTGTACCTATGTTAAGAACTGACCTTGTGTCTAATTTTGGTGGAAAAGCAAATATGAGGTGCCTTAAATAAGTTTCTAGACTTTTTTCATAACGGCACTTTTACTGATAGTACACACATGAAACTCTAGTCCCCTTCAAAGTAATCTCTTCTGACTGCAATACACTTGTTGTACCGTTCCAACAACTTCTGGAAGACCCCATGGAACTCCTCTTGTGTGAGTGTGTCAATGATCCTCATCACAGCCTCTTTCATCTCCTCAGTTGTCTCATAACAACATCCTGTAAGGTTTTCCTTGAGTTTGAAGAATAACCAATAGTCACATGGAGCAAGGTCCGGACTATAGGGATGAGGAACTGTCTTGATGCTCATTTTGGTCATGACAATGTCTTTCTTTCTGATTTTCTCTGAGCAGGCTTGGGACAAACTTTGCACAAATCTTCTGCATCTTCAGTTCCTCACAAATAATTGTGTGTACAATTCCCACTCTGACATCAAACTGTGCACTTATTGTCTCTGTAGGCACACAATGTCCTTATCCATAAAATTCTTTATTTAGGCAATAAACTCTGGTATTCTGACTTCCTTTTTAATTTTTAATAGGTCAGAGTTCTCCACCGTTAGGAGTGCTGGCTTTACTCTCTCCATGTTCTGACCTTGTGTCACATCTTCCTGAGGGTGGAAAGAGTAAATAACAGCTAAAGGTTAATGAGATTGTTGGATGATGATATTATGAGAGGATTGGAAAAGATGAAAGGAATGGATAAAATTTGATTACCTAAGAAGATGGTTCAACAAGAATTTGTAGACTTTAGATTTAAAGCCGACCATGTTGTATTCTGAAGGAAAGCAATCTCATGGAGATGTGTTCCACAGATGAGAACATTTTGGAAAAAAAACAAACTCTGTCCGTGGAAGTTCTGTTTGATTTCAGTTAAACAAAGAAAGAAAGATTATTTACAGTGGTTGAAAATGAAGACGAGTTCTTGTTGTGAATGTTCTAGAGAGAGGAACCAAAGACTGGAGCTCAATGGAACTCCTACCATTGAAATAATGATAAAGTCGACTTATTTCAGTAAAAGTTAATCTCATTTCAAACAAATTCCTTTTCATATCAAGATTCTTTTTTATTTCAACTGACAAGTGAACACTTCAATTTCTTGCGGCATTTTGTGCATTTTTCTTTCTTTATATTTTTGTTTTGTTTTGCATTTTTATTTTCTCTGCATATTTTTTATTCTCTTCTTCATTCTTTTACTTTCTTGAATGTTCAACTTGAGAGCATATGTAACACTAGATGAAATGCCTAGCTGCCCTGGGGTCATGTCATGTTGTAATGGAAACTTCTGTCCGTTTTTTAAGATTCAATAAAAACAAAATGCAACATTAAGATTTTTTTATCACTAATGTAACACCATTTTTTTTTTTTTTCAATTACATCTTTCCACCTGCCAGTAAGTTTTTTAAAAACAAAGAAACATAAAGAAAGGAAACTAAATTATTTTGCAAAATTCTAAAAAGATGGTAATCTGATGGTGTGAATTTTGGTAACTATGGTGAGTGATGCATAATTTTGCAAACATGTTTGTAAGATTTTTAATTTTTCATGGAGTCGTAAGTCAACATTTATGAAGAAGGACGACACTAATTTGCTAATTCAAAATGTAAAGAATGTTATGAACATAACATAAAAAAGCTTATGTTTCAGATTTTTTTAGATGAGGATGATAATTTATATTATTTGAACTGCTGTTCTTATCTTGGATGTTATTCTCACAACGTTTCAGCCGATGTAATCATTGACGTTCTACGTTATTATATTGCCAATAACATGGTGCAACAATAACAAATGAAAATTGGCTAGTTAGAAGCAAAGTTTGATTTGTTAGCTTAAATGCTATTTGGGTCTAACTTTGAAATCTGACAAGATAGCTTTATATGCTAAATATAATACAATACAAAACCTCCAATATTTTAATCTCTATTTCTATTAAAAAAAAAATACAAATTCGTATAGATCTGAAAGTTATATTTTTATTTGTTTGGTGCTGTTTCATAGACATTGATTTTTTTTTCTGGTGAATTGAAGTAATAACAAGAGAGTGCATGTAAAGGTTGTCACCATCCTTTATGAAATTGGTGCTATGAATACAGCAGTACTCTAGCATGGTATGCTGAGTGGTCAGTTGGTGCCGATATCCATATCATTACAGCCACCTGGCACCAGTGCCACAATCGAAGAATTAATTTGATGAATAAATGATTTAAAAGCCAAATGTGGCCATCATTTCTATCAAAATCTGCTGTCCTTTCGACAATATCAAATAAATGGCAAAATGTCATCTGCAGTAATGGATGTTGATGCTTAAAAAAGTGCGACCAAATAAATTGTACAAATATTTTTTTTTTTTACTCTTATTCACCCCAAACAAAGCATATTGTTACTTAGATGAAAGGGGCTACTATTTGGGGCTATATCTACAGAGACACTAGTTAATGAATGTGGGGAGTTGAGTAGCATGATGTCTGTTCACATTACATTTAATCAACATGAGTCGTATCTTCTGTTTGGTGCAGATTGCGAACCCACATGACTTATCTTTCGCCATTCTTTCTGGTCCAGGGCAAGTTGGTTGATGGACGCCCAACTGTTGAGAGATGTCCAATCAAAAACATTTTCTCTCCACTTTCTGTTTGGCTTTCCTCTTCTTTTTTGTCTCCTAACATACTCCCAAAGCATAACTTTGACATGGCCAAAAAGTTGTTGTTTTTTTTTTTTACACAGTGATCACCACTTATCAAGGCCCGGAAGCCACTCAGGGATAAGGGTTATTGCAAGTACATTACGTTAGTGTGGAGATTTGATGAAGTGTTTACTTAAGGAATTTGTTAACATTGGACTTGAAGACATCCAAGTTGTAGTCCGGTGGGAAGCAGGCAAACGGAACAGAGTTCCACAGGTGTGCAGTTCTAAGAAAGAAGCTTTGTTCATGGAATCCGCGTTTTGATTTAGGCACAGATATAGAGTGGGGGAAATTTTTCACATTACATTTACATTTCTGCATATATATAAAGTCAGGAAGGAAGAAAACCGTGAGTGAATTCCAAAGTCTAGCAGTTTGAGAGAAGAAATTATTAGACTAGAGGGCTTTCTGGCATTTAGAGGCCTCTATAGTGAAGGGATGGGATTTTGCTGTTTGTAGGAATAGTCAGGGAGTATTTACATCAAGGAGACACAAGTGTTGCATGTTCATCAGAGCACATTCGATTAAAACAGGCACAGTGGTGCAGTATTGTAGTGATGGGACAGATGCTGGAGTTTGATTGATAGTGCAGGACTTATTAGGTAGGAGACTCTTTTTTAGATCCTGTCTAAGAAGGAAAGACTAGTGGTAGATGCTCCAACCCAGATGTAGCAACAATATTCCATGCATAGATGAATAGTGGCTTTCTAGAGATATAGGATACTCTCAGGTGTAAGTAATTTTCTAGCATCATAAAGGGAACCCACCTTCTTTGCAGCAGCCTTGGCAATATCCTCAATGTATTTGCTTCAACAGTATTCAATGCATGAATTAAATGGATCAAATCATTATTTGCATTAGAACATTATTTCTATGTTGGATGGTGTATTTGACAATTGGTATGTCCATGGTGGGAAATTATGCATTAACAAATCAATATCCTCAATGTGATTGATTGCTTTTATGTTAAGACACCCATCCATCATTTCTTTCCTGACATATATTCTCAGAAAACTGTGCTTTTTCAAATATACTGCAGAATTGTGAGATGAAGCTACATATATATTATGCATAAACGTTTTTATTTTTATATACTGGACGGATTAAATAAACAAAACGCTGAATGACAGCAATCTGTAATTAAGTTGTTTTTTTTTTATTTCCTGCAACACACACACACACACACACACACACACACACACACACACACACACACACACACATAAAAGTGAGAATGTGTGTTTGTGAGGACACTTCTCAATCTATATACTCAACAAATTTTTGATCTGTAAACTAGAAATTTGGCATATAGAGTATTCAGACACGTGGAAAACTTTATAATTGGTTTTCATCCAGAAAAAAGGCTGCTAAGGGGTCAAAATTGAATATTGGTACGTGGGGGTCATTGGATTTTTATCTGTTTGTCAACTGTTTCACGAATGTGCATGCATGAATCGTTCGTGTGACAGATTACTTATGTTAAGAGTGAGTAGGTTTGAAAATACTGTTTAAGCATCATATCAAGCTGGCCTAATGGTTATCATACTTGACTCAGCGTCTTATGTCTTGATTTTAATCTCAGCTCGAGTATTTTATTTTTTACTTACAAGAAGTGAACTGTTTATAAAAAAAACGTAATACTTGCATACACATGTCTCAGTTTCTTTCCATTTTTTTTTTTCTTTTTACTTCATTTTTTTAAAGGAATTTAACGTTACATTTAATACCTACAGTATTTTTGTGTACAATTAATAAGAATTCTGCATTAATTAGAATATAATATTTCTGCATATTTTATAACCAGGCAACGCCAAGCAGCCTGCTAGTAATATATATATATATATACACCATTAGTTAACATTCTAAGAACCAAAAGATGGAATTAATTCACACTCATAAATTTTAATTAATTTTTTTTATGCAGACACCTGAATTTTCCTTATATTATGTCTTACATGAATTTCAGTGAATAGTAGAAGCATATCATGTTATAAATTTTAAAAAGAAATTATTTTGTGTCCTAATGTGGGACCTAATGAGTTAATAAATGTATGGCAGAGTGTAAGTGCAGTAATATTTCAGTATATTATTATAGGATAGTGGGACTTAATAGGCTAATGAGAATTGGTTTCTAAAATCCATTCCTCATCTGAAAAAAAACTTTCTTCTTTGTTACATATGATCTCAGATGTTTTGTGTTGTCTTGTTTTCTTGCTTTTATATTCTGCTATGTTGCACTTCTTTCTCTTTGCATTCCTAAGTCCATTAATCCTTTGATAACCTTTCCTTGCCACCTTTTTTCTGAGAATTTGCTATGCTTTAGAAAATTAAAAAAAAAATTTTTTTTTAACTTTTTAAAATATATTCCGATACAACATCTGCTCCAAACTGGTTGGGTATGATCAGACAAATCACCATCTTTTTTTTTTTTTTTTAAATCCACCTTGCCTTCCCATACCGTTCACCCTGCAGAAAATAAACTTTCTTCTAATCTGAACCCTTTATTTATTTCTTTACCGTGGCTAACAGGTACCGTCCAACAATAAACCTGTTGAGAAGATGGCAACATCGAATCTGTTGGACCTTGAAACAGATTTGATCACAATTCAGCAGGTAGGAGGAGAGAACTTATGCGTTTTCCAAACAACCCCTCCCCCCTTCCCAACACCCTTTTTTACCGTTGGTAATACAAAATAGTTTTACACCTTTGCTAACTTACTATTTTGAAGCCCCTCAAACAGTAGAAATCGAGCATCAGATCTACTTCTTTCGATAAAATTGAGGACGGCCAAACATTGTAAATTTAAATGTGATTTCTTGAACGAAAATACTATTTCAAACGTAAGTGTGACAGACCATGAATGATACTCTTTTAAACTTTAGCATGGAAATATGGTAAATTTGTAGATTAACATCCTCCACTGACCCCCCCCCCACCAACACCACTATAAAAAAATGAGATTCTAGTTTTTTAGGCAATTTCAAATGAACACCCTGAAAAACAAAAAATATTTTAGGATTTAGTGGGGAATCAGTTACATATTTATATATAAATTAAACATAAAATGATTCTACCATTTTTGAGACATTCTAGTTAATCTTATTTTTTTTTTTTCACATTAACCAGAAATCTGAGTGACAAAGTTGAAAAACAATATGCAATCGCCTAAAAAGGTAGAAGCATTCCTAAAAAAAGAAAACAAAAAAACATTCATCTCTCTTAGAAAAATCTGACTATTTTTTTACTGAGTGACTACTTATCGAAGTTAAAAATCCTCAAGGATAAGGCTTAATCAGATAAATAGATTAACTGTTGAATAATGATGACTACTATGAGAGAATTGACAATCTCAAGATGCCACCGATTCTAAACAATGGCTGACACAAAATTATAATTTAAAAAAAAAACTTATTTACTTCATACAGAACATATTGTCACTTGAACATTAAGGGCTACTATGTAAGACCATGCCTACAGAGGTACTATGTAGGGAGTTGAGCAGCAAGATATCTGTTTACATTATGTTTAAATTTTTGCATGTTAGTACAGTCAGAGAAGCATGAAAGAGAGGGGGAATTCCAAAGTCTTGAAACTAGAAGGGGAGAAAGCTTTTTGGCATTTAGAGATCTACAGTGAAGGTGTGGGATTTTGCTGCTTGTCGAATTAGTCAAGAGAGTACAAATGTTACGAGTTCGTTAGAGCACATTCTACTAAAGTACTTATAAAACAGGTACAGGGATGCAACATTGCAGTGATGAGATAAGGGTTGGAGCTTGGTTGATATTAGATTGCAGACTTTTTTTGATCCTGTCTAAAAGGAGTAGTAGTAGATGTGCCAGCCCAGATGTGGCAAAAGTACTCCATACATGGGTGAATGGTGCTTTGCAGAGATATAGAATACTGTCAGCTGTGAATAGTTTTCTTGCACGGTAGAGGGAGCCTACCTTCTTTGCAGCAGCAAAAAGGAAAATAGGGAGGAAGGTGGGAAAGTAAACTGAAGGTGTTTGTGGTATTATAGTGACTGAATCGGATTAACGTAGACAAATCAAAGATACAGTGACAAGAATGACCATAGCCCCTCCTCCTCATTTTTTTTATTGGCCTTGTGTTTAATTTTGTTTTGTTAAACTTGTTTGGCAAAATAAAATATATAAATAAAAATTAACCAGAAAATATAATATAATAACCAAAAATTTTTTTTTTATTTTTATTTTTTTCTCATTTCGAGTTGAGAAGCAATTATGAGTTTGCTAATTGGCTTAATTAGTAAGTGGAAAGGAAACAGGTATGTTTTCTTTGAAATGACTCTTGCCAGAAATATGCTGATGCACAATGGCTGTTATTATAGAAGAGTTTTTTAGGAATTATTTTTTGATGAGAAAATGAGCTTTTGTTTTCTGTTTTTCTCTTTCTACCATGCGACTATTATTGTATATTGCTGCTCTTAAACTAATGCTGGCAAACACTAATATATAAAAGTATTTTGTTCTTGTCCAAGGTTTCCCTTATATTAAAAACACAAAAATTAAAAAACAAAAAATCTGTGTTATGCACATACTCGTGATAACAAAAATGTCATATTCCAAAAATCATGCCAATTGATCAAGTAGTTTTATTTTCCATTAAGAGAATCAAATTTTATGTGCAAGCAAAAAGAGACTGTTTCACGTCAGCTTAAAGAAACAAGAACAGCTAACTCCAGAATAATTCAAACTTACGAGATAGGCTTTGTAATGCTTATGATTTCCCATTAATCATTTAAAATCGTGTAAAAATGATTTTCTTTATAAAAATAAAACTACTTGATTAATTTACGCAATTGTTTTGGACGTACATCATAAAGACTTTTCTGTATTTTTGTTTTTTATTATATGGGAATTCTGGACACCAACCAGATATTTTTGTATTGTTTGATTTTGATGAACAAGTAGAGTCAGAGAGTGAGGGGAAACATGCAAGTTGATAAAAGTAGATCTCAGGAGGGGGGGGGGTCAGCTGAAGACATGGTTGCGCACTATCAAAGCCACATCAAACCTACCTCTGGTCCTCAAGTCTACTGTGTTTGCTGCTAGTCTCTGTACTGGTTGCCCATAATTATCTTGACCACTGTGGACTGCCGTGCATGGCCTGCATTCATCTGGGACACTGTGTGCTCTATGGTAGAAGTTGGCTCAACCCATCCTGGATGAATATCATGAAAGTCAAAGTCATGGAAGTAGATCTCTTAAATTCATTAGCATCTTTTGATTTGATCTCCATTTGAGCTAATTAATGAAACCACGTCTATATCCACATTTGCACCGACTATTCCATGATTTTGCTTCTGCACTCAAAATAATCATGCCGCCCATCCCCTACGAGATGGAACTTTCATTTTATTCTTTATGTAGCAACAGATTTATTCGTGTCTGCCGATGACCTTTGTAATATTTTTTTCTGAATCAAACTGCTGGAGATCTTCCTTTCCTGTATGTGCTATCTCTATGACAAGCGTTCTTTTAAAGACTGATTATCTCCACCAACCCCCACCCCCACTCACCACCTCCCATATGTTTTAGAATGTAAAATTTTGACGTCGTTGTTAGAGTAAATCAAATGGTCTGAAAAATTTAAGATGAGAAACTGTGAGTCGACATGAACTTCATTTCTCGAAACTTAGATGTAAATAAACTCTATTATCAATATTGAGCACTCTCCCTTATTAATATAGCATCATACATCCATAAATCAAGAGAATTTTCACAGATATTATTTGTTGCTAACCGGTTTAATTTTTTTTTTTTTTTCACTTTTTCTCTTGCAATAAAAGCATGATTTAAATTTGATTTTTCTTGTTGCATTTTGAATGGATGTTTTTTGTCACTAATATTTCTGTGTATATATATATATATATATATATATATATATATATATATATATATATATGCATCTTGTGTTTTCTCTAAACTTCTTAAGCATTTCTTTTTCTTGTTCTCTGAAAGAATATTTTTTTGTTTCTCCAAACTTTGTAAAATTATAATCAGCTAACATTTTTTTCTCTGTGAACCTCGCATTAAACTCTCAGACATTTTTTCTTTATTCTGTTTAAAATTCTGTACAAATATTTTATTCTGTTCACATTACATTTAAACTTCTGCAGGTAAGTGCAGTCAGAGAAGCAGGAAACAGGAAGGGAATTCCAAAGTCTAGCAGTCCTAGGGAAGAAGGCTTTCTGACATCTAAAAACCTCAACTGAAGGGGTGGGATTTTTATGCTTGTTGGGTTAATCAGCAGTATGTATGTGAAAAGGTACAGGTGCTATGAGTTATAATAATAATAATGATGTAGAGTCAGGCATGTTTTATTATAGACAACAAACCGAAAAGGGGTTGAAAAACAAATATGTAACAAATAAGTGTTGCTAAAGGCAATATAAATTACTCTTCTACTTAACTGAATCAGTTTTTGATTTATTTTAAAGCGTTTATTAAATCTGAAATGGAAGTACTGCTGAGCACTTCAGTTAAAACAAAAAAAAGATGGCGACATGAGGCTGTCACCTTTGGAATCCTGAGAATCGCTAAAAACTCAAAAATAAAACACAATACTCATAAAAATCCACGCAATAAATGTCATGGTGATTCTGACATCTGATTGGTACGTTCTTATCACTGATGGCTATAAATAGAATTACTCAAATATTTGTGAGCATATCTTTTCATTGTGCCAAAAATATTTCAACCCTAACGAAACATTATAGTTGGCTTCCTTGTGAGATTAAATTTCTATAAAATATGCATTTGCTACTGAATTGTTTCTACATATTCAATAAAATTTAGGTCCTGTTGTATGATTATTTTAATTAGAAATCCTGGATTGGGAATTTGTCTATGATTTTGAAACTCTAACGTTATATTATCCATCGTTATTTCTTTTGAAACTATAGATATTTTTTATTTAGTTTATTCACATGACTTTGCATGTCCTATGGGATTCTCACATTTCAAGCTTTTGTAACCTCTGACCTTCTTTAGGTGTGTTCTGATGAACTCAGAAATCTGCATGGAATTTTTAACCTAATCCTTTATTCAATCCATCGGGTAGATTGTTCTTATTCTGTCAGCCAAAACTGAGTAGAAATCTTAAGTAATTTTTATTCTTAGTATTGCTTGTTGTGAGGATTGAACCTTCAATCTCCAGGAGACTGTTACTTACGACTAGTAATTCTGTTGTGTTGAAACGTCCACGTTTACTAAATTAAGTTTTCAGTTTGAAATTTTGTACAGATTCTTGAGTTCAATAAGGCACACCTTAAGAAGATTGGCGGAATATCGGCTGAAATGTTGTAAGAATAGAATCCAAAATGAGAACAGTGGTTTGAATAATTCAAATTATCAATTCTTAACTAAATATTCAATACTTTAAATGATTCTCAAGAATTCATTAAAGAAGAAAACCCCAAAATCAATTTTTAAATGATTACACTGATTATTAAGTTGCTTCCTAGACTTAAATTTAGTTGCTACCACGTTCCGCGATGCACGAGGCAGTCAAAGTATACCATGATTTTCAATTTTAAACAAAATCCGCAATGTCTCCTTAGTTTCTTCCCATTGTAATAAAATTTCTCTTGATCTACTTCCTGTTCATTTTTTTTTTCTATAAGGGTTCCATCGGATCACTTAGTTGGCAGTTCTTTCTGGGGCCAATTTTAGAGTATGTCCGAGACAGAGTAGACAATGTTTACAGATTATTGATGATATTACCTGTTGGTTAGTGCTGTCTTTGATTTTTTTGGTTGGTAATTCAATCATTCCATTTAATGGCTAGAATCTTTCTAAGGCACTTGGAATCAAATGCATCTAATTTCTTCTCTTGGCTGATTTTGAGATGTCAAGTTTCACTTCCACAAGGAAGTGTGGACAAGAGGTTGCTGTTATAAATTCTTGATTTAAATCTTGAGGGTGAAGTTTTTGTTTCTCCAGATCTTGCAAAGCTGATTAAAACAGTTTAAGTATTAGTTCCCCTACAGCAAAATGTGGCACAAAGCTGGAACATATATCAACAACTCAGAAATCCAACTCTCTTTGAGAGCATGCACTCTGGCTGTGTACAAAAAAACAAATAGATGTGTTGGCATTCCCCGATATAGGTCACTCAGGCAATCAACAATATCACATCAGAGGAGGTAATGTTTGGGAAAAAAGTGCTCTCTCTAGGTTTGAGCCAAAAAAAAAAAAAAAAGAGAGCCTGGTGTTGTCAAGTCAGTTCCTGGTTTTCCGGAATAATTGTCAGCAATGATTGAGACATGGGTGATAAATTGTTAATCAGTCGACTGTTCAGTTGGTAAAACCAAGTTCAAATTTCATTGCTTCTGTAAAGTTTCCTTGACGATCCTTGCTAGTCATGGTGTTGGTTAATTAATTAGTTAATTATTAACCTTTAATAGTTAATTATGAATAAAATAAAAAATATACCTTGTTTGTTTCAAATAAAATTCACATAGGAAGTCATATCAACGGTTGACAAAAGATAAATTAACATGTAGCATTTTTAATTTTAACACAGACATGGAAAGAACTGTCTTTATTTATTTACATGATGAGACGAAGAGAGGAAAATACATGTAAAATATTTGTTTATATACAGACAAAGAAGATAACTCCAAGTTACTCAAAAGTTTAAATGACACATCATACCCATACACGAACAATGGGAAGCCACTCTTTAAATGGTCCGAGGGATACAGCTTCAACAGATCGCTAATTTTAATACATGGTTCATTCCTTGTTAGACCAGCCTGTCACAGATGAGTGATGCAAAGTAGTCTAAGAGACAACATAAGTAAAAATTTACTTAGTATGCCAACACAAAGATCTGACAGATTTATGAGCTCAAAACTTATAGAATTTCTAGTAGTTTCAGTTTCCTTGAATTTATATGATGTTCTTTCTATATTTGTTTTGTTTCATGTAGTGTTACCTGATTGTGTGGGTTGGTTTTTGCACTCAAAGATTTTCTTTAATATTTATTACTATTTTTTTCACTGTGAATAGTTGACATATTTCTATAATTTCTTTTGTTGGTAATTTCTAGGGCATGGATTCAATTGGAACTGCGTTGGCTCAATCCAAGTCGAGCAGCCCTTTCGGAGCAGCAGCGGCTCAAGACAATGTGGATCCGTGGAATAGCAACAGCCGACCTGCAGTGACCGGCCAGATTTCTAGCCCCCTCCTGCAACCACCTCCACCTGTTGTTCGTTCCAATTCTTCGGGTAATAGAATTCCTGTTCGTGGGACATTCTCTTTGCCAATTGTTGGTGGTGGCCAGCAGTCTCCGGTCAGTCCCATCAGCCCACAAGTGGCTGCAGCAGCATTTCCGATGCCAGTTTCCAGTGCCTTTCCTCCAATGGCTTCTCCTGGAGCCGCCATGCCTTCTGAAATGTTTCCGGTCTCACCTGCAGCAGCTTCCACCGCTGCTGCATCACCCCCTTTCGTTCCCGCAGTTGTTGGTCATCAGATCATCATGCAATCGTCCCCAAAGGTTTGTGTGCATGTATATGATTTTTCTGTTTTGTTGCATATTATTTGTGTTGTGTCTGAACACCCCCACCATCATGGTGAAAGCTACCAATATTATTTGCCTTTTTCATGGGTCACAGTTCAAGCTCTTTTTCTCAGTTAGCTGGTACATTTATAAAGAAAGAGATTGTTGTTTTAATTTGTTCTTGAGTGTAGAATTATTCTTGTCATAAATAAATGATTTAAAAAGCTGTTGTTTCACAATGTTTTGAAACGTCATGAAATAAAAACTAAGAAAGATGGGGATAATAATCCGAAATAAATAAATTAATAAATAATACTCATCTTCATAATGAATTCCAGTTAAATAATATACAGATTTAAAAAGTGACCACAAAAAAGTAAGGTGCTTATTCAGATTAGCACTTATGGCGGCAATTAAAAGTAAAGAAAATACAGAAAAATCTGTATGATGTATGTACGAGTCATGGAACGCAGATGAAATATTCCAAAAATCACAATTTGATTTAATAGTTTTTTTTATTTTTAATTCATTCAAGAAAATCAAATTTTATTCTGTGTTGGTGGAGGGTGGAGTGTAGCGGCAATAGTAAAATCAAGGGCAGACAACCGATTTTCAGCTAAAATTGCACAAAAAAAAAGACAAAATAAGGGAATAGAGTTACGGGGCTGCTAAAAGTAAACCTAACGTTCATTTCTACTCTGAAGAATTCAAAGAGATTCAGTTTATTTTATGAAGCATTTCTAGTATCTGATTGGTTTGTTCTTATCATCCCTGGTTATAAATAGAATTGTCCAAATATTTGTGATCATATCCTCTTAATATGCCAAAAAATATTGTAACACTTATGTATTTTATGTATTTTGACTATGGATATTTATTTCCTTTACTAAAAGTGAAACAAGATTGGATGTGCAACAACTTCTGGAATGCCCCATGGAAGTCCTTTTTTGTCAGTAACCCTTGTCACAGCCTCTTTCATCTCCTCAATTATCTCATAACAATAGCCCCTAAGGTTTTCCTTGAGGTTAGGGAATAACCAAAAGTCAC
The DNA here is from genome assembly GCF_053919585.1 of Euprymna scolopes. Classification (NCBI taxonomy): domain Eukaryota; kingdom Metazoa; phylum Mollusca; class Cephalopoda; order Sepiida; family Sepiolidae; genus Euprymna; species Euprymna scolopes. Next base: position 23,097,465 of record NC_136488.1, read on the forward strand.
AGGGAGCAAGGTTTGAACTATAGGGAGGGTGAGGAACTGTTTTGATGCCCATTTTGGTTAAATAGTCTGTGACAAGGATGGAGTTGTAGATTGGTGCATTCACACACATTTTCCGCGTCTCCAGTTCCTCACGAATAATTGTGTGTACAATTCCAACACTGACATCAAACTGTGTACTTATTGTCTGTATAGACACATGACGGCTGTTATCCATAAAATTCTTTATTTGGCCAATCGACTCTGATGTTCTGACTTCCTTACTCCTCCCACACTTCTCATCATCCCTCAGACTCGCCGCCTTCCTTGTATCTCTTATGCCACTCAAAAACTGATACTTGATTCATGCAAGATGGTCCAAAAGCAGTCTGAAGCATTTCATATATTTCTGTGGCATTTTTCCAAGTTTTAAACAGAATTTTATTGCATATCGTTCTTCTACTGTCCTCATGTCCAGATTACATTTTTGAAATTCACCGTTTGTGACAATCAGGCTTTAGTAGGGTGTATTCCAATTCCTGCTGTTGCTGTTCATTTGAATCTAAAATCATAAAAATTGGTCAGTTATTTCATAAGATGTATAGCAATAACACACTGAATTTTCAAGAGTCTACAACAATTTTAATGCCTGTACAAAAGAATCTGTAAACTTATTTAAGGCACATCATAACTTTTACAACTACTGTTATTAAAACAAAGATGACAGCAACAAGAAAGAAGAGGAGAGATCAAACTACTGCTACATGTCAACTATCCAACAAGATTCCAGCTGCCTATGCAATCAACCATTGCTCGGAAAATCCTCTGAGATCAAAGAACTGGTCTACCATTGTGCTACAAACTTTACTTCTAATTGCAACACACTGATTTTAAGAATCCAGCTCTATCAGGACTTTACATCACATATGATGCAATACCTTGCTATAGCTACATACTTAAAAAATGGAGTTGTTAAACCGTACATAGTGATATGGGACAAGGAGGAGAGAGTAGCAACCTTAGTTGAAGTCAGTGTTTCTAATGATGTTGGCATAAACAGACCTGAGAGAGAGAAGATCACTAAATACTAATGTACGACATGAAAAGAAGTTGGAATCTTAGGAAGATCTTCATCACTTCAATAATCATAGGAAATTACCAAACTCATGAAAAATGATTTCAAAAACTACCTGGCAAATATATATATATATATATATATATATATATATATATATATATATATATATATATTGTGTGTGCTAAATTTCAATGATCACATCTTTTATTCAAGTTTTTCTTTTAAAAATCCAAAAATATGATGCACTTTATGGCCGCTTCGTTTATACATACATATCTCTATTATTATATAAAAGTCATTTTGTGTGCATGTGTAAGTTCCTTCCTCATAGGTTCTGAAATGGTAAATTTATCTTTTGCAAATTTCACACAAAGGTAATTTATGTCTGGCAGTGTTCTTAGATAAGTTTTGTACAGAGATTCGCCCAATAACTATCGAAAATCGAAAAAATCCGATCCTAAGAATAGTCTTTCTTTCTTATAAATAAAAAATTAATTTTTACAGGGAAATATTTTAGGTTGCACCGGCAAGGGAGATAATATTTCAACAAATAATTTCTTCTCAGAAAAAAACAGAATTGACATCCAGAAATATAGCTCAGTGGTAGCGCATTTGACTACGAATCGAATGATCCAATGTTCAAGCCTGGGTGTACATCATTTTATTTTGATGTTTTTCTTATTAAAGAGACCAATTTACGATAAAAGAAGAGGTACCATTTAAAATCATTTCTTTGTTTGCTGAAAACTCACTTCTGATTAATGTTTCAAACTAAACATTAATCAGAAGTGAGTTTTCAGGCATTCATCGTCAAGCCCAAATATCATCTGATGTGATATTGTAAACAAACTCAGATGGAATTTGATGAACTACATTTATCATTATTATTTATTTTATTTTCTAATTTTTATGCGAATTAGTCCACCAGGCAAAGTATTCCTCGTAATATATCATATTCAATAGAGGATTGATTCTATAATAATACATACGCAATCTGCATAAATTAAAATATCATGTTTAAGCATATTGTATGACCAGGTAATGCTGGGCATCCAGCTAGTGAATGTCTTTTGGGGAAATCTGCTTTTGCAATTTCACTCATGTATACCAATCCTTTTTGTTTAGAAGCTCTATGCTTGTTGAATTTAATAACAGAGCATATATAAATGAATAACAATATTAGGTTTTATTTATCTAAACAATTAGTTTATTCAACATATCAAAACTTTGGTACATTTTACAGACCTGTTTTGTTTACACAAAACAATCAATATTTTTATGTCATTATTGAATTTTTCCTTACATATACTCATCAAAAAACAATCCAGAAACTTTTATTAGAAAGAAATAAGCATGACCATGTAATGTTGGAAATAAAGCGTATAGAAAAATTCACATTGCCTGTTTATTTAGGTTGCCATCTTTGTTTTAAGGGTAAAAGCTATTTATATTTTTTTAATTTTCATATGGGTTTAAATTATATATTTCTAACTGGTTTTAATCTACAGAAAGATTTTATATAAAAAGAATGTTATTCTATTTGAACTAATGATTATTATCTATTGTACGTTAACTGAAGTTATATCTATGAGGTTTTCTGTACAAAACTGATTTTCTGCATTTTCATATTTAGGAGCGACCATCTTACTTTTATGGGGATGCTATCATAGCATTAATTTTCATATCAACTTAAATCGTTAAGAATTTTCCTATTAATACAGGGTTTAATATTCAAATAAATACATATTGTCTATTATAAGCTAGTTAGGGCTACACAACTATGACATTTTTGACCAGGTTTCTTACTCATAATATAATGACGTCAGATATCTTTATTTGTTCATTTATTTTTTTATGTATTGCGTGATTTTTTTTTTTTAATTTCACACAAATTTACTTTATGTGCCTGGGAGTGTTCTTAGATAGGTTTTTATTAGAATGTCTCCGATAAGTATCAATAATGGGGAAAAAAATCTGATTAAAGAAGGAACAGTGCGATTTTGACCAAAGTTAATATTATTATACAGCCTAACATCAAAAATACATTTGAGAAGTTTTATCACATACAGTCAGGCAAACAGGAAGCAAGGAGAGAATTCCAAAGTTTAGCAATCTGATCAAAAAAGCTATTAGAGTAGAAAGCTTTCCAGCATCTAGATACCTTAATAGTGAAGAGGTGGGGGTTTTATTGCTAGACAAGTTTGTTGGAAGGACACAAGTGCAATGAGTTCATCAGAGCACATTCTATTAAAGTATTTGTAAAACAGGCATAGGGATGCAAGATTGCAGTGATGGGACAGAGATTGGAGCTTCATTGCTAGTGCAGGATCTATTCGGTTGAAGTCACTTTTTTGGACCCTGTCATAGAGGGAAAGACTAATGGTAGATTCACCAGCCCAGATGTGGTAGCAATACTCCATGCAGGGCGAATGGTGGCTTTGTAGGGATACAGAATGCTCTCAGGTGTGAGTTATTTTCTAGCATGATAGAGGGAGCCCACTTTCATTGCAATGTTCTCAATGTATTTTTTCTGATTCATCTTGCCTATGAATGTTAAACTGAGGAGTTTTAAGGATGAGCTCTCAGATAGGGTGTTATTTGTCATGGATATCACTAGTTGAGAAGGTTCCTTGTAATTGTTCGGAGAAAGAAGCTTAGTTTTAGCAACATTAAATGTTACCATCCATTTACAGTCCTATTCCACTACAGACTGAGAGTTGTTTTCTAAGTTTCTGCCATTGCCTTAGATATGTGTACATTTGTTTTTCCCTCATGCCTATTATAGAGCATTGTATCATGAGCAAATGTATACCCATCTCAAACAAAATAACTCTTAAAATGTAATACTTTATTCTTCATTGCAGGTGCCTGCGGGTCCAAGCTGTGCCCTTCCAATAGTAACTGATCCTTTTGGTGACAATCTTTTCACTTCGACTACAGCAACACAATCTTCCATGATGACGGTACCGATGCCTGTCTCTCAACCATTTGTTGTACAACCGTCGATGCAGTCGCCCTTCCCAGGATTTTCTCCACAGGGAGGGACGCCTCCAACATTTCTCTCAGACTCCCCCTCGGGTAGCAGCTATGGCAGTAGCCCAAGCAAGTTTGATGCCTTTTCTGCTGACAACACTTTCAGCAGCCTCAGTCCGAGTGGCTTCAGTTCTGGCATCACACAGCAACAACAACAAACATTTGGAAATGTATTTCAAGAACAGGCTCTACCCAACCCACCGAGTATTACTGCTGCCACTGCCGCCATAAATATTTCTCCTGGTGCTGCAGTTTCAGAAGAAGTTGTGACTGCACCACCTACCACAGCTGGTACTGGTCTCTCACAAAATCCAAATCTGTTTGACGATCTGTGCAGTTTTGGAAGTAAACAGCCATATAAAAAACCTGCAGAACTTTTTCCCCGCTTGGAACCTCCTGTTAAGAAAATAAACGAACTCAGAGAGGAAAAAGAAAAAGAGAGGAAACAACAACAAAATGCAGTTATGTCCGCAGGAACAGTGGGTACTCCATCGCCTTTACCAAATGATGTCTTTAATGCGAGTCCATTTTACCAGGCAAGTGATGCTTCGATTCCTTCTGCTGGTCCATCTGATGAACTGCTTTGCGATCCAAAACGGCTTCCGGAACCCTCCAGATCTCCCTTGTTACCACCAGCAGACCCTGCTTTTTGTCCAGAAAATTCTGGGAAACGCTCTTCTCGATCATCAGGCATTTTCAGTTTCAGCGGAAACCACTCGACTGAGGTGACTTATGCTGTTACTACACCTGAGCCATCTGAGATTGAATTCAATTATCCAGCTCCAACCCACCCTCCACCTCCACTGCCACCATCTGTTGTGATGGCTCCCAGTCCCAATCCCGAATCTAGCCCACTTTCTTCTTCTTCCTCTGCCCCTGACCAAAAATCAACTGCCCTGTCTGATGACGACGAAGACTTTAACTTGCCAGCTCCTGCTGTTCCCCCTCCACCATTGCCATCAGAAACATTTCTCAGTTTGGCCTCACAGGCACCAGTCCCTCCTCCCAGACCCCGACCGTCAGAAATTTTAAAACTGCCAAAGCCTCCCCCAACAAAGCCACGTCGGAATTTGTCTTCCAGCTCGAGCCTGCAGAGTATGGGCAAGTCCAATTCGCCCGTGCCATCGACCGTCTCTCAGGATGGCATGACACAGGCAGACAGTGGCCTTGCTGGCAGTTCCGTTTTCTCACCTTCCTCACCGGCCTCAGATATTTCTAATCTGAGCCACTCTTCTTTCGCATGGGCTGAGAGTACCAAATTTGACAGTGCATTCCACGCCTCGTCTGTATCTCCCGGTCTCAGTCTAGATAACAACAATGTCACGAACAATAATTCTCCACATCCATGGTCGATATTTACAGAAAATGGGAACTCTTATTCACCCAGTAGCAATCGAAGTTTATCCAGTGGTCGGGACTTCTTCGCTACAACTTCTACAGCAACGCAAGTGAGCAGAATAAGTTCTTGGCCAGACAACAATCCATTTGTAGTCAAAACAATTCAAAGTCCCACGTTGACCAATGATACAGTGTCTCCCTCACCAAAAAGCATAACTGTAGACTTTGCGGATGCTTTCCCTGCATTCACTATAAAATCTGACCCTTTTGCTCCAAACTCGAGTAAGACAAGCTCAGATTTTGCCGAATCTCCCCCACCAGATCCATTCACAACTATTTCCTCAAACTCCAGTTCAGGTAGCAATCCTGTTCATGATGACGACTCCTTTGTGGTTCCTGCTCCCCTCAAACAAAAGACAGATAAGATTGATAATGACCCGTTTACTTTACCTGCTCTTGCTAAGTTGCGTTCCACCTCCGCTCTCCCTGAAGACCCTTTTATTATTCCCTCGCAAACTAAACCGCAGCTTAACAACAACAACAACCCTTCTGATGATCCCTTCATTCTTCCTTCATTAACGACCCCCAAGTCTGAAACCGATCAGGCTGAAAATCCCTTTGTGATCCCTCGCAGTACAAATCTGCAACTAGACAATGTATTAACTGACCCCTTTGTTAACCCCATGGAAACAAAACAGGAAATTGATCAGACACAGGCTGATCCATTTGTGTCCCCAAGTGTTTTACCGCCTAATGGTACACGGACAGATCCTTTTGAAGCTTTTAGCCAATGGTCAACCCCTTCCAGTGTGAATGTTAGCACGGCAAATGGATGTAGAAAATTCTCCTGGGAGACATCCTTCGAAACGGTAAGTTCTTCACTCAACGGAATCCACAAGTATAATATGTAACAGTATTAAAAACAAAAGACAAGCTTAAATTGCCAAGAGGGTTGTCGGACTTGAAAAAAAACAGGTTATTGTTAAGATTTATCAACCGACCTACACAGGTAAAAATATATGAGGAGTTTCTTTCAATGGTCAGGGTTATCTACACAACATCCTATGAATATCATCCACCTTTCATGTGTCGTGAGTTATTCTTTTACTTGCTATACCTATCCAACATTGCATATTGTTTTGCTTTTCTTATTTCAAACTATAGCGTTTTTTTTATTTCCATTTTGTTTTTATTTTTTTACAATCAAAGAGAAGTAATTCTGTGTTTAATACAAAGAGTTACATCCCTTAGGTTTAAAATGGCGGCTACCTGATAGTTTACCAAATCTTTTTACGTGTTTTATACAGCAAGGACACATCACACGTCACAGAATAGGTATTGTGCCTCGTCATTTTGGGGTCATTTTGACCCAAAAATGAAGTCAATGTGCAGTACAATAGAAAAATATTCCCTTATGTTTTTCATATAAATCTGTGGTGGTTGTTCAGAATTCCTATTATATTAAAAACAAAAAGTACAGAAAAAACATTTATGATGTACGTCCTCATGAGAGAACGAAAAGGTCATATTCCAAAAATTATGTAAATTGATCAAGTAGTTTTATTTTTATAAAAAAATTATTTTTAAACTAAAATTGTTTTAAAATGATTAATAAGAAACAAGGCCGATCTCGCAAGTTTGAATTATCGGGGAATTATCTGCCCTTATTTCTTCAAGATGATGACATGAGATGGTCCCTGTTTGCTTACTCATAAAATTTTATTATTATAGTTATTTTTGTTCCGTCAGAGGTATATACAGATATTTTATTTTTGTTTTTGAATCTAAGGTGAATTCTAGACAAGCTCCAAATCTATTTTTTTGTTTTCTGTCAACAAGCAAGATTATGTCCAGATGACTCAGCAAATTTCTAGGATAAATGCTTTTATTAAAGGCAGCACATAAGTTACAGAATAACCCACTACATTCCAATGTGGAGCTAGGTATTTTTTAACACAGTACATTTTTAGACCCCACTTTTTTTCTTTTTTTTTTTAATTAAACAAGTAATTTTCCAGATTTTTTTTAGTGAGATGGGGACATTAAAAAGGCAAAAATAAAGAAAAATCTATATGATGTACATGTTCATGACAAAATAAAAATATTATATTCTAAAATTCACATAAATTGATCAAGTAGTTTTGTTTTTATAAAGAAAATCATTTTTAAGTGATTAATGGGAATTCGTGGGCATTACAGCATAATTTTAGTATAAATTTTTCAAAATGGCACGTGTGACAGTTACTTTTCAGATACTCATAAAATTTTAGTTTTTTTATTTATTTTTTTTTTTTTTTTACATAGGCATCACCACATTATCAAGGCGCAGAGGCCACTCAAGGATAAGGGTTAAAGAGTGTACAGTAGAAATTGGACAATATAGTAATCATTAGTAATGAAAATTTGGTAAATTTGATAACTTATATGGAACGGCTCATCAAGAACTTATTTACTTTAGACTTGAACACAACCATATTGTAGTCAGCCGGCAAGCAGGAAAACGGAAGACAATTCCACAGGCGTGCAGTTCTAAGAAAGAAGCTTTGTTCATGGAATCTACGTTTAGGTTTAGGCACAGATAAAGAGTGGGGGGAATTATTGATAGTGTTTACAGCTAGACGAGTGTTTCTTGTGAAAGTTTGGCGAGGGGAGACAATAGACTGAAGCTCAGTCGAACACTTTCCATGAAAATAACGATACATCAGAGACAAACTCGCAACATCTCTTCTGTGAGATAGAGGTTGCAAGGAGGAGAAAAGGACATCTCCTACGAGGCTACGAAGTCTATTTTGAACTCTATCAAGGCAGGACAAGTCCTTTCTAGCAGCTCCTGCCCAGATGTGGCAACAGTATTCCATCCTTGGACATACCTGGCTCTTATATAGATAGAGAATAGCATCAGCAGTGAGATATTTACTGGATCGATAGAAAGATCCCACCATTTTTCCAGCGGCCTTGGCAACAGATTTGATGTACATGTTCCATTTAAGATCAGGAGTAATGGTCAAGCCCAGAAGCTTGTCAAAACTTGAGGCCTCCTGAAGACGAGAGCCATTCATTTCAGTTGATGCCAAATGTGGATTAGAATGTTGATGATGTAAAGAGAGAAGCTTGGTTTTAGATGCATTAAAAGTAACCAGACACTCCTTTCCCCATTGTACTACGTGCTCAAGATCAGAGGAGAGAGAATTGGAGAGAACTTGGTCGTTTACTGTCTTAGATGTGCTACCATAAATGGTAGTGTCGTCAGCATAAATGTCTACAAATGATGTAAGGATGTGATTTGGAAGATCATTAATGTAGATCAGGAAAAGAGTTGGGCCCAGGATGGACCCCTGAGAGACACCGGCATTAATACTGTGAGCTTCTGATTTTTGCCCCTCAACTACTACTCTTATGAACCTATCAGAAAGAAATGATTTAATAATTGAGAAGACTTTTCCAGCTATACCATAGCTAGTGATCTTATGAAGTAAACCTTTATGCCATACCCTATCAAAGGCTTTAGATATGTCAAGAGCAATTGCCCTAGAAAGATTGCCACCGTCGAGAGATTCGTTAATCCTATGCGATATAACTGTAAGCACATCTTCTGTAGATCTAGCAGAACGGAAACCATATTGAGTGTCACTAAGAAGGTTATTTTTGTTGAGATGGTTGATTACTTCTGTATTTAACACAGATTCTAGCAACTTACTCATGACGCACAAGAGACTTATTGGCCTGTACTGAGAGGGGGATGAGCAATCACCTGAATTCTTAAATACAGGGCATACTGATGAGATTTTCCAGGGTGATGGGAAACTATTCTCCTTAAGACAACGTTTAAACAGTTTTGTAAGTATGGGCGCTAGTTCAGGTTGAAGTTTTTTGAGTACTATGATTGGAATACCGTCAGGGCCAGTTGCTTTACTGGAATCAAGGTTTTTGATTAGCTTGGCAACATCACGTACAGATATACGTATATCACATAGTGTGTTTTCTGATACAGGAGGAAATATTGGGGGTTGGCGGCCTTGGTTGCAAAGGGTAGAATTAGCTGCAAAGTTCTTGACAAAGAGTTTGGCTTTGTCTGATGCTGACGAGATTACCTCAGGTCCATTGATAATAGTTGGGATGGAGCACACGCTTCTGTTCAGGATTCTGTTTGCTATTTGCCAAAACTGGTGGGAACCAAGCCGCTGCTCAGCTACTTTGGACTTAACAGATTGAGCATACAACTCTCTTGCGTTCCTTTTTACTTTCTTACAATGGTTGCTGGCAGTCCTGAAAACGGCTTTAGTTTCCATACATCTATTACGTTTGAAGCAGTGGAAAAAGTGATTTCTGTGTGCAATGGCACATTCTGGAGAGAACCATGGCTGGCTGTTAGGTTTTTGCTGAAACTTTTTAGAGGGTATGAAATGGTCAATACCTACAATTAAGCATTCAGTCAGGTCTAATACTATAGAGGACACATCCTTTTTAAACATGGAATGCAGAGGTAGATCAGATATAAATGTACGGAAGCTATCCCAGTCAGCCTTAGTGTATCGATATACTGTACGATGGAGAGGTACGTCTGGGGACTTATTACATTTCATTTTTATCTTAATTGATACAACAGAGTGGTCGGAAGATCCAAGAGGCGACAGAACAGAAACTGAACATAGTTCAGGGCAAGTTGTGAGAAAAAGGTCTAGTAGGCTCGCATACTGGCCGTCATTGTCGGGCACACGGGTGGGTTCCTGAACAATCTGAGTGAGGTCATAGGCAATGGAGAAATCATGACAGAACCTCCCCTCATCATCGGTCTTGTTTGAGTGGGTCAACCATTCGACGTTGTGAACATTGAAGTCTCCACATACGTGAATGTTAGCTGAAGGATAAGCAGATAGGACTTGGTCAATTTTCTCAGATATGCTTTGAAAGATAGTAACTCCGCTGTTGTGGGGGCGATAGAGAGTAAATATAAATGCAGTAGTGTGAGCTAAAGCAACCCGGAAGCACATATAAGGTAAGTTAGGATCTTCCCTGGAGATGTCCCTCCCACATGGAAAGCTATCTTTAATATAGGCACATATTCCATGCCCATGGCGATCTTGGGGGTCAGATTTAGAAGTTAAGTTAGAGTATCCTGTAATTGCAAACTCTTCTAAGGAAATAGCCTGTCCAATGCCAGTTTCACTTAAAAATAAAAGGTCTGGTTTAGCCTCCTGTAATTGGGTTTCAACCTCTGGAAGGTTAGAACGTAGACCCCTGATGTTGGAGAAGAAGACATGGTAGTAGGGGTCTACGTTGGAAGTTGGAGAACCGGGTTTAATCGTGTATTTTTTCTTGAAACTTGTCATGATGAAATTTTGGAATTTGTGGACTAGGTCGTCAGATTTACTTAGAGCAGGACAGAGAGGGGAAACTAAGAGAGAAAAAGAAACGAAGAATTTTTTTTTTTTTTGTAGCTAAAAATAAAACTACTTGATTTAAAAATAAAGCTACTTGATCAATTTACGTGATTTTTGGAATATGATATTTTCATTTTGTCACAAGTAGGTATATTATGCAAATTTTTCTTTATTTTTGTTTTTTTTTAATATAAGGGAGTTCTGGATATGCACCAGTAGTCTGAAAAATCCAAATAATAAAAAGAACCTTTTTTGATATATATTTGTATTAAATGCTCTAATTTAGTTATGTAATATTATTTGTTATTTTTTATTTTATTAGGACTAAACGGCAAAATAAGAGCAAAGCAAGAATTAGATTTCACATTCCATGAGCCATGTCTGTATAAAGAGGAAAAAATTGCTGTTTCCTGGACAAGCTCGTTTCGAATGGATGAAACGCGGATATTTTCAATTCTCTCAGTGTATTCTTTATCATTCAACTGTGAATTTTGCCGTCTTAATAAGACCCTTATTCTAAAGTCATTTTTAGTCTTAATAAGTGAGGACTCATTGTAAAAGGAAAATAGTTACTTGTGAAATCGTTGATGCGATTTCCACATGGCTTCAGAAGCCAGTGGTAAATACTGGAACCCATATTGAATTCTATAATGCATTATGCACTTTATTATCATATTTATTTCTTGTAAGAATTATATTTCAGCAATAAATTCTTAACACTTAATAATCACCCTGTACATAATTAATAATCTTAAAAAGATTTTTTGTTCTTGTCCAAAATTCACCCTATATTAAAAAAAACAAAAATAAAGAAAAACCTGTATGATGTACATAATTATGATGAAACGAAAATATCATATTCCAAAAATTACATTGTTTGATTAAGTAGTTTTATTTTTAACGAAGAAAATCAAATTTCATGAGTATCAGAGATTTTTTTTTTTTAAATCTCAAACAAGGGAGATAACTCAAAAATAATTTTAAAATTGCAAGATTTATGTTGTAATGCTTACAAATTCCCATTAATCGCTTTAAAATGATTTTCTTAGTTAAAAATAAAATACTTGATCAATTTATGTGATTTTTCGAATATGATATTTTTGTTTCATTGTGGATATATACATCATACTGATTTTTCTTTATTTTTGTTTTTAATATAGGGGAAATTCTGGACAATTTTTTAATAACAAAAAAATATTAATTAATATCACAAATGGCATTGTGTTGAGATGGCAAAATTTCAGGATTTTTGAATTTTGCCTAAATTTAAACTTCATCACATTATCATAAATTGCATTAAATACATTTTCTTTTTAGTTACATGAGAATAAGTACATGCGTTTAATGATAAGAAGTTCAATACTGGATTGGTGGAAGAGATTCTGAATTTTAATGGCTTCTAGTTGAAGATGCAATATTTACCTCCCCTGTCAGTGTTGGAACATATATATATATATATATATATATATATATATATATATATATATATATGTGTGTGTGTGTGCATAAAGGAGTTTTTTTATATGTTTATTATTTCTTTTATTGGCTGTTAGAAATCCAAGAAACTTAAATAATGGTTGGTTTCATAGTATGAGTGTATTTGAGGGGAGGCTGATTGAATTAAAGAGGTCTGTTATCTCTTGGCAGATGTAATCACTCATCTAAGTGTTTTTCTAGTATTAATGCTTTTTCTTATGGGTTCAGACAAGACCTGAAGCCACTTGATGTAAGGAAATAAAAAAAACTATTTCTAGGTCAAAAACAGGCTTATAATAAGTATTATATGGATGGTTTTTGATTCAGAAAACAGCAACTCTTCCCCGTTTGTCAGAAACATCACTCGTAGAATGAGAGGACTAAAGGACATAATAAGAGAAGCGAAATATGAGAGTGCCAAAACTAAACTTAAAGGCACTTTCTAATCTTTTTAAATCTGTTTTACTTAATTCATTAACTGTTTTATTTGGGTTATTTATTGCTCGATGCAGTAATTTTAGGAAAGATTGTTATTTTTCAAGTTTTTCATATTTTCAGATATTTTTTTCAAAGCATTTGAATAAAAAATATTGTTTTGCAGCATGAATGATAAAACGGTCAATCTGATCATCAGTATGGAAATAGCCATGAAATGTTGGTGGCAATATTTTAAGAAGAAAGCGACTAGAAATTCAGGTTCTGGTCAAGAATCCTCCCTAACAAAAAATAAAGAAAAATTTGTATGATGTATGTACTCATGACAAAACGAAAATATCATATTCCAAAAATAATAAATTTGATCAAGTAGTTTTATCTTTAAATAAGAGAATCAAATTTTATAAGTAACCTAAGAGTGGCTGTCTTGTTGACCACTTTGAAAACACTCTAAAAAAACACAAAGCGAGATAACTCAACCAGTTCAAATTTGCAAGGTTTATATTGTAATGACTATGAATTCCCATTGATTGCTTAAAAATGATTTTTATAAAATAAAACTACTTGATGAATTTATGATTTTTGGAATATGATTTAGTTTTATCCCAGCTATGTACATTATGCAGATTTTTTCTTTGTTTTTGTATTTGAATATAGGGGGAATTCTGGACAAGATACAAAATTTCTCTGTGACCATACACCACTTCCAGACTCTGTTCATGGCATTATTCATCAGATCACAATTGGTGACATTAACCTGCTGCTGCATCTATGAAACAGGCAAGACAAACATACCAAGCAATATCTTGGAAGTATAATGATTGGCACATTGACGCTTACAGGGAGGAAAATTCATAATTAGAATCGCAATCATATATATCAGTCATGGAAGAGAAAGTGCAATCCAGTTGATTGCTGCAACAACAATTAGGCTGTTTTGTACTTCATCTCTGACAAGAATGATGAACTGAGTCAAGATGCTCTACCATGATTCAGACAGATCTGATCAGCTGCTGGAATATGAAAGGTTTTATCATACCAATGTACATCAAGCATCAGAGAAACAAAGTTTTTTTCATGTAACTTCTCAGTGTTGTCAAGGGTGCCATCACCAAGGATCTTAAATCACCTGTTCACTAAACACTTCTGTATGTGGACGATATCATGCTGGTTTCGATGAATGAAAATACTATCTACAGCAACAAATGCGATTCTGGAATGATTAGTTTAACTTGAGACTGAACACCAGGAAGATTGAGTATTTGATCAACAATAAAGATGAGCAAGGGAGGATCCAGGTTGATAGTTAGGATCTTCCCAAGGATGGGTGGTTTTGAATGTGTGACTATCGCTTGCCAGATTTCTCTACACCGTGGAGGCATTTCTAGAATAACTGTTATGCCCTGGCATGACAACCAGTTTCTCTGGGAGAATAAGCGATATAAATAGACATCCCTTTAGATTAAAAGGTTAATATGATATCTACTATGTCTGTCTGGTCTTGTGTTGAGTTTTCTGTGTCATTAATTCCCTCCTGAGAATTAATTATCTGGTCAGATTTTTGTTGCTGGAATTGGATGCTGTATAAAATAATCAAACAATGCATGTTTTCATAAAAATTTCTTTTTTATTTTTACATTTGAAGAAGCATTTTAAGAACTCGAGGGTTGAGCTGGCATGTGACTGTCCTCAATGAGTCAGACTTACAAACTGCTGGAAACTGACCATCGATCTGCCTTCAACAGTTTTCTGACATCAACTGATTTATAAATCTTACGATGTGGTGAAATACGAGAAATAGAAAGAGAGAGATAGAAAGATACATATTAAAAATAAAGAGACAAACGTTATAAATATCTTGGATCAGTTATCAACAGTGACAAATATCCTCAGCTAAATCAAAACAGTGTTTGAAACAACGTACTCCCACTGGAGTTCGCTGTGAACCAAGGGTTAATGATCGGATCGATGTAAGTGCAAAATCTACCAGACTGCTGCTTTATATAATTTTAAATGCTGGTTATCAACAAAAAAAACAAAAAACTATTAGTAAGGGAGACAAAAGTGAGGTTAACTTCTGGTCTCACCAAACTCAATTACATTTGAAATATCGATATTCACTATTATTACAAGGTTACGTTGATCTAAGAAAATTTGGAACTGATATAGACATGTACTACCCACAAACGGCAACAGTATGACAAGAACAGAAAAAAGGCAAAAGGAAAGCTGAAAGAAATTTGTCTCAAGATAGCTGAACTTTATCCTGACCAAGTTTTTGACCAGGTATAGTGGAGGGATAAACCTAAAATACAGTACAAATTGATGAGTATTTAGTTAGGCTGTTATGCTATAAACTAAAACAATCTATTTTAAGGCCATTTATTATGTAATCATTTGAGAATATTTTTTTATATTTCATATTCTTAATATTTTCATTTATCTGTATGATTTGAATTATTCAAACTATTCACGGTAGTCTAAAAAGTTCAGTTCATCCTGTCCCTTTAGCAGAGAAATATCTTAAAAGCATAATGTTTTATTGCCATGCTTAGGATAATGCTATTGATACTGGCCAGGCTCATCGTTGCTTAACTTTGGTAATCTAGTGAGAACCAGTGTGCAACATGATTATACCGTATTAATCTGATATATACCAGGGTAAAATTGCAGGCATAATTATTAAAGAGAGAAAATACATTGAAAGTCTAGTGAATATGCATGAACAATATGTAATTAAATATCACTTACATTTGTGTTGGTTGTTTTTTTTTCTGGGATTATTGGTAGCTGCTACTAAAAAAGATGTCTGATAGACGTAACATCAGGGTTTGAGAAAACCATTAAAAAATGTTAGCAAGTTGGACACGTCTGGCCTTGAAGGACCAGCCAGAAATAGGATAAGATCTCATTCCAATTTTACATGAGTAGACAAATTTGTTTTCACTTTTAAATGGGAGAACACATTCAAGGAGGATAACTCTGATGTTAATCCAAGGGAGATTAATCTGAGGCAACAAGAATAAAAATACTGTTATCTTGTAAAATTAATTAACACTTGTCTAATGATTATATTTTCTCACACAACTTTTATAACATAAAATTTATCGGTAAATGTTATTTGCTGCTGTTATAATTCAAGAATGAATTTCAGAGAAACAAATTTTTTTTTTCAGTTATCTTTGGATGCATATATGTCACAAAATGAAGGAAATTAACATAATTATGTAAATATAAATATTACAAGTTTTTTTTATCTTCAAGCACATATTTTTATCCAGTCTATCATCATCATCATTGCCGATTTGGTCTTGTAAAATTGCCAACTTGTTTCTTTCAGTAATTTTTATTTTTATTTTTTTATTTTAAGTCATCTAAAAGTATAAGATTTTTCACCATGATAAAAATGAAAAAGAAAAAAGAAAATCAAAGAAAATACACTTAAGTACCGAACCTTCATGGCCTCTCATCAACTTTTGAGGAATTGTAAAAAAATATTTTTGTAAGACGGTAAACTCTTTCTCTACTATAGTTTTCTTTCTTCTGATCCTTGTACGTGTTCTACTCATGATAACACGCATACAAAAATATTTTATGAGTATCAGAAGAGCGCCTATCTTGTCTGCTATTTTGAAAATCTAATTAACAAAAACAATGGGAGATAATTCAATAATTCAAACTTGCCGGATTTATGCTATTGCTTAAAATTGATTTTCTTTATAAAAATAAAATTACTTGATCAACTTATGTAATTTTTTGAAAATGATATTTTCGTTTCATCATGGGTATATACATCATACAGATTTGTTTTAAATTTTGTTTTTAATACAGGGTAATTCTGGACAAGAACCAAAAGATCTAATAAAATCTCACAAAGTGTTGCATTCAATGTAGAAAATGGTGTGAAATATTGAGATTGGAAGACATACAGAGAAGAGTGAAAGACTTAAGATTAATTACAAGGAGAGATTGAAAAAATTGAGATTAACTACTTTACTAGAGAGAAAGCATAAATGTGAAAGAAGAATAGAAGCTGAATTGTCATTTGTCATGGAATTTTATCGCTGACAATGAAATAAACGGTTTCTTTTATTTGGTTGATTTAGTCTAAACTTACAAACACTTTTTCTTTTTTTTTTTAAATTCTAGTTAACAAATCTAAGAATTCTCAAAATTGTATTTTTGATTTGGATGACAATTTTCTTTTCAGTTTTGAAGAATTCCAGGGTCAAGTCAAGGAGTTGTTCAAGTTTCACGTAACATATTGGTGAAAGCAAAGCAAACATGATTTAATTTAACAGAAATAATGGAATAATAGTCTAAAATGCCCCCTGCTTATACAACCGGTTTGTGGGACTTGAATCATTGCTCGTTGGTAGGGAATGAAATATTTTTCTCAGTATAAAATAAATAAATGTTCAACTAATAAATATAATGTGATTTTTTAAAGGAACAATGTTTATCTTTTCTCACTTTCAAAACAGACATACTCTAAAAATTATAAACCTTTATTTTTATTTATTTATTTTTATTTTTTTACGGTAACAAACTTGGAAAATGAGGCGATGAAATACTTATTTTTCTCCATGAAAAGTTTGTTGAAGTCCAACATAAAACAAAAGAGTTATACAAAAATATGTAAGGAAATACTTAATCTGATATAAAAGGCTCAATTCAGTTTTGACTGACTATGGATACACACTGAAGTGTGAAATTTTTTAATGCAAGAGTTGCACAATCTCAATCACAGCTCTCCTAAGTTGGTATTGTTTTAATTCCAATTACAAGTAAAAATTCAGGACTAATGGAAACAATGCCGAGATAAGCGGAGAGCACATACAGCGCCTAGTATTCCTAAATGGTCACCTATCTGGTACTGGGCATCATTGCTTAACTTCAGTGATCTGGCGAGAACTGGCGTGTCAACATAATTATGCTGTATTAATCTCATAATTATTAAAGAGAGAAAAGACATTGACGGTCTAGTGAATATGCATGAACAATATGTAACCACATATCACTTATATTTGTGTTGGTCATATTTTTCTGGGATTATAGGTAGTTGCTACTAAAAAAATGATGGCTAACAACGATAATGTCAATGTGTGCTGGTATAATTCAAGAGAGATAACTCTGATATCGATCCAAGGGAGATTAATCTGGGGCAGCAAGGATAAAAATATTATTACATTATCTTGTAAAAAAAGGAGAATGAATGAACTAAGATTAGTTACAAGGCGAAATTAGTAAAGTAGTTCCATTTTAATTTTTCCAAAGAGAAAACACAAATATCAAAGAGTAGAAGTTGAATAATTGCCATTTGCGCATGCAATTTTATTGTTGACAATGAAATAAACTGTTTCTTTTATTCTTTTTTTTATAATAGATTTTTTAACTTGAAACGCTTTTTTTTTTTTTTTTTTAAATTCTGGCTAACAAATCTAAGAATTTTCAATACTTGTGCATTTTAGGTTTGAAGGACAATTTTTTTTTCTTTCAATTTTGAAGTCAAAGAGTAGTTAAAATTTCACTTAACATTAGAAAGTAAAAGAAACAGTAGGGGTGACAAATATCTTATTCATCTGCAAAAAAATAAATAAATAAAAAATAGTCTTCAGAAGCGGAAGTTGATTTAAGAAGCTGAAACACAGAATCCGAACCAAAAAATAACAAACTAAATAAAATAGGAATTGAAAAATGAAATTAATTCATTGTCATGTACAACATTGACAATAGTATGTTCATTTTAAATTAAAGTTTTCTGATATCTTTGTGGTGATTGTGCACTTATGTTACAGTGATATTTTTTTAGTATTTCAAGTTCATTTCAATCTATATGGTATCTTTTTATATTAAATTGTTAGGTGAAAGTACAGAATAGTTACAAAATACCCTCCCCACATTAAGAAGGGGTTTCTAAAAAATAACATTATTTCAGTACGGTAACATAGGTGCATAAGTAACTTTATTTTGAATAAAATAAATTAAAAAAATAAAAATTGCTGCAAAATAATGACTAAACTAAGAACTAGAAAATTGAATCGAAATGAAGAAAACATTGAACTAAAATAGTAAAGAAAAGAATAACAACACTTTAAATACAAATTGATGTGTATTTATTGAAAAATAAATTTTTTATGCTAGACATGTCACTAATTCATGGAATCAAACCCTACTGTATTAAGAGGCATAACTGAACGTTTCAATTGAAGTAAATTTAATGAAAATAAACTTGTAAAAAATGTCCATTTACAGATTAAATGCATTTTGGAGAAATTGTTGCAAAGAATTAAAAATATATCAATTCATTTTCCAGTTCCGGTTCAGTGTTTTGATTTCTTAAATCAACTTCAAGACCAACTATTTCGTTGGTAGTGATTCAGGCTGAATCACAACAAAAGTAAGCTATTTGTCACATTAACCAAATTAAGAATAACACAAAATAAAACATTATCTGAACATTTATTGAATTAAAATATTTTTTTTTAATTTTCATAAAATAATTAGAATTTTGAAATAAATTACTGCAAACATTTTTATTTGCATTTATATAAAAATGTGTACACACACAAAAAAAACAATTTTGAAAATATATGACTTTGAAAATGAACTTTCAAATGAACCGTCTCTCTAAAAAAAGAAAATTCTGAAATGAATGAAAGTTATTATATGAAAAATAAAATGACTTAAAAAAAATAAAATAAAATAACGAATTTTACAAAATTAAACTTTTCATAATAAATCAAAATTATCATTAAACGTAATAAAAAAGAACTTGAATTGTCTCCCCTTAGAATTCTTCAAAAAAATGAAAAAAAAAAATGTCCTAAACCAAATGCTGATTTTCTTCCAAAGCTGAAGTTTCATTAAAGTCATTTACATCAGAATATTAAACTTGATTCTTTATCATATATTGCAGAAATTGAAATCCCCCCCCTCTGCAAAATATTTACATCAGATACTCATCTAACTACAACTTTCCTTTAATCTCTATCAATGCCTAAAACAAAATAAAAATTCCATAAGCAAAGTTTTTCTAACATTGCCCATCTGTGAAACAGGGGAGAAATGCATAACTTGAAACAGAGCAGATATGCTAATGGATAATTTCTGACAAATCAAAACTGACAGCTCTACCTGGATTAAGTACATGGACAATCAATACCCTGGAGCAAGCAATGATTTTTTAAAACGATTAAGAAAACTACTAAAAGATTTGGAACCATATTTGATCTTTGTGTTTATTACAATTAATGATGGGACAATTCCAAAATTTTTCCAGATTCTAATACATTTATGGATTCTGATATGAAAATCGCCAAAAAGGTCAAATTTTGTTTGGAGGATAACGGGTAGCAGAGATTTTTTATCTAAATATAATTTTCTTTTTTAATTTCACAAACTTCTTAATATTTTTCCTTTATGGAATGCAGACAAAACTTTGATAAATTATAAATAAATTTTCATGTACAGTTTTAACTTGAGCCTTTTTTCCCCTATTTATCCATCTGTGCCATATTTTCATTTATTTTATTTTTTTCTAGTCATTTTTACCTAAATTCGTTATTATAACCTACAAATTTTGGTTTTACTGGTAGTTTAAACTCACCAAATATTTATCATAAGTATTAGTAATAGAAAATAAAGTTTAATCAATAAATCAAAGAATCGTTTTTGGAATCAGAAAGTAAATTTAAATTTCCAATCCAGAAGTTCTGAATTTTCCAATTCCTGATTCCAAGGAATAGTGCCAACACAAAAACTCAAATCACCAGCTGATCATGTGGAAAACGAAATAAAGATGGCCGGCTATTTTCAGAAGCAGAGATAACCGATGATAATGCATTAGGTATACAGATATAACCAATATAAAGAGTAGTGTTCTTCATGATATCAATTTTAAAAACATCACAAATCACCTCATGTGGCCTAGACACACCTCTTCTAGCACACACCTCTCCACAACTTTGTGACCATTTCTCTTTTTGTTTAAGCAAATGATATTTTAATTGATTTTTTTTAGTCAACAGATGTATTACCTTTCAGAACTGGCATCTGGTTTTCTTTACCAAAGTATTTCCAATTTATGTAAATTTCTGTCCAATTAACAAGGTTGCTCTTTTGACTAATATCCAACATCAGGACAGTCCCATGATAATGAAACATCGATTCTTGTCCAGAATTCCTCCCATAGTAAAATAAAAAAAAAAAAGAAAGAAAAATCTGTGTGATGTATGTACCAAAAATCATGTAAATTGATCTAGTAGTTTTATTTTTTAAATCAGAAAATCACATTTTATGAGTATTAGAGAAATGACTGTTTCACCCACCATTTTTGAAAAAAAAAAAATCTAGAAGAAAAACGAAGGGAGATAACTGAACAAAAGTCCATTCAAACTTAAATTTTGAAATAACAATTACGTTAGCACTTACTTTTAAAATAATCTTCATAAGAGAAAGAACAACCAAACAAATCCAAAAATAATGTACAGCAGTTCCAGTAATTATATTTTCTATATACACTCGTAAAAAAAAAAAAAAAAAAAATGGGCCAAACAAATTTAATACATTTTATTCAACTAAAAGGTATATTGAATAAAGAACAATTGAACAAGGAAACTAAAATGAGGCTAATGACACGGAAGACGACATTTACTTTAATAAATGCTTAGTATGGAATCGCATTCCCTTCTAATTTCCTTAAAAGATCAATCCTTTTTGACATGCTCTCAACCAAAGTGGAACACTATGAAGAGGAAATGCTATTCCATTAACTTTGCACAGCTTCCCACAGTTTGTCATTGTTCGAAAAAGTTCTTCCATCCAATACACGAGATATTATGGACCAAATATTTTTGATTGGGTTTAAATTAGGGCTTTGACTTGGCCAAAACATGATATCAATTGAATTATCAGAAAACCATTTTTTGTGACTTTAGCAGTGTGTGCAGGGGAATTATCATGTTGAAAAATAATGTTCCGGGATATTCCCAGCTTCTGGATACTTGGTAACAGCCCTGTTTCTAATATTAAAATGTATTCCTTTGGCATTGATTAACTTCTTACACCTAATAAGTTCCCCAACTCTTGCTGCAGTAAAAGTTTCCCATACCATTATCCCTCCATTCCTGTGTTTAACTGTCGTTTTTATGCAATTTGGCGAAAATCTTTCTCCAGTTTTCCAATTGCACCATTCGAGTGCATCGGGAACATCACTAACAAGACAAAATCTTGATTCATCTGACCAGAAAACATTCCTGAACCAGTCTGTATCTTTTTTACCATAACACAAGAAAAATCTCTTTCTATCGTTGATGTTCTTCTTAGATAAAAATGGCTTCTTTGCACACCTTTTAGAAGAAAATCCCATTTCTTTTATTCATCTAGATATTGTATATCTAGAAAGAGAATTTCCAGCCCTGTTTTGAATTCTTTGCTATGGTCAACATAAGTTTTCTTTCGATCCTTCAAAACAATTAATTTAAGCCTGTGGTCGTCCTTCAAAGTGGATGCTCTAGGCCGACCAGCTCCAGATTTCCTTTTTACCGACGTTCGACTTTAAACCTTTCACCATTTCACTTCACTACAGAAAGATGTTTTCACATTTTCTTTTCTTAAAATATCAAAAATCTGCTTGTAAGTCATTTTGGACTACCTTAATCCTGCAATTTGTTTTTTTTTATATTCTCGCCAAGGTGCGGTCTTACCATTTTTAGAATTCATTTTTCCACTTATTATTATATGCTATAATAATAATTTTCAGTTAAAATTAACAAAAATTCATAGAAAAATATTGAAAAATCGATTTCTTCCTTCTTTCACCCTTGACCTGATTTTTTTTTTTTTTTTTGCTCATGAGTGTGTGTATGTGTGTGTGTGTGTATATATATATATATATATATATATATATATATATATATAAAAAATTATAATTAAATAATGATTATTCATTTTTACCTACAGACACTAGTGTTTCATGCTTATGCAATCATCAGTGTAGGATAACAATTCCTGTCGGTCTTGAGGTCCAACCATAATGTCACCTTTTACTTCACTTACTGAACCTCTACCACAAGACCACCAAAAAATTGGCACAAGAATGAAAAGAATTAAAAACTATTAAGCGCCAAATCCAGGCGAATATAAGGACAATTTAGAGTGTTCACAGGAGTGGAAGTTGTGAACATTGCATGGATGCTAGTTGACTGACTTAATTATAATTCTCCAGACTATCCATTCTTAAGTAGTCTTAAACAGGCTTGAGATATATATATATATATATATATATATATATATATATATATATATATATATATATACTATAAATTCGTTTTTCTTTTGTGTGTATTGATATTCATATTAAAAACCCTCTTTTCTATTAGTATTTATTTGCTTTCCCACCAAAGCAAAATGTGATACGTGGTCATTTTTAAAGTGGGGTTCAACCAGCTCCCCGAAAAAAAGGAAAAGGGGGTACTCTGGTTGGGTCCAAAATTAGTAATTGTCCCAGTACAGAGGGTTTCCCCTCCATTACCTTAAGTGCAGCATCTGCAGAACAGATAGTATTTATTTGCTTCCCCACCGAGCAAATTAGGCACAAGGCTGCTTTTTAATGTGGATAGAGAGGGAGGGGGGAGGGAAAATGGGACCAGCTCCTGATGGGTGGGAAATTGGAGCTGAATAGTGACAATTGGTATGAACGGTTGCCTCTACATTGACCAAGGTCTGATATGTGGGCTTACCCCCACATATGGTCTTTGCTTGCAGCATCTGCAGAACCGATACTACACTTTGATCCTGGCCCGAAGGCCAAGAACAACAGAAAAAAGGTAACCCTCTTTCCTATTTATTTAAAAAGAAAATACAATTTTCTTATATATGGGCTGTGGAATTGTATTCACTAGCAAAAAGATCTAGCTAATTTGCATATTCTTTTAAACATTCATTTTAATTCCCTATTAGTTTTTTCAGTTTTCTAATGGGATAATCATCTTTAGTTAACTATTACGTGTAATTATATTCATGCAGATATTCTGCATGATTTATACTTGCATAATATTTGCGTAAAAAGCTTATAGTAAACACAAAATTGTTTCCATATATATTTATGTATACATATATATTTTTGTTAACAAATTTTGCCTACCAACCTCCTCCCAGAGTTTTTGGTCTACAGACATGAAACTTTATATATAAGGTATTTGAATCCATGCAAAGCTTTATATTTGAGTTTTAGCCCGTAAAAATCGGTGCAAAAGTGTGAAAATTAAAACAAATGAAATTTGGAAGGTGAAGGTCGAACGCCGACATTACAAAATCATGACATAGTAGCTATTGGTTTATGTTTTAATTTTTAGCTTTGTAGTAAACATGTTTTCATAGCCCAATCATTGACGGCAGAGGCAAAATAAATCGTGAGCTGAACGTTTTGATTTTGATTCTCGGTGGTGGAGCATGGGTCTACTTTTTTTTTTTTTTAATACTTTTTAAATCATTACTATATATTGCATCCAATCTATCTATCTATATATCTATAAAAGTGAAAATGTTTGTCTGTTTTTTATCTATGGTAGTTAAGGAAGACTATTATACAGAAAGGCATCACTTTACATATTCACACTTTTTAATATATACATATGCACATAACCTTATGAACAGTACATAGGGCCCGAGCAAAGCCGGGTGGAACTGCTAGTATATATATAACCCAGTACCTCCTGCCTCATGGTCAGGTGACCGGCGACTAAACTGGTTCCCCCGCCAGACTTGTTTGGTGAGGAGGGTGGCTAGTCTCCCTGAAGGATTAAAAACAAGACCTTCCAAAGGGCGAATGAACCTTTTTAAGAGGTCAATGGCCAACTAGCATCGGTGTGTTTGTGTGTATATATGCGTGTGTTGGGTGGAGAGGGGTCCCGTAAACCGTGGTGAAGGCAACCTTTCTAGGAGAAGCAAATCTCTGATTTAAAAAACCATAAAGCGGGATACCAGTACACGCATTAAGCTGGTCTGCAGTTTAACTTGTTGCTGGCTATCTTGCTCTTGCTTGTTGCTAGATCTCAACATTTTGAACCGAGAGAGAGACTTAGCTGTTGTACAAAGCTAAGACTCTGTAACATCATCTGTGTATAGATACTCCCTCAGGCATTTGTCTATTAAAATGGTCCTGTGGCGATGGAAGTCATTTTTGGGCTCAAGGACTTTAAGTGTCTGAGGGAGTGGCACTCGTCTGACAAGACGTTGCAATCATCATATATATATATGTATATATACAAACACAGATACCTAAAAAAAAAAAAGCACAGTAAAATTTTACTTAGCTGGTCCTTTTAAAGAATGGTTGTCCTTGAATTTATTCTTGCTTCTTTTTCAAAGCGTTGCTCATTGAAGCACTACATTTACTATTGCAAAGAGTTTTCTTAACTAAAAAATAAAAAAAATGTCTTAATTATTCATAAAAGATAAGACCTGTGCAAAGATAGCTTTTTAATTTAATTTTTTTTTTTTTTTACTGCACAATATTATATCAAAGAGATATACTTATTTCTAACACTAGATTTATGTTGTAATGCCTATGAATTCCCATTAATTACTTAAAATGATTTTCTTTATAAGAATAAAACAACTTTATCACTTTATATGGTTTTTAGAGTATGATATTTTCGTTTTGTCACAGGTACGTACATCATACAGATTTTTCTTTATTTTTATCTTTTAATATAAGGAAAATTCTGGAAATTTTTTTTTTTTTTTACACACAGACATCACCACATTATCAAGGCCAAGAGGCCACTCGAGGATAAGGGTTGAAGAGTGTACAGTAGAAATTGGACAATATAGTAATCAATTCGGTAAATTTGTTAACTTATATGGAACGGCTCATCAAGAACTTGTTTACGTTAGACTTGAAGACAACCATATTGTAGTCATCCGGAAAGCAGGAAAATGGAAGGCAATACCACAGGCGTGCAGTTCTAAGAAAGAAGCTTTGTTCATGGAATCTACATTTAGGTTTAGGCACAGATAAAGAGTGGGGGGAATTATTGATAGTGTTTTTAGCTAGACGAGTGTTTCTTGTGAAAGTTTGGCGAGGGGGGACCATAGACTGAAGCTCAGTCGAACACTTTCCATGAAAATAACGATACATCAGAGACAAACTCGCAACATCTCTTCTGTGAGATAGAGGTTACAGGGAAGAGAAAAGGATATCTCCTACGAGGCTACGAAGTCTATTTTGAACTCTATCAAGGCAGGACAAGTCCTTTCTAGCAGCTCCTGCCCAGATGTTGCAAGAGTATTCCATCCTTGGACGTACCTGGCTCTCATATAGATAGAGAATTGCATCAGCAGTGAGATATCTACTGGATCGATAGAAAGATCCCACCATTTTTCCAGCGACCTTAGCAACAGATTTGATGTACCTGTTTCATTTAAGATCAGGAGTAACGGTCAAGTCCAGAAGCTTGTCAAAACTTGAGGCCTCCTGAAGACGAGAGCCATTCATTTCAATTGATGCCAGATGCGGATCAGTGTTGATGATGTAAAGAGAGAAGCTTGGTTTAAAAGAAACCAACCACTCCTTTCCCCGTTGTACCACATGCTCAAGATCAGAGGAGAGAGAATCGGAGAGAACTTGGTGGTTTACCGTCTTAGATGTGCTACGATAAATGGTAGTGTCATCAGCATAAATGTCTACAAATGATGTAAGGATGTGATTTGGAAGATCATTAATGTAGATCAGGAATAGAGTTGGGCCCAGGATGGACCCCTGAGGGACTCCAGCATTAATACTGTGAGCTTCTGATTTTTGCCCCTCAACTACTACTCTTATGAACCTATCAGAAAGAAATGATTTAATAATTGAGAAGACATTTCCAGCTATACCATAGCTAGAGATCTTGTGAAGTAAATCTTTATGCCATACCCTATCAAAGGCCTTAGATATGTCAAGAACAATTGTCCTAGAAAGGTTGTCTCCGTCGAGAGATTTGCTAATCATATGAGATATAACTGTAAGCACATCTGCTGTAGATCTAGCAGAACGGAAACCATATTGAGTGTCACTAAGAAGGTTATTTTTGTTGAGATGGTTGATTACTTTTGTATTTAACATAGATTCCAGCAACTTACTCATGACGCACAGGAGACTTATTGGCCTGTACTGAGAGGGGGATGAGCGATCACCTGAATTCTTAAATACAGGGCATACTGATGAGATTTTCCAAGGTGATGGAAAGCTATTCTCCTTAAGGCAACGTTTAAACAGTTTTGTACTTCCAAGCTCTTTTATAATTAGAAGTCAAATATATTGAAGTAATCAAAACTGCAATTTTAAGCTTAGAAAAAAATATTCAGTTTTTTTTTTTTTTTTGATTTGTTTAAATTATCATTAATTTCCTATTAAAATGATCTAGATTTTCTTTGATAATCAGCATGATAAAAAAAAGTGTTAAATTTGCAAAGTTAACTCCCTCTCCCCCTCGAGAAGATTATAAATGGACTAGAATCTGCAGAATCATCACAATTTTGTGTAAATTAATTATTGGTAAAATCAAGATAAACCCATAGCTAAAAAGAATTTCATTGGTGGAGGGGTTTACGAAAAATATAACTATGACTTCCTTACAAACGATCTACATACTTAGGGGACTATTCCAGTTCTTAA
This sequence comes from Euprymna scolopes, assembly GCF_053919585.1. Classification (NCBI taxonomy): domain Eukaryota; kingdom Metazoa; phylum Mollusca; class Cephalopoda; order Sepiida; family Sepiolidae; genus Euprymna; species Euprymna scolopes. The sequence goes on from NC_136488.1 coordinate 23,124,844, forward strand.
ACGCAGAAGACATATTTTTTATGTGGAGTGGGTTACTTCCCTTGGTTCGCTATTATGATTTCATGCTTATCTCCCTTGCAATATTCTCTAAAATATTAGAACACAATATTGATTTTTTTTTTTTTTTTTTTCTTCTTAAATATAACCAGTTTTTACTAGATACGTGCAATTTAATGGTGGAAACTGATAGAAACCAGGGTTTTGAAAGTCAGCTTACCATAATTTTTTTGTAAGTTTCCAATTACTTTTTGATTGTGTTTGAAAGATTAAAGTCTAAAGTTAATTTCTAAAAGGGAAAAAATATATTCTTACAGATGAAAACAAAAAAAAGTATTAATGAAAAATGTTTTCATGTAACATCGAAAACGCGAATATTCAACTAAATTTGAAAGTTAAATAAATTCATTGTAAAAATCACCTTGAAAGATAAATATTAGTTTTCAGGGACAATTTCAAAGATAATTAGTAAAGTCTTAAGATATTGAATTGAAAGAAAAACAAAAACACCTAATTATTATAAAAGAAAAATTGCTTAATTAGTCCAAAAAAAAGTGAGAGTTTTGTTAAAGATCCGGCTTTGTGTAATCAAAGCAACAGACAAAACACCACTGATAAGTTCTATGGAAGCCCAGAAAGTCAATTTTATTTGAAAATTTATTTTAAAAAATTGAAACTATATTATACCTTAATTTCTCTATATTTGAAAATTATAAAAATATTAATTTAGGTGATCCAATTTTGTTGTAATAAAAAGGAAATGCTTATTTATTTAGAATATTTTTTTACTTTTTGACATGATTTGATTTATTCATAAATAAATTGTAACGATAATTAAATCAATCCTTTTCAAATAAAAGTAAAAGTGCATTTTAAGTATGAAAAAAGTCAATTAAAATCACTGATTACACTGACAATTTATTCACTGAGAAAATAAGCAAAAATAATTATTATTTTTCTTCTTTAATATAAATCTCAAACGTCTGTTACTGTGTATGTTTTGCTAAAACTTTCAACACATGTGAGCAACACTGATAAAATTGGTATTAGTTGAAAGCTCAGTCTCTCAGCCGACAAATATCCCAAAATTGGCCAACAACATTAATTCTTTCACCGTCAACTAGGCCATTTTTTACAAGGAGGGGTCACTTTTTTTCGCCGACATTTTTGCAAAGTCTTCATATGCCTTGGAATGACTAATCTTAATGGCATATGTCATGGTGGGCACAGCAACTAAATCATTCACTTTTTTTTCACTTCCTTTTCCTGTTAGCATTACAGGTTCGAGCCTGCCTGCCTGCTATTTTTTTTTTTTTTTTTGCGCTCACACAGATACTCACTACTATTTACATTTTTTAGGGGATTGATTATTATAATTTTTTTTTTTTTTTTAAACATTTTTTTAGGGCTGTGTTGATCAATACCCTTATCAGAAAACCTCTCCACACCCGGGCAACGCCAGATACCCCCGCTAGTAATCTATATATATATATATATATATATATATATATATAATATAAAAGCGAAGTGTGTGTATGTATGTATGCATGTATGTACACGTTTTGTGTATGTCCGCAAAAAGGCTTTTTTCCGGGGCTGCTCGCTCGGCTCGCTCATTCTTAAACTTTTTATATGACCTCTAAATCGTAATATCTACGACTTAACAACGGGTCTTTGCCTGTCTATTTAATTTGCCCGGCTTTGAAACGTTAAATATTCCACATTTTTGGATCGCTGCGTGTTGCTTTCGTTTTTTGGTATAATAATAAAATAGAAAAAAAGCAAACTAAACGTTCGCTGTCATATCAGACAATTGCTTTATTACTCCTCCTCTAATAATAAACGGGGGGGGGTCGCTTTTCCTTCCTAAAAAAAAAAAAAAACTTGGATCAGTAGAGAGCATGAGTTGTACAGTGACAGATTTTCAATCTCACTCATTGAACATTGTGTCACTTTCAAACATAATAGAAGGCGACTATTGCTCTTGGGATTTGTACACAGCTGGCCAACTAGTAGAAGATATGCAACAACAAAAAAAGAACAGCAGTTTTCATCAAACGGAAATGGAATCATCTTGTCTTTTCTGGGGCGACAATTTTATCGTTCCAACCTGTATATTTTTTTCTTTCGATTCTATTCCCAGAGTATGATCATCAAAATGTTTGCTATTTCTCATCTACTACTACTTATTTCTTGCAGAATGTAAAAATACTTACCAGATATAATGGATTATCTGAGACAATCAATGATGAAAGATCTTGCCATAATCTGAAAATCAGCCATTGATTTCTTGACTTTGATGTTCAATATTCAGACGATCCTTGCTGATAGAAAACCATTCAATGTCTTTGACAATCAAGGATTTCTTATAATATACAATGTTGCTCAAACCTGATTGCTTGCTATGTATTTTACCTTTTTTTATAATCGTTGTGGTTCTTGTTTTTCTTTTGTAGGAACCAATTTATGCTGTGGTGAATAAACAAAAGTAAGAGAATGGCAAAAGACGATTCCAAAAGTGTAACAGAGGTCAATTGGTACAGATCAAAGTAAAGATGATGAAGGAGGAGGAGGAGGAGGAAGAAACAGTATTCATACAAATTACCAAAGAATCAAAAATGGACCCCGGTCCACAGGTAGACAGCAGTATCCAAAAAAACAAATTCTTTAAAAAAATAAAAAATATATGTGTATATGGCAGACGTATATAATGCTTTTTCCATCCCTTCTAAAACATTTCTTATTTAATAGTTTTTCAATCTCCAGATTAATATTGATTAAAATCTAAATCTTCAAGTTGTTTTTAATAGATTTCTTCTATTACAAGTTTTGCACAAAATGATCCAAAATTGATATTTCTTGAGGATTTCTTCAAATTTTTATTTAATTAAAAAAAATTCTGATTGTTATATCGATTGAACACCAAATCTTCAAATATTTAAAATTTAAAAAAGTAAAAAATTCAAATTTTAAATATGTAAAATATCTGCCCCCCCCTCCTTCTTCCCCGTTCAAAATTCTAAATGGCTTTTGTAAACGTTATTGTTTGGCTGAAGACTGGTAAAAAAAAAAAAATCACGTTGGAGGAGGATCATTTTATGTTAAATTTACATAGAGTTCTTACATCTAAAAATTGAACATGTCATTCTTTTCTGAAATGTAGTTTTATTAGAATCTGAAGATTTTGTGCTTAATCAATCGTTTTCCAAAATAAAGAAAAAATAAAATGTTTACCAAAGGAAAATGCATCTTATAAATCTGCCATGTATATTCAATCATTCATTCGAACTTAATTATGAAGGAAAATTGAAAACTCTTAAACCAATGAAAAGTGGACTATGCAAAATTCTCAAAAATATAAAAGAAAAAAATGATACAAAAGTTGTTTAACTGTTTATATATATATATAACAAAAGATCAAATCAAATTGTTATTTGAAAAGAGTTATATTAATAAGAGAAATGATTTATTTACGTTTTTTTTTGTTTTTTTTTTGTTTTTTACACACGTACCAGTATATTTTTTTCATCCATCACCGAAAGAAAGAAACAAATTGAAAACAAGAATCTTCCAAGTTTTTTTTTTTTTTAAATTTTTGGTTGTAATTGTTTTGTTTTTTTTATTGTTGATTTTCTTCATAAAATCTAATTAAATAAAGCTCATACCCCCTTCCCCGAAATATTAATGTTTTATTTTATAAATCACCAAATGGCCAATAATCAAAATAAAAATAAAATGAAAAAAAAAAAATAAAAATTCAATGTCACAAATCAATCAAGCTAAAATCTTAGAATATGTATGAAAAGAATATTGTAAATTTTTAATATATATATATATATATATATATATATATATATATATATATATATATATATATATAAAATAAAGCTTCCAAGCAGAAAATAAGTGAACAAAATGTTTTTTTTGTTAAATTTTTTAAATATTTATTTTACTTTTCTAATCTATTTTAAAAATCAATGGTTTCTGTTCTTTTTTTCCAGTGGTACATTTTCATTATGATTTTTAGCTATTTTAATTATGACTACATTATTTGTGATGCAAGATTAGATGTTGAGTGTGTCCAAAAAAAAAAATAAATAAAATAAAAAGGGAGGGGTTAAAAATGAAATAGTTAACACAAAGTTATGAAAATCGATACTTCAACAGGAAAGAATAGAAAGTAGCTTAACATACCAGGATAAAAATGTGAATCATTTTTTTTTTATAAATCATAACATTTCTAAATTTTTTGAGATGATGATTGATTCTTTGTATTATTTAAATTCTTCAGACTACTGTTCTCATCTTGAGTGTCATTTTCACAATGTTTCAGTCGATGTAATATCCAATCTTCTTCAGATGTAACTTGTTGGACTCTGGAATCTTTCTGTCAAACTCAGGAATCTGCATGAAATTCCAAATGGAACCCGTTATCTAATACATGGGAGTAGCATGCTCTCATTCAGTAAAACTGAGTAGAAGTCTCAAGTAATTCAGAATTGGATTTTGAATGTTGATTGCAATAAGGATTGACTCTTCAACCTCCAGAAGACTATAAATTTACAACTGAATTTTATGAATCGGAGATTACATTGACAGAAATGTTGTGAAAATAACACTTATGATGAGAAGAGTAGTGTTTGGTTTGGTTGTTTTGTAGAGAGAAATTGTTTTTGTTTTTAGCTTTGCACAACATGTTTAAGTTTTGCAAAAGGAAAGGAAAAGAACAATAACATTAATGTTTGGTGCATTTTAGATCAGAAAGTAAATATTTTCAGACAGCCTGATCTGAGAGTACTAGAAAAATGAATGGAGACCACATCCCAAGAGGAGTGTCATGCTCTGTTGATGGCGAAGGTGAAATCTCAAAAGTGGCCATTACAGTTGTGGATTTGTGGGTGTTCAAAAACGTTATATAAACTAGCCCTAACTTATATCAACCAGTTTCTGTTGCCTAGTACATTCAAAAGATCAAATCTTTGTGAATAGCCAAACTTTTTTTCGTCCCTTTCTCACCTCACTTTGCCGCAACCAAGCAGTAAACATTTTTTGTACATGAGTGTTTGTCATCATACTACAAAAATAAAACATGGCCGTTTTGAAGGTTTAGTTTCATTAGTTGTAAGAGTGTCAAATTGTACATTATTCTGGCAAAGAAAATGTAATGGTTCCTTTGGTCGCTATGATTATAAAAATTGAACACACTCACTTTCAATTGTCATCATCTATAATAGAAAATTGAAAATGTGTGTGCGTGTACATTTTTTTCTTATGTCCACCAAAGGCTGGGGTGGGGGGCGCTCAGGGTGGTCACCGTTTCTTAGAACTGTTTATATACCGTCTAGATTATATGTCCAATTTACAAAACGATGTCGTCTGCATCTTTTATTTCAGTGACTTTTATGTTACAAGATTTTATGTTACAAAATTCGCGTGTGATTTCATTTTCTTTACTATCACTATGACGTGATGTTTGACCGAGAAAACGTTGACGTTCATCTAACCACCTGCTTTTTTAAACATTTATTTTCAGCTGTTCTCAATTCCCTGCCCTCATAGCGTCGTAAGTCATTAGGCTATTCGCCTCAAGGCTTCGGGTTCGATCCTACCTCCCTCTTTTTTTTTCTTTTCACCCGGGCAACACAGCTAGTCTATAATATAAATCTCACCTGTCTGTTTAAATGTATATATGTATATTTTGCAAAAACTTTTGACAGAGGTGACGGATTTTCATGCGATCGGTATCATTTTGAAGCTCGACCCTTCGGACGACAAATATCGAAAAATTGGATAAAAACATTAATTCCTTCACCCTCAACTGGGCACTTTTCTTCAGGGAGTAAGTCGCTTTTTTCGCCAATATTTTCCAAAGTCATTGTCTGTTTTTGATTGTCTAACCTTTATTTAAACCTATGCCACTTCCGGTTTGGCAATGGGCGCAACAGCTAGCGCATCACATTTTTTTTTTTTTTTTCGCTTTCTTTTCCTCATTTGTGGTACGGGTTTAAGTCTGCCTGCCTACTACCACTTTTTTTTTTTTTTCTCTAAACCAACAGCCTTACACACACCTCCACTTTCTTTTCTGTCTTCACATCACGGGTTCGAGTCTGTCTGCCCACTTCAACTTTTATTTGGTTCAACACACACCTCCAAACACCTGGGCACCCAGGCTAGTCTATTATATAATTCTCATCTATTTGTTTAGATGTATGTATGTCTGCCTAAAATGTTCAGCAGAGGCGACGGATTTTACACGAGATCGGTATCGTTTTGAAGCTCGACCCTTCGGACGACAAATATCGAAAGATTGGCCAAAAACATTAATTCCTTCACCTTCAATTGGGCAGTTTTCTACAGGGAGGGTCGTTTTTTTCGCTGATACTTTTTGCAAGTCATTCAAACCTTGCGTAAACGAGTTTGCAAAGAAGGCGTTATTTCAACTTCCCATGACGTCACAACCGCTGTAGGCGCATCGATAAGAGCGTTTGTTTTGGTTTTTTTTCATCATTTTTTCTCTGGTGCATTATGGATTCGAGCCTGCTTACTACTCCTATTTTTTTTTTCCTTTTTTCTCGGAATTTTCCTTTTTTTTTTTTTTTTTTGCTCAACCAACACCCTTACACACACCGCCACTTTTTTCTCCACTTTCTGTGTGGCATAATGATAAAGAGCCTTTTTTAAGGGAACTTGAGCTTCTCACATTGAAAAACTTTATACTCGACCTTCATTCTTCTTTTGAGGAGACGAGTAGGATTAAAAAAGCTGTTATATAAGCATGGTGACTTCAGTGCAAGTAGATTTACTTGGACAGATTTTTATATTATGAACTCTAGGGTGAAGACTGTCTAAAGCTCAAAAGTAATGAACCCTGTGAACTTGTCATCTGAGGCTTGTGAAATAACAATATCTCAGTTTCTCTCTCTCTCTCATGTTTTGCCATGAGGGAATATTTGTAATTCAGTTGGAATTTGAATGCCGTTTGCAGTGAGCGTAAAAAGTTAGGATCCAATCTTTATCTGCAACAGACGGATCATGTCAGCTTAACATTTCAAGTTTTTGAAATGCTTAAATATTAAAATAAATTTCTATTTTTATAAAAATAGGTGTTGCTTGCTTATTGTATACAACGTACAATTACAGCATAACTGTCCAAGCCCAGATAATATTCTGGAGAGAATTAATTCTACAATGAAAACCCTGGACGAATGACGCCGCCGCCGAGAATTCAAAGAGAAGACGCGTTAAGAAGACATAGCTCACAACATATAAACCGTTTGATATAAAGGAGATGTGCCTATCATTTCATTGTGTTTCCCCATGGCTTGTACAAATAAAGTCACTCTCCTCGTTGAATGATTAGGTTACACCTGTGGCTAACACTGACGAGATACATTGATATCCAAGTGTTCAATCAAATTTCTCCTTTACCTTTCAAATATTAGCAAAGAAGTGAGGAACATTAATTTTTCTTTTCTCAATTGACTATTTAACTTTAACGATAGTTTATCTTGTACTTCTGCATTTAACTTTAACGATAGTTTATCTTGTACTTCTGCATTTCCTAAGTTACTTGGGTGTGCCTGGCAGATGATGGGAATACCCGGAAACAGCCAATCGCCATGCGATGCAAGAAATGCTGAGGTCGATCTCAATGGTAGAAATGAATAACAATGAGAAATCGATATCAAATGCTCTGTAGCCAATAAGAATGTAAGTAGACATATTTTTTTCATATATAAATTAGAAAAAAATTAAATTAATAATTAAATTAAATTATTCAGAAAGCCAAAAAAAATAAAAAACAAAAAAAAGAACAAAAACAAAGAACAGAAATGTGAGAAGACAGTGTTACTAATTTATCATCATTGGAAAGATTATTGCACACGCCAGAAGATGTGTTACGTTTATCTAAAAAAAATTGACAAATGTAATAGTAACATTCCTGGCATGTAACAGATTCCTGTCTTAACATAAAAAAAAAAAAAAATGTTTCCTTAAATCTTTTCTTCCATTTTTTTTTTTTTTAATCTATTTTCTCTCACACACACAGACAAAAAAAACCCTAAACTTTTTTCCTAAGTTTTATTCATAAACTTTGGGTCAAATCTAAAAAAAAAAAATTAAACAGTATATACATAAAAAACATCTTACAAGTAACAACTAAACATTAGACTTACGGTAGGTTCACATTATCTTCTTTTTGTATTTATTGTATTTCCACGTTTTTCGGTTTACCATTTGCTCATAGCAGTTTAAAAGTTAAGGAAGGCTCAGCTGGCCATTTCCGGTTATTTCAGTCATCTGTCGGGCACACCTGAATAACTTTGTGGAATTCGCGGGTCAGTAAATGCAGAAATACTGTTCATCTTTATTGTGGTCTTTTTTTTTTGTCTTTTTTTTTTTTGTCGGATTTCAGGACCAGAATTCATCTGGTCTATTAAAGTATCTAGCTTAGTGCTGTTACTAGAGATAGTATTATTAGAAGATTCACCATTCCTTGTATGAATCAGTGTATAACCATGCTGATGGAGATCTTACTTGGCCTTCAAATACTATGTTATTTTAAATATTAGGTCAGAGTTTACTTGTAGGATAAAATGTGTCAGATTGTCCTGACAAATCCCTGCAGAGAGAGACAAAAGACACCGGAGGATGGTGCCTAGTGGGTAATTCAAACTAAGTGCCTTGCACATGAAGTGGAATGTCAGTATAGTTTGGTTTAATTTCAGGAATGATAAGAATTTTAAAGGATGTAATGTCTCAGCATCCAACAACTGATGCAGTTTGTCACATTCTTCAGCAATTTTGTGCATGAAAATTTTTTTCTGAAAGTCACGGGAATGATTTTGTAGACATGTGTTCGACATATGGAAATCAAAAAGGTTTTTGTTGGTAAAATGGATTATGATTGTGTGGGTGTTTACCAAGTCAGTTACTAGATCTCAGAAATTCAAGGAATCCCATCCCATGGAAGCAAAAGCATTCAGTGTATTTTTACACATCTTTCAATCGTTTTCAAACAGTAAACATTGTGAATACGATGGGGTTTCCACATTTATGATGCAAATTTTAAATGCAGTTGCACCATAACTGCATAGTTTTACGTAGTTAAGTTATTGTAAGTTAGTGTTACTACCTGAGCACTACCGCTGTCAACCAAGGTTTAGGAAACTTATGTATATGCACGTCCAGTTTTCTACTGTACATCCTCCTGATTATAGCATTTAACACCAGAGTGTTTTTAACCCATGTCTTGTTGCCCTGCAAGATGGCTGAGCGAACATAGGCTGGACAGATATTGATCTGAATCTTGAAGGAAATGTGTTTTGATATAAAGATTAGCAGCAGTTTCTTTTTTTTTTTTAACCTTTCCCAAGCAATGCAATAGTGAGAAGTGATAGCAGGTTCGCAACCACCACCAGCATTCAAGATGGGACCCAACATAGCTAAAGGTAGGCAAAGGCAGATGAAGCTAACTTGATCGAGTGAAGCTCCACCTGCATCCACATGTGCAACAATTCTGATGAAACATGATGGAAAGGATTCTTTCCTGTCATTTGCTGTTGCATATCTTTTTGATTACAGTACAATCTTTATGTCTTTATGCTGAAGCCGTTTCAGATCAGAGTGTCTATGGCTCATGTCTCGTTGCTATGCAAGATGGCTGAGTGAACATAGGTGAGACAGATTTTGATCTAAATCTTGAAGGAAATATAAAGATTGGCAGTAGTTTCTTGAAACTTTCCCAAGCAATACAACAGGGATAAGTGATAGCAGGTCCATAAGCACCATAAGCATTCAACATGTCATCATTACTGCTGTACATGCAGTCAAATCTAAAGAGTTATTATCTATCACTCAGCATGTAGTGAAATCATTTCTTACACACTCAAGTCAGATCTTCCTTGGTTTACCATGCTTCTTAGTGTCTAAAAAAATATCCAGGATGTGTTATGAAATTGATGAAAGAGGTATATGGCCAAACTCATTCATAAATGACTTGCCTGATAAAATTGTCTCTGAGATAGGTATATTTGCCAACGACACCACGCTTTATAGCAGGCACGTGGGGAAAACTAATGAGCACATATCTAAGGTAATGGCCAACACCTTAGAGGAAGACCTTCAGTCTGTAGTGGAACGAGATCAAAAATGGATGGTAATGTTCAATGCTGCCAAGACTAAGCTTGTTTCCTTTAATAATTACATGAAACCTTACCAACCACCAATAGTTATGGCTAGAGATACTTTACCTTAGAGCACTTCGTTCAAGCTCCTTGGTTTAACGTTCATAGGAAACATGAGTTAGAATAGATATATTGAGATTATTGCTAAGGCTGCTGCAAATAAAGTGGGCTCTCTCTATCGTGCTAGAAAGTTACTTACGCCTGAAAGTATCCTGTACCTCTACAAAGCCGCCATTCGCCCGTGTATGGAGTACTGCTATCACATTTGGGCTGGTGCATCTGCTACTAGTCTCTCGCTCCTGGACAGGGTCCAAAAGAGAGTCACCAACCTAATAGGTCCTGAACTATCTAAACTCCTGTCCCACTGACGAAATGTTGCATCCCTCTGCCTGTTTTATAAGTATTTTAATGGTGGATGCTCTGACGAACTACAACCCCTTGTACCCCCCCTCAACGAAAATACCCACGAAAACCCGACAAGCAGCAAAGTCCCACCCCTACACAGTTGAGATCCCTAGATGTAAGAAAGCCTTTACTCTAATAGCTTCTTCCCCAGAACTGCAGGACTTTGGAATTCTCTTCCGGTTTCCTGTACCGACATGCAGAAATTCAAGTGTAATGTAAACAAACATCTTGCTGCTAAACTCCCTACATGGTACCCCTGCAACTTAGATCCCTGATAGTAGCCTCCTCCCACATCAAAGTGGCAATGTGCCTTGTTTGGGGTGAAAATGCAATTAAAAAAAAAAAAAACTATCTGAAATGTTGAGCATTTAAGGCATCCAAAATCCCACTTAATATCAAGTTTCTAATCAAACGCAGTTGAAGGGATTCTTTTCTCCTGTTTGCTGCCACACATCCACATGATCATGTGTCATAGTCTTTATGCTGAAGCTGATTAATTTTTTAAAGCTGCTCAAGATTAACGAGTATCAGATGAGACAACACTGATGATTGGTGATGGTTGAAATTAATTACTGAAAAGTACTGCTCATCATGAACTTGTTCATGTTGGACTTGAAAACAACCATGTTATAGTCAGTTGGGAAGCAGTTCCATGGTATTGTGTTCCACAGATGAGCAATTCTAAGAAAGAAAGAAAAAACTTTGTTTATGTAATTTTTGTTTAATTTCATGCACAGACAGAGAGTAAGAGAAATTGCTGACAGTGGTTATAGCTAGGCGAGTGTTTTACAAGGAGAGGAGGGGCATAGAATGGAGCTCAGTCGAGTACCTGCCATGAAAATAATGATAGAGCAGATATAGGCTTGCAATGTCTCTTATGAGAAAGATGTAGCAGAGAGTAGAAAAGGTCATTGCCCACTAGATTTTGAAGTTGGTTTTGTACCCTGTTTGGGAGCTCTCATAGCCATGCAAGATGATAGAACAAACGCAGGCTGAAAAGAAACGTAGATATAAGAATTATTTACAGTAACTTCCTGAACCTTCAAGCAACACAACAACGAGCAGTGGTAACACATTTGCACCTTCCAGCAACATTCAACACTCAGGTAGTAAAAAGTAGTTTCAACATGAGGACACCATCTTCATTAACATGTCCCAGATATCAGCGACGAACATAATCCGAATCAATTACCAACTTCCCAGCAAGACTACTACACTTCTTGTGGACTCATAGTTTGCACTGGGAGTATTCAATGGAGTTTACACCTACACCTGTGCAAACAAACTGCACAGAAACTTGCCAGCCTTCTGCAGGAAGTTGAAAATTTGTCTTTACTCTTAGTTCTTTGCTCTCCGTGCCAGTCTTCCATGCAGCAACCTAAAATTGTGATCCTCCAGAGAATTTGCAATAATAAGATTGTCTGCGTACAGAAGCTCCCAGTTTGAAAGTCAATTTCTAAAAGCCAAACATGATGATGGTGATTATGTTGAAGCTGGTATGCAGACTGTATGTAAGCTTTTCAATTGAAAATGCCGACTTTATGGCTCATCTTTATTTGATTCTGAAAGTTTTTTTTTTTGTTTTTTTTTAATGTTTATACAACCATTTTATCTGACAGTTTAATATTTAGTATACCTGTGTAAATCACATCGGTTTGTATTGGGGGAGGGGTAAATACAGGACAACTTTTAATATTGCAAAATAGAAATAAATAAATTCTAAGACATTACAGAAAAAAAAAGTGGGAACATGATTGAAAGATCAAAATAGAAAAACATGACCGAAAAAGTTTGTTTCAAACTTAAAGGAAGCCCTGAACAGTTAATAAATATTACAGTTCTGAATTTGTTTAGATGAGATCTGATTATGTATATAATTTGTATTGATCAGACTAGTGTTCTCATCTTGAGTATTATTTGTGCAACGTTTCGGTCAGTGTAGCCTCTGGCCTTCGTCAAGCATGTTGGTCGCCATCTTGAAAAAGAAAGGAGAAAAATTACTAGCTCCCTAGAAGGTTTTGTATTCTTGGAATTGTTTTTGTTTTTCCTGCCGTGGTTTTGTATGTGTGAAAAAAAAAAAAAATTGGCTGGGAAAGGGAGGCAATTTTAATAAAGTTTGACAGCGTTATCTCCCTTTTACCATTGAAATTTAAGGAGGGTGTAGTACAGTTTTTTTTGTTTTTTTTTCACACATACAAAACCACGACAGAAAAAAACAAAAACTCCAAGAATACAAAACCATCTATATAGCCAGTAACTTTTCTCCTTTCTTTTCCAAGATGGCGACCAACATGCCTGACTCAGGTCTGAGGCTACACCGACTGAAACGTTGCACAAATAACACTCAAGATGAGAACAATAATCCGATCAAAACAAGAAACAAAATAAATAAATACAAGGTGTCTAAAAAAATAAATAAATAAATAAAAATGGACTGTACTAACCTGTTTCATGACATTTTTGAATCCCTTTGTGCGTGTTATCAGTTGGATACGTTTTTTGGGTTTTTGTAACTGATTTTTAGGTGCATTTTAAGTATGAAATGCAAGTAGTGCTGAGCGCTTAAGTTAAAACGAAAACAAAGATGGCACCATGATGCTCTCGTCTTTGGAGTTGCAAAAAAAAAAAAAAAAAAAGAAAAAAAAAAGTCGCTCAAAAAAGTGAAAATAAATGACAGAAATCCACCGTGACAGTATTTTTATTTTGTTTTAGAGTTTTGGAGAAATTCTCAGGACTCCAAAGGAGAGAGAGCATCATGGTACCGTCTTTGTTTTCGCTTTAACTTAAACACTCAGCACTACTTGCGTTTTACACTTAATAAACACTTTAAAATAAGTTAAAACATACAAAAAACTTATCCATTTATGTAGACGAGTAACTTGCCTTTGGTAACATTTATGTGTTATATATTTGTTTCTTGACCTCTTTTTCATTGTTTTCTATCGTGATACAAACCCAAATATATCAAGAAACCTCACTTTTAATTTTATTTATCGTCCCTTCCAGTCCAGTTTCATACCTTTCTCCCTCCAATAAAATATCTGACCACTTATTGCTTTATTCACAACCAATAATTACAGCAGCTAAACATGCTTGTATCTTCCATTTCCTATTTTTAAACGCACACGTCACAAAAGTGAATTGTTTTTGGTACTTGTACAGAATTATTCAGTGCTTTTGTGAATTGGTGATCTTTTAAACCAACACATTTCAGGTGAAAACATTATGTACTTATGAGTCTTGTCGAAAGCCGTATAAATTCCAAAAGATTATCCAGTAGAAGATGTGCTAGATGTATTTTTAACAAAAAATCATCTATGATTATGTTTTGATTAAAAATGGCTGACCCTTAATTTAAATCAAGAGAGATAAGTCAGTTTCTCATACAGAATTGGTCGCATAACTCTTCCACATTAAAACATAATAAAACTCAATAATTGGATAAATTTTATTTTTACTTGTAATTATTTTTCTACTGGATCAATATTTGGAATTTCGACATGACACTGATTGATGTTTTCATCTGAAATTGGGTTTTTTTTTTTTTTTACAAGGAAGTCACCACTTATCAAGGCCCGGAGGCCATTCAGGGATAAGGGTTTTTGCATGTAAAGTAATCAATGGGATAATATTGTAGTAATCGCTAGTAATGGAGATCTGATAAAGTGTCTTACTGAAGGGGGTGGTTCATCAACAGCGTTAGTTTAAAAGATCACTAATCTACACAAGTATCTACTTCAATTTCCAAAAAATGTATTTTATGTAAAACACTATTATTACATACTTATGTGTCATGTCGAAATTAGTATATATTATGAAAGATGATGAACTAGAAAATCTGCTAGAACTATTTTTTACAAAAAAACAAGCTATTAGCAATCCGCCCTTTTCTATTTTGAAATGGCGGAATTTAATCTATATAATTATAAAACTCAGATCAGCTTATTTGCTTGAGTGTTTAAACAGTCCATCCGGTTTGTGACTTCCGGTTTAAAAACATTTGTCTGCTTACCTATTTCATGGCAGCCCTGTCTTAAGTTCGATATTAAAAGCCACTGCTGCTATTTAAAGCATACACAAGGTCAACAATATTTTTTGTTTTAACTTATACAAATAAATAAATATAAATAAATGTAATTTAATCCTGTTGAGTTAAAAAAAAATGATTTAAATATAAATGTGCAATATATAACTATAATCATATTTATAACTATATTTGTTGGTTTTAGTAGCGCTCCTGTGGATTCTGACGATTTATATATTTTTTAAGGCCTTAAAAAATATTTTTTCTCTTCAAGGAGGTGGGGAGGTTAAAACTTGGTTTTAGTAGTGCTTTTAGTAGGGCCTCCTTAATTTTAATTAATGCTTGCAATAGTGCTCTGGAGGCTTTGAGAGTTTTATATTTTTCACTCAACGCTTAAAAAAACAAAAACAAAAACGTTTTCTCAAGACAATAAAAGATAATATAATCTAAAAATCACTTTTTATTTTGAACATTTTTCATCTTATCCTTTAAGGGCCAACGGGTAGACTAGTATTTTGTTAAAATCATGAACTGCAGTTACCTCCCCTGGTTTTTAAGAACTCTTCATTAACAATAACGATAAAACTGTATAATTCAATAAATTTTATTTTTAGAAAGTTTTCAAAATGACATTGTGAGACAGTCATTCTTTGATTAAACATATAGTTTGATTTATTTAAAAGTAAAACTAGTTGATCAATTTATGTGATTTTTGGAATATGATATTTTCTTAGAATCACGGATACATGCATCAGAGTTTACATTTTTATTTTTTTAATACAGGTGGGATTCTGGACAAGCACCAATTTTTTTTTTTTTTTATGTTTCTGAATTTTTTAGGTGAGGATTAGTCATTCCTATTATTTGAATCCATTAGACTACTGTTCTCATCTTGATGAGCACAGTAGTCCAAAGAACCCAAAGAACCAGTTTTTTATCGTGATATTAGCAGTTCAGATTTAAAGAAAGAAAAAAAGTTTTTTTTAATTATTTGTTCATTTTTATAAGGATCATTCTGAAAATAAAGCCTCCTATTTTTAAACTAAAAAACTAAAACTTTGAAGAGCTACAAAAACGGGAGTAATACCATTAAAACGAGCGACCTTTTATGCCCCAGAAACGTTGCGAGAATAACACTCCAGAAAGTGTAAGTCACTACCATTTTCAATGCACTTTTGCCAGTCTCTTTTGATCCCTTGGTCGTAAAAGTCTGGAGCGTGCTTTGGCACTCACATCTCTGTTGCGACTTTGAAATCGACAAACCCATCTCCTAACTGTGCTGACATTAACTTGATCGGCTTTGTAAATATTAAACAGGCGCCAGTGAATGGTGATCGGTTCAGTCTTTTCTGCATGGAAGAATTCAATGTCGCATTTCTGTTTCTGACACAGGTCCATGACAGGTTGCTTTCTGAAGAGTCTCACACCGTCAATATCTGCAACAGAGAGATGAAACTTTCAGGTCATGAATGCATAAGTTCAATTATCATAACAATGCAAGTTGCTGATCCATTCAAGTGAAATAAAAAAAACAGGAGGCATTACTTGTGGAACGTCCTTCGTAGTAAGAGGTTTTAGTTTTTAATGTAAGATTAATGTATAATAGTTACCCATCACCTGATTTTTGAACAAGTCTTTCACCGAAATAATCTTTTTCGGAATATCTAATTGGTGCATAATTTCATGCCGAGCTCGGATAAGAAAATAAAACCACCTAAAAATTGAATTTTTTTTTTTTTTTTAATGTTTTATAATTTGAGCTTTAAAATTGCTACTGTATCAAAAAATAGTAAATAAATTTTGGGCATTTTTTTACTGTAGATAACAAACCGAAAAAGTGATCAAGAAAGAAATATATAACAAATAACTGTTACCAAAAAACAAGATAAGTTACTCTTCGACCTACCTGGATAAATTTTTTTGTTTTCACTTATTCTAAAGCGCTTATTTAATTCGAAACACAAGCAGTGCTAAATTGCTAAGTTAGAACAACAACAAAATGGCAGACATGAAGTTCTCACTTTTGGAGTCTCGATAATGGCTCCAAAATAAAAAATTAAACAAAATACTAATAGAAACCAACCTAATAACTGTCACCGTGGCAGCTATTCTCTCATTATGGTTGACCTTTTTCAATATCATAATACATCGGAAGATCAGAGGTTACATTGGCTGAATCGTTGTGAGAATAACACTCAAGCTGAGAGTAGTCTAATATAAATTATCAATCCTCATCTTAAAAATTTGGAAACATAACAATAAATAATCTAAAAATATGGCCCTTAATTCATTATACATCTTTCTGTTTTATTAAATAACTGATGAAAGTCCAGAATAGTCAACACTCAAGAAGCCATAAACATTAATCACATAATTAAACTTTAAAAAAAAAAAATGTTTGCGTTAAGCAAGATATATCACTTAGAAGGGGTTACTATATAGGATTATGTCTAACGAGCAGGACCCGTTAATCGGCATTGCTTGGTGGAAGCATATCCCCCCTCGTAAAAAATTAAACTGTGGGTGTTGTTGGTGGCCAACTGCCAACCTCCCCATGTTAAGAATGGCTTTCGGAATAGACGCCCAATGGGGGGGCTGTCAAAATATTTGCCCCAAATGTAACCTTGATATTCGTTGTCAACATACCTACCCGCAAATACTATAAACAAAAAGAAAATTGGGCGGGGGCAGTGTCCATCGGAGAGAAGTAGATTTGTTTATTGCGCGTGTATACAAACATGGCCGCCAGTGAATTACAGTTCATAATACAGGTCTTTATATCTCAAAAACTACTTGTCTCTGCCAAATTTAAATGAGAAAAACATAAGTAATTAAAATCGTTTACAGTAATAGTAAATGTAAAAAATATAAGACAAAATATAATAAAAAACGCCCCCCCCCCTTCCAAATAAACTAAAAAAAAAAAAAAAAACTAGCATCATGTAAGGGTAGAAAAGCCACTCCAAAATCGAAAAATAAATAATGGTAATTGTAAATTTTTTTTTTTCAAGGCTTCTTTTTAGGAGGGAGTCTAGTCGCATGTAGGCACTTTGTACATAGATAAGTGTACGGTTACCAGTAGTTAATTTTCTGTTTATGAGCGGTTATTACGTTTGTATTTGTTTTTTGGGGGTTTTTTTAGCACGATTGTCTCATGTAGAGAGCAACACCATATTGGAAAATTACTGGAGCGTGCATTATATACGAAGAAGTGGATTCTGGAATTGTCCATTCTCAGCCAATCAGAATGGACAGCATATGAGAAGGGAGAATTTATTGTTTTTGAATTGAGAAATGGAAAAATTATGTTATGGGTATGTAGCTAATAACCAGTTATGATGGCTGCAATGAAAGTATCGTAGGAAAATGTAGAATTGGTCCTGGTGTCAACTGGTAGCAGTGGGAGGACTAAAATATTTATAGAGAAAAATAGGGATTCCTTCCTTTATAAATGTTGCGATAGTGATGGTGTTGCTTTAGAATGCAATGTACAATTTTATCATAACAACTTAATGTATCTAAAATTGTGCTCGAAAATTACATAAGATAGTGACTAATAGCCTAAGCATAATGAATTAGTATGTGGCATCTGTTATTACAAACCTAGGATACTCTGGTCCAGAGAGGAATTTCTGTAGTCCAAATATTATATAGGAGACAAAGGGCTGTTGGGAGTTGAGTAAAGAGATGTCTGTTCACATTACATTCAAACTTCTGCAGATTAGTAGAATCAGGGAAGCAGGAAGGGAATTCTAAATCCTAGTAGTTCAAGAGTAGTCTGGGGTATATACGTTGAGGGGACACGAGTGTTATGAGTTTATCCGAGCACATTTCATTAAAGTATTTGCAAAACAGAGATACATTACAGTGATAGAACAGAGATTGGAGCTTGGCCAACAGTGCAGGACCTATTAGATTAGAGACTCTTTTTTTGGGGGGGGGGGTCTTGTCTAAGAGTGAAAGACTAGAAGTAGATACACCAGCCCAGATGTGGCAACAATACTCCATGCATGGGCGAATTGTGGCTTTGTAAAGATCTAGGATACTCTCTGGTAGGAGTACTTTTCTAGCACAATAAAGGGAGTATGTTCTTTGCAGCAGCTTTGACAATGTCCTCAGGGTATTAGTTTCAATTCATGTTGCCTGTGAATGTTAAGCTGAAGAGTTTGAAGGATGGGTTCTAACGTAGGGTGTTATTTATCGTAGCAATCCGTGGTTGAGAAGGTTTTTGTGGTTGTTATAGTTAACACTTGATAATTCATAAACAGTAAGAAAATGGTGGGAAACGATTTGTAAAAAATTTTTTTTTTTTTAATTGTAAAAAAAAAAAAAAAAAAATTACAAATCATTTGCACACGTTAAGACTAGAGGATTCGGTAAAGAATTTAATTCTGATGAGTTTTATATAAATTATGTGTTGTTACTTTTTTTTGTTGTTGTTTGTTTAATGTTATCGAATGATAACTATTCTGAACTTTAAATGAATAACGTTTTTAGAGAGAAGGAAGGAAGGTCGTGTATGTCCACCAAAACAATAAAGAAATTCATTTGTTGTTGGTCATTTGATTTTATTCTCTTTAGATGAGGATGTACAAAGTGAAAATTGACATCTTTAGTTGCTGAAAATAAAACTATTTGATCTAAAAAGTACAAGAAAATGATTTTGATGGAGAAAAAAGAAAATTACAACACAGAATGTTTATGGGTTTCAAGTTCAATGGAATGAAAAAAAAAAAAAAAAAAAAAGAAATTTAATTAATTTTTTTTTTTTTTATCAGTCTCAAGTGAAAATATTTATAGACATATTTTACCAGCTTTTCAGCAGTTAAAAAAAAAGTTCTTATTTAATGTGCAGTCCTCCCTCCAAATGTTGCTTTTTATAATTCAAACCCATTTTAAAGAATTGTTTTTGTTATTTGTTTCAAATCCTTCATTTAAAACATAATCTTAAACTGAAACTTAAAAACTTGATTTAAAATTTAACTGTTAATCCTATGCAATTTGCATACAAAAACGAAGCTTATTGAAAAAAATGATGTGGAAAACTATCGGATAAAAGATTTTAGGCAGCCTAAAATGGTCAATGACCAAAAACACACATTTTTGTCTTAAGACTTTTTTTTTTTTTAAATTTTATTTTACTTCCGGTTGAACTTTGAACATTTGGCATAGTAAAACTGTTTATTTACAAAATTTTCTAATAGTCTAAAAAACAAACCAAACAAATATATAAAAAAAAATTAATATAAAGATATCCAGAGATGGTGTCACACATTTTAGAAAATGTATATAAAACAAAAAATTAGATGGTATTAATAACAAAATGTTTTTTATTTATTTAATTATAGAACTTTTCGCTATAAAAAAAAAAAATAAATAAATTTATAATAAGTGATAAAAGCAGAAGTAAAAAAAAAAAAAAAACTTAGAAAAAATGTGTCCTTTTGATTTTTGCCCATTTTATGTCGCCTCAAATCCATTTGATCACTATCAAATTAAAATTTACTGCTATAAACACTTTTTTTTCTTTTTTGGAAGGGGGTGAGTTCTCCGACTATTACCGACATCATTCCGATTTATATTTCGATTATGTTTTGCCAATTAACTCTGCAGCTGCTCTCATCATGAATACTGTTCATCCATCATTATATTATTCCGGTATTTAAACAAAACTGCTGCTGATTAGTTGTGCATTGCATAAGCTGATGTTTACTGCATATTTAAATATGATAAACTCGTTATTTTGATGTTAATTTTTTTTAATTTATAAATAGTTATCACGCCTAATGTGACTTAAGTAATCATGTTGAACTAAAAACGAACACTCATGAAAAGCCTTTTATAAAGACACCCATTTATTTAAATATCTTATTTAAATACGTTCGTTTTGCTACTTACTTTAAAAAATGTTTTGTAAATATATATTTTTCTTTTAAAATTTCAAAAGTTTTGTAAATATATTTTTTAAAAATCTTGATTGCGAATATTCGACCATATCTACTATTTGACGTGTTTACAAAACAACCAACGCCATGTGCTTGTGCCAATGTCATGGTCGAATCACTGGTGTCACCTGAAATGTGTGCAGTCGTCGTTTTCTGCTACAGGGTATCTATTCTTTACTTGGTCCTATTATATTAATAATTAATAATATATGATATTATATTACATTTAAGCAAATTTACGTTCAAAGATTTACTTGAATTTATAGGATAGTTAGAACGTTTATAAAAATATATATATAACATCGAATTTGGTTTAAAAAATAATTTCTTATCTTTTAAAGCGCCTTTCAGTGTAAAAATATTGGATCTGTTACCCTTGTACATGTCACCAACGTGCTCTCTACACAAAATCTAGACATTACCATCTCTATTTGACACCAGGAGAGATTGGCTATCGTTGGAATTTGTCGTTATAACTCAACAATAAAGAAAAAATAACAATGCCTATAACTCACTAATGAAGAAGGCCAGATCAGCTAAAATATTTAATTGGGGGACCAACAATAGGAGGGTGGACCTGTAAATTCACCCGTGTCCGTTTGTCTGTTTGCACTTTTCTCAATAACTAAGCCTTGGAATTTTTTAAAATTTTGCACAAACATTAAACATGATATGAGTAAAAAAGTAACAGAACGGATTTTTCGGGAATAAATAAAATATATAAATTTCGAATTTAGTTTTAAGAATGATTTCTTATGATATAATATATAATGTGTGGGGGGGGTATAAAGACTACATACCAAAAATATTTTTGATTGAATAAATTGATTAAACTTATTGTATTTTTCTGATTTAGATTTTCACAGTATACAGAAAACTGAGACACGAGTGCTGCGAATATACATCAGATAGTAGGTGCAATGTTTAGATAACTCTGAAAAAAAACAAAAAAAACAAAAAAAAAAAACAGATATTACTCAAATATGGTTAAATATTCTTCTGGTCCTAAAAAACATCGGTGCTAATTAGTTAAGGTAGAGTCCTTTAACTTTGATGATGAAAGATCTGATATGAAACGGCACCAATAAGAAAATTGTAAAATAACATGGTACTATTTATCCATTACTACCTAAATTTTTTTTATTATCAAAAATTCTTTGTAAATATGATATTATTTGATACTAAAAATACTTTCAAAGAAACTTTATAAAAAAAAAAATACTTAAAGCATTCATTTATACTTTCTATAAAAACGTGGATTGGTTTAATGGGACTATCAAAATATTTTTGATTGAATAATCGAGGAAACTTATTTTATTTTTCTGCTATAGATTTTCATAAGATACGAAAAACTGAGACGTGAGTGTTGTCAATATTTATTGGATAGTAGATGTTTTTTTTTTCAAACAAAAAACAAAAACAAAAAAACACTCCAATCTTTATGACTAACTAGAGATATCCCTGAAAAATACAGCTGTTACTGAAAGATGGTTTATTATCTTTCTGCTTCTATAACGAGTCCATCAGATTTAAGTATGTAGAAAATATTAGCATGTAAAATGCACAAATAATTGACAACATTGAATTTGAGAGAAAAACAAACCCAAAACAAATGTGGATGAAGAATACAAATAACAAAGGCAAATCAACCAAAATGTCGTAAAATATAAATATTAACATGAGAACAAGAGTACAAAGAAAAACGACCCAATTAATGAACTCATCATCAGAAAAAATTGGATGAAAATTTCACTGTTTGTAGAGGAATAAATAAATAAATAAAAGCAAACTCGTTGGAAATTCCATCAATTGAATTCATTTAAAATCAACGTCATGGCTTGAAGGCAATCATTATAGAAAAGCCATGATTGTGGATATTTTTTTTAAGCAGTATGACTGTTAAATAAATTGCTTTTTTTTTTTAAATAGTCAATAAAAGGAAGAGAATTCAGAAAATAAATTGTATCGGATGGAAGGAATATTCAATGATGAATAAAATTCTGAGATTTGGCCAAATTTTGAATGAATTAATGGTTTGGTTCATTTTGTTTGTTTGTTTGTTTGTTTTGTTAAACTGTGAGTGATTTCTTATATTTTTTCAATTTTTTTTTTTAATTTGGAATGAAAAGTGAATTGTAAAAGGCTTAACACACCGAACAAATGGTATACTCCAAAATTGAAGGATTTGAATTTAGATCAGAGAGAGAAAAGAAAAATAGGAATCGAGAAAAGTGATCATGTTTGAAAATATCCCTCTAGATACAACTCAGAAAGAGTCTTATTCAATACTTAGAAGTATGGGGAAAAAAACATTCATCGAATTGGAAGCAGAAGTAGAAATATGAGGACCTCTAAAAAAAAAAAAAAAAAAAAAAAAAAAAAAACGGGAGGTTGGGGAGACACGAGAGGAAATGAGGCTGTATAGAATTTTGATAATCATTAGAATATTATCTACTTAGTTGAAATTGAAATACCATCTATTTTTAGAACTGCTCCAGCTCCTGCTCACACGCCCAAAATTGGAGATGGCTTCTCATTTTCAGAATGAAGTTGCTCCAGTTCACACTCCTTAAGGAAAAAAAAAGAGTTGCTTTTTTTTCAGCACTCTATAGTAAAAATATACTATTTTTAATAACCATTCTATATTTTACAAATAAATAGTTAAAGTATAGTTGTGTGTGTGTGAGGGGATCAAATGATCCTATCAGTACGAATGGAGATATCACTTTAAGTGCAAGATGATTTTTTTGACAAAATCTTGTTGATATTTTGAGATTTGCTAAAATTATTTTTCGTTTTTAAAATATATTTTCATCCTATATTTGAATGCCTATTTTCTATTTTTGCCCATTTAAAATACTACCTATTTGCAACATTTTGCTGATGGTGTATTAACAAAAGATGGTCATATCAAAGTGGTTGACTCCCAATAGGACTGCTAGATTTTATCAGCGATATGGAGGAGTGTAAAATTGTAAGAAAAGCATAAAAAAAAAATCTTCATTTTTGTTTTTAAAATATAATTTTTTTAGCTCTTATATTTGAACTAGCAGGGATTCCTGGCATTGCGTGGGGCAAAAAACTTCTATCTCTTTACTCCTCTCAATCTTTATTTCTCCCTCCCTGTTTCCTCCTCTCCCCAACCTATTTTGCACCATTTTAGGGTCAAACAATAAATAATGTTTTTCAAAATTTTAAATATTATTCAGTGTAGGGTAACACTAATGAAGAATATACCAACTTTGTGAGGTTTTGTTTTGGTTTGTAGTTTGAGACTTTTAGATGGACATGATGATTGCAACGCCTTGTCAGACGAGTGCCACTCCCTCAGACATTTGAAATCCATGAGCCCAAATGCCTGAGGGAGTATCTATACAAATATTATGTTACAGAGTCTTAGCTTTGTACGACAGCTAAGTCTCTCTCTCGGTTCAAAATGTTGAGATCCAGCAACAAGCAAGAGCAAGATAGCCAGCAACAAATTAAACTGCAGACCAGCTTAATGCGGGTAATGCTCTTCCGCTTTATGGTTTTTTAAATCAGAGATTTGCTTCTCCTAGAAAGGTTGCCTTCACCACGGCTTCTGGGAGCCCTCTCCACCCCAATACACATATACACACACACACACAAATATACACAGTGCTAGTTGGCCGTTGACCCAGAAAAAGAGTTCATTCGCCCTTTGGAAGGTCTTGTTTTTAATCCTTCGGAGAGATTAGCTGCCCTCCTCACCAAACAAGTCTGGTGGGGGAACTAGTTTAGTCACCGGTGACCCGACCATGAGGCAGGTAGTACTGGGTTACATGGTACCAGTAGCACATGACATGACCGGACATAAGATTTAGATGGACATATACACATACATACATACATACATACACATGCAGACAACTGCCCTTTATATAATAGACTGGTGGGAGTGGGGAGTGTTGCCTATTCTTGTTAAATATGATATTTTAATTCATGGAGATTTTGTATATATTATAACAGTCAATTTAAAAAAAAAAAAAAAAAAAAAAAAAAGAGGGGACTTGAGTGCCATCTGATATTATTAAAAATGCTGCGTGGTGGGCGCGTGTAAAACAGTTGAGAATTCTAAAAGATGAGAGAAAACGTTATTTAAAAAAGAAAAAAATGCTGCATGCTGTGTGTGAATTTGCAAAACTTAAGCAAACACATTACTGATTGGACCACTACGACACTGATGTTATAACGTTGCAAATTTAGCTTTTTAAAATTAAACAACAAAACTGTTCGCGCATGTGCAATTAACAAACAGCATCGAAACCAAAATTTTTACTTGATTTCCCTCCTTCAAACAAATTATTTCCACATGAAATAATCGATTTTTTCTAACCTTTTGATATTATGTGTCCAAGAGATCGCTCTTTCTAATGATACCAGGTTCATATCTATTTGATGCGGATGAAAAAAGTTTTTAGCAGACATACAAACACAGACAGCGGAGATTTATATAATAGATGTTTATTTTCTAGTTTTTCCCATTTTAAACACTTCCTATTTGCCGGGGGTGGATTAAAAAAAAAAAAATTGGAATATTGATACAGTTAACTCCGAAAGAAACTACGATATTTTATTAACAAGCAATAAACACCCGTCTAGCTGAATCCACTGTGAAAAATTTCCCCCACTCTTTATCTGTGCCTAAATCAAAACGTGGATTCCATGAACAAAGCTTCTTTCTTAGAACTGCACACCTGTGGAACTCTGTTCCGTCTGCCTGCTTACCACCTGACTACAACTTGGATGTCTTCAAGTCCAACGTTAACAAATTCCTAATGAACCGCCCTCTTAAGTAAACACTTCATTAAATCTCCACACTAACGTACTGTACTTGCAATAACCCTTATCCCTGAGTGGCTCCGGGCCTTGATAAGTGGTGACCACCGTGTAAAAAAAAACAAAAAAACCTTACAATTACAAACTTTTTAAAAATTACATTCCTTATTTTCATACGTGTTGTACATTGCATTGTACTTTCTCACGATGAGAAATACATTATGTAGATTTTGAAGTTGTCAGTTTGCAATCATTCTTGTAGGAAGAGTGTTGTCCTTCCACATACAAAACCAGGTATTTCCAAATGGTCACCCATCCAATACTGACTCAGCTCAACGTTGTTCAATTTTGGTTATCTAATGGCAGCCAGTGTATCAATATGAATTACAACTTTATATTAATATCAGATGAGAATGCGTCCTCGACACAGTCTTGACCATTTTTGAATTTGGAATAACCTTGCTTCTTTCAGGTTGAGATATGGTTTCGAGTTATCCTAGGAGGTCCAGCATCCTAGATCATTGCCTCCCGTATTTTGGGTGGGGAGAAATAAGCTAGTGCCCCTAAAGGAGGAACATTCTGGCCTTTTAAAAATTACCTGAGCAACGCTTCTAGTATTCCCCTGGTATAGGCACCTCTGTATGTAATGATAATATGATCATAATATAATAATATGTCTCTCCCCACTTCTGACCTTGTGTCACATCTTCCTGCAGTAGAAAGGAAGTAAATACCTACAGCTCACGTGATTTTTTTTAAATGGGATGGCTAATTTTTCAATGAAAAAAATATTTATTGAAGTATTCTTTGTTTTGTTTTCTCCTGCTTAGGAATTTATAGTCAAATTAATAAATTAGAAACATTCTAATTTCATGTAAATGCTTATATATTATAAGGCTGGTCCGATTTTATTCGAAATTTCACACAAATGTACTTTATGTGTCTGAGAATGTTCTTAGATTTCGTATCGGAATGCCTCCAATAAGTATTGAATATCGATAATCGAAAAAATCTAATTAACGGAAGAATAATCCGATTCTAACCAAAGTTAACATCCTTATACAGCCTAAAATCACAAGTACATTTGAGAAGTTTTATCACCACACAAGCTTCTGGGTTTGACCTTTACTCCTGATCTGAAATGGAACACGTACATCAAGTTTGTTGCCAAGGTCGCTGGAAAGATGGTGGGATCCTTCTACCGCTCCAAAAGATATCTCACTACTGATGCAATTCTCTATCTATATAAAAGCCAAGTACGTCCAAGGATGGAATACTGTTACCATATCTGGGCAGGAGCTGCTAAAAACAGCCTATCCTGCCTTGACAGAGTACAAAATAGACTTCGTGGCTTAGTGGGGGATGCCCTTTTCTCTACCCTGCAACCTCTCTCCCACAGAAGAGACGTTGCGAGCCTATCCTTGTTCTATCGTTATTTCCATGGCAGGTGCTCGTCTGAACTCCAATCTCTGGTCCCCCCCCTCGCCAATCTTTCACAAAAAACACCCGTCTAGCTGAATCCACTGTGAAAAATTTCCCCCACTCTATATCTGTGCCTAAATCAAAATGCGGATTCCATGAACAAAGCTTCTTTCATAGAACTGCATGCCTGTGGAACTCTGTTCCGTCTGCCTGCTTCCCACCGGACTACAACTTGGATGTCTTCAAGTCCAATGTTAACAAATTCCTAATGAACCGCCCCCTTAAGTAAACACTTCATCAAATCTCCACACTAACGTAATGTACTTGCAATAACCCTTATCCCTGAGTGGCTTCCGGGCCTTGATAAATGGTGATCACTGTGTAAAAAAAAAAAAAAAAGGTCCCGGTGTATAAAATTAACAGTAGGTTCTTTGATAAGACAGGAGCGCATTCAAAATGAATGTTTCTGTTTAGAGCACAGTTGAACTATGATATTTGACTTGTATTTTAAACTTTATTTATTTATTTATTTTTTTGTCAGTAAAATTGATTAATCATAATTAACTTTACTTTTCAACTTTAAAGTGTCAAATTAAATTGTTGGATTGTTAAATATACATTTGTAATTTAAAAAAGTAGTCTTAATATGTCTAAGCACGGATTATGAAAACATTCAATTCATCTTCAAATAGATGAACTGTGAACGGTTAGGTGTGTCAGAAATTTCGTGAAAATAGTGAATAATTCCACCCCATCTTTCCAAGCTTATAACTCCTCGAAAAATGTAATTCAAGCCCTAATTTTTTTCAATTAAAAGAACAAGAACCAAGGTTTCATTAAAAAAAAAACAAAAAAAAACGTGTTTTTTTTTTTTTTTTGAAAAGGTTTTAAACTTCGGACTTTACAGGTAAATTTCTAAAAAGCAGTTCTTTTTTTTTGTTTTAAATTTGAATATATTATTTATTGACCTTTTCTCTTCAATTTGTGATATATAAGACTTTGGTACATAAATTAATTATTTACCTTTTTAATAGACATTTCAAAATGGGAGGCGTGAATTATTCAACCCCCTGTCTTCCCAAGCTTATAACTCATCGAAAAATGTAATTCAAGCCCTAATTTTTTTTTCAATTAAAGGAGCAAGGACCAAGGTTCCATTAAAAAAAAAAAGAAAAAACAAATAACGTGGTTTAAAAAAAAAAGGTTTTAAACTTCAAACTTTACAGGTAAAATTCTAAAAAACACTACGTTTTTTTTGTTTTAAATTATAATATATTATTTATTGACCTTTTCTCTTCAATTTGTGAGTAAATTAATTATTTACTTTTCGGTGAGTAAATTAATTATTTACTTTAATAGAAACTTGAAAAATGGGGGGGGGCGTGAATTAAAAAAAACGTTTGTCTAAAATATTATATTCGGTTTATTGGAAAGAACATAAAATTTCACATTGACCCTGAAAATATCGTAAAAATAGAATCAATAGAAAAATTTTGATAGATTTTTAAAGTTTAAAAATTGAAAAATATAGAGTTCGGAAAATTCATTACTGTTTAAAAAAAAAAAAATAAAATATTTCTATCACTTTTAAAACAACTTTAATAGTTTATTTTGGAAGTATAATCCATAAAGAAAATAAATAACCCACGTTTAACGGAGAAATTACGAGATTTTTATATTTTATTCGCAGTTTCATGTTAGGGGTGTCAAAAATTCCTACAAAAATTCTGATACACCTAGTGAACGGTTGTAAAAATAACGTTCGTACAAAGTAAATAGATTCCCAGAAAATTGAGAATTAAAAAAAAAAAAAAAAAAAGAAGAAAAATCAGAAAAGTTTTGGTAAGTAGGTAGAATCAAACCCGAAGCCCTGAGGCGAAGTTGGAAAATAAAATGTGAAAAAAAAAACATGACACGTTAACCGCTTGCCCAGCAAGAATGAGTTACTAAAAGCAATTTGAATTTATTTAATTACGAAGAGAATTGACAGATGCCCGCACTAAATGACGTCAAGTGGAAGTCGTAGATTTAACATTTTGTGCAAGCGTTACGACGACGACGTAAGCAATAGCTATTCAGCAGTGAGCATTTTCTGTGGGACAGTTTTTAATGGGGTCAATAACCCGGTTTGTTTGTTTTTACCTAACTTTTTTTTTTTTTTTTTTTTTTTTTTTTTTACATGGAGTTCACCACTTATCAAGGCCCAATGGCCACTCAGGGATAAGGGTTATTTGTATGTACAATAATCAAAGGGATAGTGTAGCAATAGTATTGGAGAATTGGTAAGGTGTCATTACTTAGGGGGGGTGCGGTTCATCAGGAATTGTTGTTGGACGGTTTGTGTTGGACTTGAAGACATCCAGGTTGAAGTCGGGAGGGAAACAGGCAAGCGGAGCAGAGTTCCACAGGCGTGCAGTTCTAAGAAAAAAGCTTTGTTCATGGTATCTACATTTTGATTTAGGCACAGATAGGGAGTGGGGAAAATTATTGACGGTGGTTTCAGCTAGTCGGGTGTTTTTTGAGAAAGATTGGCGAGGGGGGGACCAGAGAATGGAGCTGAGACAAGTACTTGCCATGGAAATAACGATAGAACAATGACAGGCTCGCTACGTCTCTTCTGTGGGAAAGAGGTTGCAGGGTAGAGAAAAGGGCATCCCCCACCAAGCCATGGAGTCTATTTTCTACTCCGTCAAGGCAGGATAGGCTGTTTTTTGCAGCCCCCGCCCAGATGTGGCAGAAGTACTCCATCTTTGGACGTACTTGGCTCTTATATAGATAGAGAATTGCATCATTAGTGAGATATCTTCTGGAGCGGTAGAAGGATCCCACCATTTTCCCAGCGACCTTGGCCACAGACTTGATGTATGTGTTCCATTTAAGATCAGGTGTAAAGGTCAAACTTTGGGGGAAAACAGCTCCCCCGTTTATTAGGGGAGTGCCTCGTCTTGAAATAAAAGCAACCGTCTGATATGACGACGGTAAGCCGACATTGACCAAACATTACATCGCTTTCTAGAGACCACTGGCTGTGGGCCTGTGATTCGAAATTGAGTTTCACTTTTTTTATACCGAAAAATGAAAGCAACACGCGGCGATCTGAAAATGTCAAATATTTAACGTTTCAAAATCGGGCAAAATAAATAGAAAATTTCCCCCACTCTTTATCTGTGCCTAAACCTAAACATAGATTTTATGAACAAAGCTTCTTTGTTAGAACTGCCTGCCTGTGGAATTCTTTTCCGTTTGCCTGCTTTCCAGCTGACTACAACATGGTCATCTTCAAGTCCAATGTAAACAAGTTCTTAATGAGCCGTCCCCTAAAGTAATCCAATTTACAAAATTTCCACTACTAATGATTACTACAATATTGTCCCATTAACTACCGCACACTCATTAAACCTCCAGGACTTGATAAGTGGTGACTCCTTAGTAAAAAAGAAAAAAAAAAGAAAAGGTAAATAACTCGAGATACTCCCCACCCTAAAAAAATAAATGAATAAAAATAGAAACTAAAAAAAATCAGCAGTATCCATAGCTGACAAGCCATCATGTAGAAACAGTAAGATCCTTTCTATCTCCTGAGTCAACTTCTATCATATTGATACGGCTTTCAAAAAAATTTATGTTATGACAAGACTTAAAAAAAAAAAAACTTTTGTTAAGTCAGAATGGACCATCTTTTCATTTTAGTTATTTACATCATATTTACCCATCTCTCTAGAAAGTCCATTAATAAACTCTGGAAAATTATGACATCATAATTGTGTTGCCATAATAGATCCTATCTCATCACTTCAGATGAATTATGATCGGTGAAAAGAAAGAGGAGTTTTAATAGGGTGTGTGTGTGTATATATATGTATACACACATATTTCTCAAGCATTTATTTATTTTATGAAAATTGCTCCAGACAAGGCATGAAGTCACTTGATGTAAGATTAAAAAAAAATTTAATAGTATTTCAAGACTAAAACCCACTCAATGATAAATGTGAGATGCATAGATTCCAACTCAGAAAACAGAAATTCTTTCCTTTGTGTCAGAAATATCGTCCAAGGAATGTGAAGACAAAAGGATAAATACTCATTTTTTTCTTCTAATAGTGTTTTTAATAGTTTTAATAGTGTTTTTAATAGTGTTTCTAATAGTTTTTTAATAGTGTTTTTAATAGTTTTTTAATAGTGTTTCTAATAGTGTGTTTAATAGTTTTTTAATAGTGTTTCTAATAGTTTTTTAATAGTGTTTCTAATAGTGTTTTTAATAGTTTTAATAGTGTTTCTAATAGTGTTTCTAATAGTGTGGCAAATGAGGTAAAAAACAAAAAACACTATTCACCAGTTGCAACAAGAATGTGTGTGGGTGACTTTTGGTATGATTAGGTATTAAGAGTAGAAGGTTTTCAATGAGTTTGCTGACTAAGTCATGCAATTTGCATAGACATAATGATGAAAGTAAACACCCAGTTATTCGACATCTATAAATAAAAAAGCGAAAATGTATGTATGTGTGTTCACTTTTTCTGTGTGTCTACAAAAGGCTTTCAGAGAAACGGTCAGTCGGTTCACAACTTCTTAAAACTTTTTATATCACATATAAATCATAATATCTCTGAGTTAACAACGGAGCTCGCCTGTCTATTTAATTTGCTCGACTTCGGAAAGATAAATATTCAACATTCGCCGCTCGCCGCATGTGGGCTAGTCTTTTTCCTATAATAAAAGCAACACTAATTCTGGCAGTATTTTTCCAGTCTCGATCGCCGGAAATGTCCAAAAGCAATCAGCTTTGATCAATGTGGAAATATTATTTCCTTATATCAGACAATTGCTATTCAATTTCGACAAGTGGAGCTGTTTCCCCCTACCCCCAACGTCTTGGGAAAAAAAAAAAAAAAAAAAAAAAAAAAGCATTCCCACACTAAATGAAATGCTACCCCGCAGTCAAAAGTTGACCTCATTAAGTCATTAAAACGTGCACCTGCCAAATTCAAGTAATTAAATAAATTCAAACGTCTTTCTGTTAGCATCTCGCGGTGGCCCAATGGTTAATGTCGCACTCTCTTTTTTTCACACTTTAATTTACAACTTCGCCTCAAGGGTTCAGGTTCGATCCTCATACTTACCTACCAAAACATTTTTTTTTTAATTTTACCCCCTCCCCCGGAGTTTTGATTTACCCAAAACCACACACACCTTCAAACACCCAGGCAACGCCAGGTACCCCTCGCTAGTCCATCTATAAAATAAAGGAAAATTATTGCAGACAGAAGGAATTAGGTGGCGAGTGAGATGATAATATTTAACATTTCGTTGGTGATTTTCATTCAGTTCAAGTAGAGTAGAGGACAGAGAAAGTTCAATAAAAAACAAAGAAATTGAAGCAATAAAAAAATGTGTTTAATGAGAATTCGTACCACAGCGGAATATTGATCCAGACTTTCCGTGGTAAAAAAAATGGTAAAAGCGTGTGTCAATCATATCGATATCAGTAATATTATACAAAGACTTCAATTTTATTTTTTATAGAAAATATCTTTTTACTTAGGAGAAATCAATTTTTCTCTTTTTTTTTTGTAGAACAGATGTTTACACTCATGGTCTTCCATAATAAAAAATAGTTGAGATACTTTCAAGAAAAATTGCCATGGATTGTAGTTCATAGTGTGGTCAGCTTATCACACACAAAAAAGTTGTTTCATGTTTGTTATTGAGTTTTACAATAAGATTATTAGATTTTATCTAAGCTGTACCTACCCACCACTGCAAGAATTTTTGTAAATTTTAATTTTCCTTTGTTTATTAATTCCTCCCCACATTTTTTTTAGAATTTCTTGTAAGAAAATATGATTCAATTAAGAAAATGTTATTTTTAAAAAATGTTGATTTTGGAATAAAATTAATTCTTATCCAGAATTTTCCCCTATATTAAAAAAAAAAACAAAAAAGAAAAATCTGTACGATATATATATACCCATGACAGAAAGAAAATATTCTATTCAAAAACTCATATAAATTTATCAAGTAGTTTTTTTTTTTTTTTTAGATAAGAAAATCAAATTTTTGGAGTATCTGAGAAGTTACTGTCTTGCCAATCAGATTGAAAAGAAAAAAAAAGGTGGGGGGTAGATAACTTGACAATAATTCATACTTACTTAGATTTATGTTGTAATGCCTATGAATTCCCATTAAATGATTTTATAAAAATAAAACCACTTAATTTATCTGATTTTTGGAATACGATATTTTCGTTTCATCACAAGTACGTTTTTTTTTTTAATATAGGGTGAATTCTGAGAACCAATTATTCTTGAAATCTCAAATACTTTCGATTTTTTTTTTTTGTATTATGCTTTTTTACCAATAATTTTTTCTGACGGGATTTTGAAAGTTAATTTTGATCATTGTAATATGGTCATCAATTGAATTAAATTGTGATATAAAACAATTACGAAAATTTAGAAAAAAATTTTCTTGTTAGAAAAGATTGAAGGAGTGAAATGAGAACCAAACTGAAAAAACAAAAATGCAATAAACTGATTCAAAGGATTGGATTTGTTTCAGTAGACGATTCAGAGCCTGAATCAGTTTAACACCCAAAAAGACTGTTTGGTTCAGAGATATCAGAATTTACAAGTTAAAGAGGGGGAGGGGGTGCGACCAAAGTAAAAGAACCGGAGTACATTCTAGTAGATTTTTACAGAATCAAATTTTTTAAAAAATACGCTTTTATTTTATTTTTCAAATTTCATTCAGATTTTTTTTATTGCAATAAATATTTGATTCATAGTAACAAAAAATAAAAATTACAAAAATTAAATATGTATATAATTCTAATGTATAATTATCAAAGTTACATTGAAGTGGGAGAAACACATGAAGTATCATAATTTTAGTGATATAGATAAATGGTGCAGGTGTTAGGGAGAAATCGTTGTTGCTTTAATAAATGCACAGGTTTGGAAGAGCAAAATACTTGAAGACAATTACAATTCTGAATTTTTTAAATGAGGATTAATTATTTGTATTATATTCTTTGAATTATTGTTCTCATCTCCAATACTATTGTGAAAACTGTGAAACTAGAACAAAAATAATTAAAAACAATAAATGAACTTAAAAAAGTTAGGTTAAAAAAGGAGTAAACTATCTGTAATTTGCTTCAATTTGGAAGTCAGCATTTTTTTTTATTTGTTATAATTTAACGTTCTCATCCACATCTGGCATCAATTGTAATGGATGGCTCTCGCCTAGGAGAAGCCCCGTGTTTTGACAAGCTTCTGGGCTTGAGCTTTACTCCTGATATGAAATGGAACATGTACATCAAGTCTGTTGCCAGGGTCGCTGGAAAGATGGTGGGATCCTTCTACTGCTCCAGAAGATATCTCACTAATGATGCAATTCTCTATCTATATAAAAGCCAAGTACGTCCAAAGATGGAATACTTCTGCCATATCTGGGCAGGAGCTGCTAAAAATAGCCTATCCCGCCTTGACAGAGTACAAAAGAGACTTCGTGGCTTAGTGGAGGATGCCCTTTTCTCTTCCCTGCAACCTCTCTCCCACAGAAGAGACGTTGCGAGCCTGTCTTTGTTTTACCGTTGTTTCCATGGCAAGTGCTCGTCTGAGCTCCAATCTCTGGTCCCCCCTTGCCAATCTTTTACGAAAAACACCCGTCTAGCTAAAACCACTGTCAAACATTTTCCCCACTCTCTATCTGTGCTTAAATCAAAACAGATTCCATGAACACAGCTTCTTTCTTAGAACAGCACGCCAGTGGAACTCTGTTCCGTCTGTCTGTTTCCCACCTGACTACAACTTGGATGTCTTCAAATCCAACGTAAACAAATTCCTGATGAACCGCCCCCTTAAGTAGACACTTTATAAAATCTCAACACTAATGTACAACGTACTGTAGATGCAATAACCCTTATCCCTGAGTGGCTTCCAGGCCTTGATAAGTGGTGACCTCCTTGTAAAAAAAAAAAAAAAGAAGTTTATTAAAAGTTGGGGTAAAACTCTTGAAAAAGGGTGTCAGCTTCCCTTGGGTTCCATTTAAGATAATATTGGTTATATATTATTTATCATCATAACTGGTATTTAATTATAAACGAGTTTTAATATGCTATTTAATATTTTTTACCTGATATGTGGTTAAAATTGTAAAATAAGAAATTAAAGGAGTACAACAAAGAGATAAAAACTACACAAAATTTAACTTAAATGTTACTTGCATAGAGAAATCTCAATTTTTAATTCATGGTATCTTTGGTCAGAAAAATATTTCAAAAGAAGTTACCTTTTGTTAACAGGTTTTAAAGAGGATTCTTATGGCTGGATTCATAAACCTGGAATCACATCTGAGCTGAGGTTGAACTTACATCAACAACTGCCACATAAGCGCAAAACTCTCTTATAGAGAGCGCCACTCAGTATTAAAATATTCTAGAAGCTTCACAATCTTTCTTGCAGGTTCTGGAAAGTTCTGGATTGTACTAAGTTTTCCTATTTCTTTTTTGTTTTATTTTCGTGAAAGAAAATCTTTCTGAAATGACAGATAAGACCTCTCCATATTAAGGGAAGATGAATTAAGTCCTTATAATAACTGGCATGTACATTTCATATGGTGCACAATATTCAATTAAAAATAAACAGTATCTTCAGTAATGAACTTGAATATACATTTTTTAATAAATTTTAGTCTTTGATATTTTTTTTTATCACAAATAAGCAAATCCTATTTACAACAAATAAATTACCAGACTCGTTTTAAGCTTTTTTTTTTATTCATTCATATAGAAGTTTTTGTTTTTTTTAAATTCAGCTGGCCAATAACCCCTGATGTGATTTGGCCAATAACCCTTGATGTGATTTGGTGAATGAAATAAAATGAGGGATTTATGAATTCTTGAGTGTTACCTATTTTATACTTTTACCAGAAAAAATATTTTATAAAAAAATTCACCCATAAAAAAAAAAGTTGCTTTAGGCAGTTTCTCTCGTAGTTTAGGAGCCATAAAACTTAGCTTTCATAGTAGCCATGAGGTTAATTTTAAGTGACTTGTGTCTCTATGAGGGCAGAGTTAGACACCAGGTCAGTTTTTAATGCGAGGAAAATGAAAAAGGCACCCCGGATAGTGACAAAAATAAAAATTGCATTAGTCTAGAAGGATTTCTTCTTTACTGGCCAAAGATAGAAAAGGTGAAGTGTAGTATCAGAACAGATACTACACTTTATTCCTAGCCAGAAGAACATGTTTGCCAACAAGTGATATTTGCTATTACGGCTGTTTACCAAGGATTCCATACATGGTACTTAATGAAATCACATAATCATATTTGGTTTAATGTCCTTTACATTTTGGCATGTGTTGGACAATTTTTAGAAATTAACTTTTAAACTTATCTCTGGCCAGGTCTTTATTCTTCTTTCTCTCAAATACATCCTTTTCGCTTCCTCCCATAATTTCATTGGCTTTCTCCTGTGAACTGATCATGCTACCTCAACTGTTCTACATCTACTAAACTAAACACTCACATCCAATCTTTTAATTTGACCATACCATCAAAGTCTCCTGTTTTGCACACATCTCCCTAAACTGTCCAGATTTAATTTTCCTCTGAAGTCATCAGATCTAAGCCTGCTTTCAAGACTCGCATTACACACCAATCATATCATTCGCATAATTATAATTATATAGTACCTGACATTATATGTGTGTGGAAATGAAAAAAAATTAAAACAGGAGAAATTCCAACTTCCATCCCATTGCCGAAATGTTGCATCCCTGTGCCCGTTTTACAAGTATTTTAATGGAATGTGCTCTGATGAATTCATAGCAATTGTTCTGCCACAAAATACATACTCCAGACCAATTCGACTAGCAGCAAAATCCCACCCCATTCACTGTTAAGATCCTTAGATGCCGATAAGCGTTCTTACTCTTAATACTCGAATTTGAAAAATTATTTGAACAAGAGTGACTGTTGAAAGAAAAAGAAAAAGGAAAAAAAAAAGAAAAAGATATTTAAATTTATTCCTGTTAAAAGTTAGCACGTACCAAAAGATGCACATAACAGGGTAAAAACAATAAATTACATTAAAATGATCACATTTACTGGTTTGAATTTGTCATCATTTCGTTCTGCTTTACTGTCGAACAACACAAAAACAACTTTTTTTTACATGTACAATATATACACAAAACATGTAATCTCCATTACAAGACTCAGCAGAATTAGTTTCCGATACTTCTGGAGTTATAATAGTGTCGACATACATAAATAACATTCCATTCAATTTATAAACCATTTACATTTTTCTTATTTATCATGTTGTATACTATAAACTGAACAATTTTCTTTATAGTTTCCTTCAAACATTTTGAACAATATTAATGAGAAATCATTTTATTGTACAAATTTAACTATTAGAAAACTAAGTCCAAGAAATGTGTGTCCTCTCATGGTTGCTATAAAGTTATCAATTCGAAAATGAAACAGTTGAAATAGTCATTTTTAAATTATATAAATTATTATTCTTCGATATGTATAAAATATATAAAATAAAATTAGTTTATCATCAATGACTGTCTTCCTACAAAATCAATATCTGATTTCGGTCTGTCAGTTTTTCCTGTAAATCGTTGTTGTTAAGAAGAATTAAATATGCTTGAATTCCTTCAAGAAAAAAGTTGGAATTATTTTCAAATGGCCACCGTCTTAAAAAAAAAAAAAAAAAAAAGGGGGGGGGAATAACTATTCGCTGTTACAGAGTTACTTCTCTTTGAATAAAACACGATATTATGGGAACCAGCATGTCAGTGTGATTATGCCGTGCATATATAAAAAAGGGTCTTGTTATCTATAATATGCTACAGGGAGTATGATAAAAAAGTTGAAAAGCTACAAAGATGGGACTAGTACTATTAAAACGAGCGACCTTTTGTGCTCCAGCATTTATTTTTCTACATAGTCACCACCATTCCCAATGCATTTTTGCCAGTGACTACACTGAACATACTAATATTTCGGACAATTGGTTTGCAAGAAACA
The DNA here is from genome assembly GCF_053919585.1 of Euprymna scolopes. NCBI lineage: Eukaryota > Metazoa > Mollusca > Cephalopoda > Sepiida > Sepiolidae > Euprymna > Euprymna scolopes. Next base: position 23,162,675 of record NC_136488.1, read on the forward strand.
AAAAGTCACTTGTCAGGCAACGTAATAAAGTTTATTTGCCACTCGTTTTAATTCATGAGTTTTATCTCCTGAATACCTTTAACTTGGTGTGTGTGTAAATATATATATATATATATATATATATATATATATATATATATATATAATATACATACACTTATTGTTTTTTTTTTTATTTACTCATAGATAACAGTTATCCATGGACACGTGTTTCGCGATATCTATGGCTCATCAACCTGGCTAACTATATCAGGGTACGATTGCATAACCATAGAGTCTGTGCTTGGAGATATATATATATTACACTACGAAGCCCTGGCTGAAATTACAGACTAGTTTATCAAGTTATGCCGATTTTTGTTATTTTTACTGATAATTATATTTGGGAAGTAGGAAAAGTTGTCTCCCTTCGAACTGAATAGAACATATTTAGATATTTTTGTAGAATCATGGGAAATAACTCATGACATGATACTTCTCTTGAGAATATTCAACGAATAATGTTTATAAAGTTAGATTCCGTGTTTTCAGGAAGAAATTGAGAGAGAGAGAGAGAGAGAGAGAGAGAGAGAGAGAGAGAGAGAGAGAGAAAACCCCAAACAAACAAACATTTTTTCATACCAATAACACAGTGACAGGAAAAACAAACAACAAAAAAGTAAGCGAATATGAATTTAAAGGATCAATATGTCAGATGATTGTTATTTGGGTTTGACTTTAAAAATCAATCAAGTTACTTTTATAAATAGATATTTCTTTTATGGATATCACTCCAGACAATGTACAAAGCTACTTGATCTAAGGAGCTAAAAAACTACTACTTTAAGATCCAAAACTAGCCAATGATAAGTGTTATACAGATTCTGACCAAGAAAACAGTAATTCTTTTCCCTTTGTCAGAAACATCACTCAAGGAATGAGAGTATTAAAAGGACAAAAGAGAAGCAACAAGTAAACTCATGGTCCATTTTCTTAGCGAATGCGTGGAGGAAGGCTCTAAGTATGTGACCGAGTGCCATACAGGGTAGAAACTTACTGATTTGAATAATCTAAAAGAATCAAAGGCGAGAAACAACAAAAGGAATGAATATGGCGCTTAGGCACAAGAACTAAATGTTATCTTCCATTCAGACAAACAAATTTGTATCCCTGCCAACCTGGAAATGCATCAGTTTAGAAAAGCATCGGTTTAATGACTGGCGTCAATTACTATTGACTAGTGGGAAATAAAAACAAAACTTGGTTTTCGTAAACTGTAATCGCTATTTGCTTGCCTCTCCCATGAGGACAAGGTCATTTTTTAAGTGGAGATATTGCGTTCCCCAAAAAGGAGCACTCTAGAGGAAACAAAAATTTAAATTGCCTCAATCAAGAATTTCTTCTGCTAAAACTGAGAATAGAAAAGTGTAGATGATCATATTTTAAAAAACATCACTACTTACTTTTCTTATTTTAATTTTTTTTTTTAAATTTAAATCTCAAAAGGTCAATGATTGTTAACTTAATATAGATAATCTTTTTTACACTTGTATATAGTTTTTCTATTTCTGCCTGTGTCCATTGCACTTTTTCTTAGAAACTACTTATCCGATCTGTCTGAAATTTTGTATGAACCTTTGTTATGATTAGTTGAAGTGAACTAAGCATTATAGTATCCATTTTATACATATTTACAGATTGATAGGATTTAATATTTAAGTTCCACTTTTTCTCTCAGAAATTACTGGCTGATCTAGCTAAAATTTTGTGTATTATGATTAGGTGCAGCAAACTAAATATTATAGTATGTGTTTGATGCATATTTAGTGATTAACAGTGATTAATATTATTGCAAAAATGAGCACAAATTAAATCATATTCAACCATCAATTTAGCATAAAGAACTCATTTTAAGTCAACGGCCTATAACTTTTGACCATTTTTTAATTGGTTAAAAAAAAAAAAAAAAAAAGGTGAAATTTCAATTTTTGAAAATACATATAACCAAATTTTATGAAAGACAATCCAATATTTTTTTTTCAAAGATATTCAGTTCTTTTCCCCGCAACTTAGTACTTGAGATGAGACACACACTTTTTGCTATATATAAAGGGACAAGAAGCACAACACCTAGCAGGAAAAACAGGTAACTTTGCAGTTAATGACCCTGATTGCTCCTATAAAAAAAAAAAAAAAAAAAAAAAAAGGTGTCTCTCAACTCAAATATTGAATCAAAGGTAAAAAAAAAAAAAAACAACATTAAAATTGAATATCTTAAATAATAATAAAATACTGAATTATAAAAATTTATGGATCTTGCTTGCTTGCATCTTGTCTTCAATGATAAGGCGATTCTATCTTTTATAAAAAGATGACAGGTGAATTTTTATATATACATGCGTGTGGCCATGGCTCAGAGGTTAAAGAATAATGGTGGAGAAGTGTATGTTTTGGTTTCAATTCTAGCTGATGGCACCTAAGTCATATATATATATATATATATATATTTTAGTTTTCATCTCACTACTATATATTAGGTTCAATATAATAGATAAAGAATTGTCTAATAATAAATACGTAATCTGCATGAATCAAAATATCATATTTAAAAGTATCTTACAACTGGGCAACACTGGGTGGTCTGCTAGTATTTCCTAAAATTAGAATTTTATTCAACATATTTAACAAGGAGAATTATAGCAAGAAGCATCAATGAATTTACTAGCAAAATAACAACTTAAGGATATGTATTTTCCTAGTTGTAATTAACCTTGTAACTATTTGCATTGAAAGCACACACACACACACACTCACAATTCAATCTGCTCTCCCCTGTAAGACATTCATAGCGAACACTCATCTAGCTACAACCACTGTCAACTATTTCCTCTACTTTATCTGTGCCTAAAACAAAATGCAAATTCAATGAACAAAGTTTCTTTCCTAGAAGTGCCCACCTGTGGAGCTATACCATGGGACTGCTTTCCAGCCAACTACAACATGATCGTTTTCAAGTCCTATGATGAGCCATCTTCTTAAATAAAATTCTACCCAATTTCCACCACTACCAATCATTAGTGTTGTCTCACTGACAACCTGACACTAGTCCTCGAGTGGACTTTGGACCTTGATAAGTAGTGACTCCTTTGTAAAAAAATAAAAATAAAATATCTTTGATCTGTTGGGTCACAACCTCTACAACTATTTATTGGATTTGGATTTTATTCAACAGCTTCCAAATAATTTCATAATATCGAATTTAACACAGAAGCTAACGTTCAACCATGTCAGATTAACATGCTATGACTTCAGATCAAAAATCGTTAAGTCTTAAAAAGAAAGCCCATTTAAATAAATAAATTATGAAAATAAACTTCAGAAAATCTTAACTATCCCGGACCACGGCAGTAGACCTTACACACATACACACACACAAAAAACAAACTATCTTTCAGATAGAATTTTATAACAATAATAAATATGGTTTACTCATGCAGTTTCATGGAAAATTTAATCACCAGAATTGTATCCTTAATCTTTATATTTGAATTTTTATTTAAATGTATAGATGTTAAGAATTTCATGGATACACTTCTGATGATTTAATATTCTGTAAAGTTATAGTAAAATTAGATAAACCACATACACGCGCATATATATATATATATATATATATATATATAAGAGAGAGAGAGAGAGAGAGAGAGAGAGAGAGAGAGAGAGAGAGAGAGAGAGAGAGTTCATCAGGGAGAGAGAAAGAGGGGATAAAAACAAAGTGAAATGAACACGGCTCAGTCAAATGTCTGGTCAGGAGAGCTGGAAGGGAAATCAAAGGACTGAATTGACAATCCAAGACGATTACAAAACACACAAATGAAAGAGGAAGAATATTTATATGATAAAATATTAATCCATACAAATTCAATATCAATATTTCAGTTTTTTACTTTTCTAACATTAATTTTACATATTTTTGGTACCGAATGTATAAATAATGTATATTGTATAATTTTAACACATAGTATCAAAAAAATATTGCTATATCGATTCTTTTGACAACACTATTGTACATAGCATAATCGACTCTGTTGTATGTTGGTGCTGTGAATAATAACTAAATTTTGAACGAATAAATGACATTGGTGGCCGATGTGTGAGGATTTAAAAATAAAATAAAAATTGTAATTATTTCAAATAGACACGTCAAAAAGACTTTACAAGTAAAACGAAGGAGAAATGAATTAACTTGTTTAGACTGGAATTTTCATTTTGGTTGTGAAAATTCCTAATCTAATGTTCGGAGATGAGGATAGACTTTGCATTTGTTTTGTGGGGTACGTTAGGTTAGACTTTAGCCATTACATACGAGACATCGGATAGACAAGAGCTACTCATAGGAATGAGCACAAGAGCATGCTTAGATGTTCCCATCCATCTCTCCAGCTATCATCTGAGGCATTGCCATGTCTATTATGATGTCATCCTGCAATGTCAAAGATTTATTGTGTGCAGTTTGCGTTTCGACATAACGTTGAGATAATTAGTTTTTATTACTGATAAACTGTTTATCGAACTAAAAAGTATGTAATCAAAAAGAAAAACAACTATCATGGGTCATAAATGTTTTTAATTTTAAATACAGAAATTATTTTTTGATTACCTCAAATATGAAAAATAAAAAATTTCTATTGATAACCTGCGATTTACAAATCCCTCATCTGAATGAAGAATATTTACTCATCTGATGTAAGACTGACACAAGGTTACTCTATGGTCAGGTTTAACATTTTTTATTAAATAAACTGCATCAAGGATTGACGGCATAATCACGTTAACGCATTGGTTCTCATTAGATCACCAAAGTTAAGTAATGTTGAGCTGAACAATACCAGATAAGTGGCCATTTCGGAATACCAAGCACTTTATGTAGGATGTCGGCATCTCCCTGCAAGAATCTAACATCATCATCTCCCTTAACCAGGATATGATATACATACAATTAGGGACTACTTGTGAATTTAATATTCCCATGAAACTTCCTACTATGGAGAAAGTTGGTTCAACCTGCATAGGGTGAATGCCACTGGTATAAAATTAAGGATCGATCATAACACGCCCCACAATCCACTCCTGCAAATGGGGGAGCTACTGCTTCCTGAAATTAGATTTGATATTAGTCTTTTTTTTTTAAATTTTTTTGTCATGGTAGACAGAAAATGCCACAGTTTAGACAGTTTTTAAAATTTCTGAATGTGAAATTCATACTCAGTTTAAAAAGTGTTGCAAAATAGAGATTAGGGGAGGGATTTTAAAAAAATAGGGAAACATTAAAAAAATGTTTTATTTACAGAGAGTCAATAGTAACCTAAAGTTGACCTGACTTTGCAACGCAAAAGAACTGTTCCACACAACACCAGTTCATAGCTTGGGCCAAAGCAAGATGGAGCAACCAATGAAAATCAACAGAAAAATCTAAGCTATAAAATTTCATTGAACACTCAGATGTTCTTGGTCAGCACCTGATCGAAAAGCAACAGATACCCAGCTACCTTTCGGAGATGCTTGTCATTTTGGTGAAGCAATTGGATTTTGTGGACAGCACCAACTGCAAATACGAGAATGCATTACAAACTGTGGAATATTTAATAACTAGCAGATCTAATTAACCTGGAAAATAACACGGACAGTTTTGCCACAATGGAGCTGAACGTCAAAGGTCATGTGCCTATAGAGGAAAAAGTAGACCAATTAGTGATGCTATCCTTAAAATGAATGTACTATTATTTGCATAGTTTTGTTTTTAATTTTCAATGTGTATCAGATGTGTCAAAAGAAATGTTACTTATTGAATAAATTTATTGTTGTAGACCCGTGCTAAGGGTCACAAATGAAAGAAACCACAAGTAGTGTAAAGTATATAAAATATAATATGCATTTATCATAAAGAATACAGGAGCCACTAAAGTGGTATGAGAGGAACGTGTTCGTTGCATGCGGTTAAACATGGTATGAATGTCTTCCTCTAGTCTCTGAAACCAGTGGTATTTATAGGACTGGTTGATTCCACTCAGTTCTCAAATAGGGATGATTTGTATCCCACAACACTTATTAATATTACTATTAGAATAACCTGTGGATTAATATAGTCAATACTGGTCAGCCTTATGTATTCTTATAAAAATACTAAGTTAATAATAATATGCTACCTGAGAGCTCATCGTTCAAACTCCTTGACTTAATATTCACAAGAAACATGAATTAGGGCTAATACATTTAGGAAATTGCCAACAAAGATGGTGGGCTCCCTCTACCGAGCTAGAAAATTACTCATACCTGAGTGTGCCCTATATATCTACAAAGTCACTATTCACCTATGCATGGAGTATTGTTGCCACATGGTACATCTATTAGTTTCACATTTTTAGACTTTCTTCAAAAAAGAATCTTAAATCTAATTGGTTTTGCACCATCAGCCACATCACCGCAATATTGCATCCCTGCGCTTGTTTCACAAGTATTTTAATGGAATGTGCTGTGATGAATTCATAGCAATTGTGCTCTCTTGATGTACACGCTCTCTACTAACCCAATGAGTAGCAAAATTCCACTTCTTCATTGTTGAGGTACCTAGATGCCGGAAAAGCTTCTACTCTAATAGTTTCTTCTTTCAAACTGCTAGACTTTGGAATTCCTTCTGTTTCCTGCATCCCTGACTGTACTGACATGCAGGAGTTTAAACGTAATGTGAACAGATATCTTGCTGCTCAACTCCCTTGTAGCCATGATCCCAAATAGTAGCCCTTTCCATCCAAATAGAAAAACGTCTTATTTAGGGTGATGCATTTATCACTTGGACAGGGTCAAAAAAAGATTCTCCAATCTAATAGGTCCCACACTGTCAGCTAAGGTTTAACCCGTTTCATCACCACAATGTTGCATCCCTGTGCCTGTTTTACAAGTACCTTAATGGAATGTGCTCTGATAAACTCCTTACACTTGTGCCCCCTCAACATACACTCCTGACAAACCCATTTAACAACAAAATCTATCCCTTCACTGTAGACGTCCCTAGATACTAGAAAGCCTTCTACTCTAATAGTTTCTTCCCTCAAACAGCTGGACGTTGGAATTCCCTCCCTGTTACCCGTTTCCCTGACTGTGCTGATATGCAGAAGTTTAAATGTAATATCAGCCGATACATCGCTCATCTCTTCTAAACATGGTCCCAAATATAAGCCTTTACGTTCAAGTGGCAACATGTCTTGTTTGGGGACGAACAGGACTAAAAAAAATAAAAAAGTATATAAAAATGTAAAAATAGTGGGTAAGAAATTACATGGCGAAAGGTGGATCAATCAAGAGGAATCAATCTTGTACTAAATGAAATAGTTTCCCTGTTGTATTTCATCTTATTAGAACATTAATAGTTTAATTTCTTTAAGCTTACAAATTCTTTAATTTTGAGACACAAACATTCTGTACTTAAAAAAACAATTCAAATAGTAAATCATGTTTGCGATTGCATGTAGAGGAGATAAAGAAACAGATGTATCTACATAATACCAGAACTAGTAATCTTGCTTTCTTGTATATTGCATGTTTTAGATATTGGCAGAAGTGTGATGGGAGCAGCAGCAGTATAAGAGATGGAGAGTAAGAGGATGAGATAAATAAAGAGGAAAAAAAAAAGGGGTTGAAAAAAGATAGTAATAATATGGGGTTCAGGGCTAGGAGCAAAAATTTGAGATCAAACAAAATTTTGACAATCATACACGACCGCGACAACATATACCAAATGAAAAATGGTTTTCCGTTTGCCAATCATTAAAAAATATATCTGATGACATTAATGATATTAAAATTTCAAACAAATAAGTAAAAAAAAAAAAAAATTAAAAAAAAAAATGGTGTCCAATCGTGAATATTTTTCATGTTATATATAAATATATATATAATGAGTGGAAAAAAATTACACGTTGGTTTTGTAATGTTTCTGAAAGTGTTTTAGCAAAACATTATATAAATTGAATAAAGTCAATTTTACATAAAAAGATTTGCATTCATGAGTGTATAATGCTGTTGAATAATTCTCTATTTTTCTGCACACACACTATATTTCTTTTAGTCTGCCTGTCTGTCCATTTCGCTTTTTCTGGACCAATTTGGCTGAAATTTTGTATGAACTTTTATGATAAGTTGCAGTCAACCAAGTACTATGGTATTCATTTGATGCACAGTTATGGATTAATAGGGACTGATGTATTTAATGCAAAAATGAGCACAAATTGAACCATATTCAACCATCAATTTGGCATTAAGCACTATTCTAAATCAACCGACTATAACTTTTGCCAGTTTTAAACAAACTATAAAGTCTAGTATATATAAATTATTTCACGTATCCAGACAAAATGTTATATCTAGTATTTTATGTATAGATTTTTATAAATTACTTCAACAGTGCTTAAAACATAAGTAGAGCTAGATAGTAAGAAGTAGGTGAAAATATATTTATGGCAATTAAGCTACACAGAGGCACTTAACCTGACAATTCCCTATAGGGATGAAACACAGAAGCCACTGTAGTTTCACTGCAATGAATATATTTTCATAACTTACTATACATCATATAAAAACAAATGGTCTGGTATTGCCTAGGATAAAATTAATTCAAATATTCAATAAGCACTATGCATTAGCTAGATCTTCCATTGGTACTTTCGGTTTCATGAAAACACAATCTGCAGTCTTAAAGATGCAAAAATGTGACAGTTTGATATTGAGAGAAGATCAAACTAACATGCATTGAATAAAAATATAGAAGCTCTTACACTAGTAACTAAACAATCGTGTTATTTTAGTATTATAATACTGAATAAAACACAGATACATGACCTCTCAAAATTAGAACAGAGTAGATTCAAGACAGCAGACCGTTCACACAAGGCTTGATATCCTTTCAGATACAGCTACAATAATGTGGTCTATCGCAATACTTCACTGCAGTTTCACAGGATAGCCAATCGTCAGAAGCGTATCAATGTTATTTTACAATATTTATACATTTGAATGCAAATTCAAACCCTTTGCATAGAGAGAAATTTATTGCTATATATCTATATCTCATCGGAGGAAATGTTATTAGCAAAATAGATGTGGGTAGTTATAAATTTTGTTGTAATTATGCATAATTTCCATTTATATTATTGCTTTATCTCACATATTGAGCTTTTTTTTTTATCTGAGTGAGATCGTTTTATAAATATTGATACTAACATTTATTTACAGTATTATACAATCTGTAATCTTAGGGCACTTCAGTATTTCATATAATATATATATACAGGGTGACCAAAAAAGAAGGGCCCAACTGTAATTAGGACCCGTTTGTTAGTGTTTTGTCCGAATGACATGAAACTTTGGTCATAACTAGTTTATTATATTCAAAACATCACATCAAAACACTAGAGTCTTTGGCCTTTTTTTCTCCGTTCTACGGCGTATGTTCTAGATGACCTCCGTTTAGCTTTTTTTTTTTTTTTTTTGGTCACCCTATACATATATTTCAATATTTACTTCAACTGATCACCTGATACACAAGTAAAGCTTAGTAATAATAGTAGTATCAGTATAGACATATTTATGGCAATTCAGCTACATAAAAGTTTGTTTTGTCAACACATTCTACAGATTAACTTTTTTTTTTGCTTAATATTATAATTATTTTTGTTTGGTGTTGAAATTTTTCCAAGTGATGTTTTTAGGTGAACTTTTTCCATGCATTATATACCGTTTTGTATCGGCCCAGTTCTAATTGTGAGAGGTTGATTTTCTTATATAATAATAATGATTGCATTACTGTAGTTTCCTAGATGTCAATCCAATGAACCAACAGTGCTCAATCGCAACTGAAACATGTATGCACATATGTGCCCAATAATGTTTGTATAAATAAATTTATACTTATACACACACATTTCTATATATATAGTTTTATTATTTTGGGGATAGTATTCACAGATAAAAAAAATAACAGAAAGTTCTTTTTAAATAGCTCAATAATGCAATAGTAGAGCTATGAACATTTCTTATTACTGCTTACAAGGAACAGACACTCATATTGTTGCTTATTTTCAAAATGTTAGGTTTTGTTGGTAACAACTAGCGATGTTGAACATGGGTATATGCCTCAAATTATTAAGTTTGAAATTTTAAAATAAAAACCGTATGTTGGTTAAAATTAATTAAATAATACTGAAATTTGATTTGTGCAAACAAATGTTGGCAGTCTGAAATGGAATTATAAAAAACTGTTGTGGACCTTATATAAAATTCCGGGACTACTATCGAATTCCGTAAGTTGAAAAATAAATTATGGAGAAAAGCTAACAAAGAAAAATGAGACTCATGCAGGTGTTAAAAGAAGATATAAAGGCAAGTATACTTTATTATAAAATCTTGATAATGTTTGCTTGACGCATTACATATAAGCTGTAGATAAAAAAGAAAAGTGGGTACCGCCATGTTAATAAAAGAGTTCTGTTGATAGGCTGTGTTAAACTTTGAAAAATTGGATTTTCTTTGCCCTGATAAGCTGCCCAGTTGGTAAAATTATAATTAACGAACTATTACATACCTATATGCCAACATTGGGATGAAACAACTGTACGAAAGTTGTTACCAATAAAATCTAACATTTTGAAAATAAGCAACAATATAAGCATCTGTTCTTTGTAAAGCAGTAATCATAATATATATATATATATATACACACACACACACACACACACACCAATACTTCATCTTGAAAGTAAACAGCTGTTTCATGCTACTTGCTTTTCTAATTTTGTTAAATGTATTCACGGTCTAAGTAATTATAATAAGGAGTTATGACAATAAGGTTTGGTAGAAAGACACTGCTGCATATGAGACAAGATAAATAAATAACATTGAAATTATTATTTATTGTTTACCTTGTCTTGTATTCAACATTTTTTTTTTTAACAAGACTGCATGGTCATAGCCTTCAAACACAACTTACACACTATGTACAATGCTCCAAGCAAAATATATCCTCCTCTAATTATAATAGTTATGGACGATAACAAAGGTGCAGTGAATGTCAGTATTGACTAGTAACTCGGCGTACTTTGTTGTTCAGGTCCATCTTACAAATTCAAGGATGTTGGCAAATTATCGTGTCTAATTTTCAAACACCCAAATAACATTTAAACTAACAAATTCAACTTTGTTTCTGACCAGTCACCTTTCATTTGTTATTGTTGTACTGTGTTATTAGCAATATAACATTCTTTACAATTTTTGTTGCTCATATCCATCATACAACTTTAAGAATATCAGCAGCAGTCACACGGTACTGAATATATATCAGGTGGATAGGGTTATATATAAACTTATTTCATTCGATTTTCAAAGTCAGACCCAACATTCTTTACAATTCATTCAAAATAATTAGTTTGGCACAGATTACTGCTAATATGAAGCATTTCTAAATAATTATCTAAAAATAAAAAATCAGCAAGGGGGATAACTTATATTTTAAATTGAAGAATATAATAGTTGTCTACCTTATGCTCACACATACAAAATAAAATGACTTAACTATATTCATCCAACACAGTAGGTACAGCTAGTCAAAATATAACTGTGTTTTTGATAATAATTACTAGACATGCCCGGTGTTACCCAGGAGAGGTCTTGTTTAATTTCATTGTATCTTTCTTTAACCCCCCCCCCCCAAAAAAAAAACGGCATTTGTTTTTTTTACCAAATTATTATATATTTTAAAAATAGGATTTTGAAAGTTAAATTTAATTATTACTGTATAATTTTGATCATTAAATTAATTGACCCAAATTTTTATAAAACTATTAACAAAAGATTCAAATAGCCGACTTGTTTAGAAATAACAAGAAATACGGTGGACTTAATTTTGTAATTAAATCAGATTTTGACAAAGGATTTCTTTTATGTCCTTTTATTTTATTTTATTTTATTTTATTGCATTTTTAATTTTAATAAATATTCAAATAAACTTAAAAAAATTAATTCAAAGTCCAAGTCAAGTAGTTGTGAATAAAAAATACATGTAAAGTGGTTTTATTATTTTATTAATATAGAAAGTATGTTTATATTCAGTAGTACGAGTCTTAATCAGTTCTAGGTTCTCACAACAATTGTAACTTAATCTCAATTTATGCTTGTAATATATTTTATGTAGACGTCAGATTACAGGAAAATTTTTATCAGAAAGATTTAGAAATTCCTTACCAAAGATTGGTTTTCAGCATCTGATTGCATATATATATCTAGAAAAGTAAAGGTGTCTGTGTATGTATCTGTGTACATTTCCCTATGCAAAACTCTGTCAATTTTAAGTCTACAGACTCGAAATTTGATATACACGGTACTGAGATTTGGGAAAATCTTTGTAATCTGTTTTCGGACAGAAATTTGGCAGTTAAAGGGTCAAAGTTCAACGATTTGACCTTTGAGAACTTTACCAAACTTCTCCGCCAATTTTGGGTCTAAGCACTTAAAATTTTAGATATAGGTTCCTTGGACATGGATCTAACTTAATAACTTGATTTGGGCCCCAAACAATAAATGTTAAGGGGTCATAATAGGGGTCAAATATACAAAAATTGACCTTTTTTTTTCTCAACATAAACCTCCAAACACCCGCGCAACGCTGGGCTGAAATGCTAGTATATATATTAAATTAAATTTGATGTTTTTAATTTTATTAGTTTTGTCATTTTGTTCCTTATATTTACTTTTAATACTGACATACCCACCATTTTTATTTTTAGAGCTGTGTTATAGACATTACTTAATTTCCTAAATGCATAAATATAAGTATTAACTTTGAATAACAGAGGAAAATTCCCCTGAAAACATTTTTTTTATTTGGTTAACATACAAAGAAATGAATCAAATCGTTGTCTTCATGAATGTAAAAAAATAAACATCTGCTATTCAACGCCATTAATAAATAAAGCCTTTTGCGTTAATAATATACTTATATGACTTTACATTCTGGTGACCTGAAATGACTGCCATAAGCCAACTTATAGCACAACTGTATGCAGTATAATGGATGTTCATACAATATATTATGGAAGCAGCCTTGTTGTTTTAGTACTAAAGAGACAGGCACACACGCACACACACACAGATCTCTTTCACACGTATACATGACTTTATTTGGTCCACACTCATGATTTGAGCATTATCAGAGAATAAATGGCTCCCACTTAGCATAAGAATTCAGCACTCTTGGCAGTTAATTATGCAAATGTAAACATATATAAGCTTAATAATTTTCTTTACTTTGTAGCAATGGTTGTAGTGTAAGGGTAAAAGGACAAGATTCTTAAAGCATGACGAAACGGCCATCTTTGTATAAAAGTAGGGTGTAAGTCCAGAGTTCAACCTAATTAAAATATACAAAGTACAGAATTTTTTTAGGATATATGTACTCATCACAAAACGATATCATATTCCAAAAATCACAAAAAAAAATTACTAGAACAATTTAACTAAGAAAATCAAATTTTTTGAGAAATGAAGACGTCTTGATCCACCATGTTTAATAAATAGAGAAAGACAACTCAATTCGAACTACAAAAATCGAAATCAGCTTTGTAATTAAAATCAATGAAAATCCTACAAAATGATTTTATATATATATATATATATATATATATATATATATATAAATAAACAAAAAACTACTTGATAAATTTATGTGATTTTTGGAATATGATATTTTCATTCTTTGACAAGTATGTACATAAACACGTTTCTGTATTTTTGATATTTTTTAATCAGGTTGAACTTTGGACTCGTACTAAACAAAAATTAACTGATCAAATTTGTGTGTGTAAAATCTAAAAAATAAAAATCGATTGATAATTTAAAATAGTTAATTAAAAATAAAAAATGTAATTAATGAATTTAAGTTTCTAACCCCTGTTTAAAAAATAATTTAGTAAAAAACATGGCTTTTAGCTCCTTTATTTATAAAATTATCGAATCAGGTACCATGTGTGTAAACATAAATAAGCACGATTTGTAAAATTAAAAATCGATTAATATATACATATATACACCTGTATAAATATGTATATATATATATATATATATATATATATATATAAGATGTATATACATGTATTACTTACTCTTCAATAAAAAATTTTTTTAAAGGGGGCGGGGCTCATTTATCACGTTGTTTGTTGGGTCCCGAAATGATGGAGAATAACCAGTTGTCTATAATGAATTAAATGGTTAAAGACTACTGGTATCCATTCATTTAGAACCCTGTGACCACAAAGTCAGATAGTTTTCTTGGTTTTTCTGTGTGTTCTTCATCCATTCTTATCGTCTTCATCTTTTGTACGAATTGAATTCTTTTAATATGATCAATATTTTTGTAAAGTTATAAGATATGGAATCGTTTTTCTTTGCTTTGTTCTTATCGCGGAATTATAATTATAGGCCAGCAGCAATAAAATGAAGGAAACAAAGAAAAAAGGTTGTCTGGTTTGTTTCAGATTAACATGATTTTAATTTGCTGTTAGCAAATCATCAATTCAGCGCATTTCCATAGCAACAGTGTTATGATTAAGTAAAAAAAAAAAAAACTACAGTCAACTCCTCCTCAAAACAGTAAAGTCATGTTATAAAAGAGACTTGGCATCTCCATTTTTTTTTTTCCATTAATGCATTTCCTACAGGAGAAAAAAAATGTTTCACATATAAAAGAAACAAATGAAATAATCTTTAAAATGTTTTTCGTTTGTTTTTGTTTTTTTTAGTGTAAATAATGTCTAGAAAAAAAAAACATCTTTTTTTAATAAATGATGCTGCATTGAACATGAATTATTTGGAAAAAAATAAATAAATTGCTTTCATCAAATCAAAAGTTTCATATAGGAGTCACTTCAGAACACAGTGTATTTACTCCTCTTCCCATCAAGAGGAAGTATGCTTAACTGACAAATCGGTGTTAAAAATAAATTATGAACACTTATGTTGGGAAAAATATGAAGTCTCTTCTAAAAAAACGATTGAAACGGTAATGGATTTAAAACGAATCATTTATAATGCGTATTGGTTTTGTTATTCAATTTCCCACAAAGGAAGGGTTTTGACGTTCAGCAGAGAAATTGAATCAAAAAGAAAAGTTTGACACAGTCTGGTTTTAAAATAAAGGTGCCTGGTGTCTTGTAATGCCCACGTGTGGTACGAAGATATTACCCCAGCTTGATTTGCATTTTCTCACTGTTGGAAGTGATGCAGGCATTAGAGATTAATTTTAGCATCAAATGATGGAGAATCTAATGTAAAAAAAAAAAAAAAAAAAAAAAAAATCCAACTTCCGATTCCAAAGTCAGTTTTAAAAACCAAGTTACAATTTAATACCTCACAGGTCAAAAGTTGTGAAAAAAATAAAAAATAAAACTCAATTTGGTGAAAAGACTCAAGTTACCCAGATGTACAGCATCAACTTTTGGTGCAATGCAAATGATGACGCTGAAAAGGTGCCGCATTTTGAAGGTCTGGTATTACTCTCTTGAAATTATTTGTCAGATCAGTGTTGCTAATTTAGATGTGATTCCTTTTAATATTTTGCTTCTGAATTTAAAAATAAAGAAAGGCTTAACTTTCATTTAAGATTGGTTTAAATAAGCTCAGTTTTCAACTGAACATAATTAGCAATTAAATTGATTTGCTTCCCCCCCCCCCCACAAATAGTAAATGCTAATAAATATTTTTGCTGCATTGACAGTATATATTTCTTCATAAATAGTAAACTTATACCACATCTCCTCTTCAATAGGATTATTCTTTTGTGCATAAATTATTCAAATATGCAACATTCTTTTTTAATTAAGGAAAACATTTTCAAATTACAGGAAAAAAAAAAAAAAAAAAGAACATCTATATTAGCAACTCTGATGAACAGAACTTGACTGGTTTTAAGTTATAAGCTGAAATGTTAACATATTCCGTTAAGCTATAAAGAGTTAAATCTCTCAATCATTGCAGTCAATATCCAATAGCATTTCTTCATTTTAGACATCGCAACTAGTCGACCATGTGATTGAAATATTGGGTTACACAATTGGAGAGGCATTCAGGTAGCACTCATATTTTCACATTTCGGCCGACATAACCTCTGGTCATCATATCTTTTCCAACTTGGGAATCTATTGACCTGGGAATTTCAAACTGAACCCTTTTTGTAATCTGCGGGAGTAGATTGTTCTTGATTTATCAGCCATGATTGGGCAGAAGTGTTAATTATTATATTATTCTTAGTTATCGCCTAACAGATCATTTTATGCCACAAAATCGGTCAAACTATGACCGCTTTTTTAGGTGCACATTTTAAACTTGGGAATCTTTATATTGGACTCAGAAGTCTGTGGAATTTTGAACTGAATTCTTTAATGCATGGGAGTAGGTTGTTCTTAATCAGCCATAATCGAGTAAAAGTATTAATTATTATTCTTAGTTATTACTGCCTCTAGTAAGAATGAAATTATCTGTCTTATGATAGCTGACTTGAGAAACATTTACTCCCTTGAGTGTCAACGATTACGTGTTGATCTCATTTTGGACTATACTCTCCTCAATGATCATTACGATATACCTTGGAATTCATTATTCACTCATTCTTTCAGTCAAATCTACAAGAAAAAAAACTGCTGCTGAGAGAAGAAGGTAAATCCACTGAAAATATCTACACAGCCACACAAATCTTTTGACTGATCATTTCACGCATCAAAAATCAGTCAAACTATAACAACTTTTTCAGGTGCATCGTTTTTAACTCTGGAATCTTTTTATCAAACTTGGGAACCTATAGGGAATTTCAACCTGAACTCTTTATGGTAATAGCTAACATACTTCCTAACTTCCAGTGTGTCTGCTACTGGAAGTGGTGGCACGGCAAATCAGTTCCTTCGCTTTTTTTCTCTGTCTATATTTCCCTCGTGCATGTACTCTTATGTTTTTCCGATCATTCTTTTAGATTTAACTAGCGGGGGTACCCGGCATTGCCTGGGTGTGGTGAGGCGTAGTGTGTGTGTGTGTGTGTGTGTGTGTGTGTGTTGGGATCAAAACAAAATGTTGTGTGTTGTAGATCAAAACAAAATGGCAAATAAAGAATAAGCGAACATAATAACCGTATTTAAATATTAAAAAAAAAACAAAGAAAAAAAAAAACGAGAACAGCAAAATAAAAAATAAGTAAACAAATTTAAAACTTCTTAAAAAAAATCGGAAAAACAAAAAAAATAAAAAAACTAGCGAACGTGATGGGGAAAAAAAAATGGCATAAATAACCCTGTTTCAATATTAAAACTAAAAAAAAAAAAAAAAAAAAAAAAAAAATCTTACATCTTGGCTCGAACGTGCAATCTTAAGATTACGATGCTACTACTTAATCGACTGGGCTATGACTGCGTGAGCAAAAGTAGGTTGTTTTTTTTATATATTTAAACTAATTCCAGAAAGAACATTTTTTCTGCATGCATGTATGGCTAAATTGTCATAAAAGAATGATTTTTTGCTACCCCTCCCTGTAGAAAAGTGTCGAGTTGTTTTTAGCCAATTTTTCGATATTTATCATCCAAAGGGTCAAGCTTCAAAACGATATTGAACTCGTGAAAATCCGTCACCTCTATAGAAAGTTTTTGCGGGATATACAAACACACAACACATTTTGCCTTTTAGATATTAATCACTGAAAAGTCTTATTTTAATAAAGAATCATTGAAATTAGTTTTTATTTTAAAGAATTATTGAAAACACGTTTAAAAATTTTAAATAGGAATTATTGAAATTAGTTTCATTTTCTTTTTTTTTTTTTTAAAAAGAATTATTGAAAACATGTTTAGAAATCTTTTTAAGTAATAAGCTATTTAGTTTATAAAGCAATGCCAGCCACGGAACTGTGCATCAACAAAACAGTAATGAAAGACCTGTTAGATGAAACTTTGAACACGTTTAGTATAATGCGATTGTTGGCAAAAGCGTGGCTTAATAGCCAACAAACAAATTTGTTGATCCAGTAGTGAAAGAAACGGGTGTCTCTTAGCAAACTATAATCAAATGGTACAATTATATTCGCGATATTTGCACACAATGTGCATACTTGAAAATACAGTGTAAATGGGTGGTCCTAGTCAAACAATGGAAATAGACAAAAGTAAATTTATGCACAGAAAATACCACCGAGGAAGATATCATGAAGAGCAATGGATTCTTGGTATGGTTGAGTGAGAAACAAATGTGATAATGATGGTGCTAGTTCAGATGAAGGATACTGCCAATAATTCGACAGTACGTTCGACCAAGTACACAAATTGTGACAGATGGTTGTGGTGCCTATAATACACTACCACGGATATAATTTTATTGATGTAAATGACCCTACCATTCACACAAATCATGTGGAAGATAGCTGGAGTCTGTAAAATTAAATTCAGGGCCTTGAGAGGACTAACGATGCAAACCTTGATGGTCATCTGCAAGAATTCCTGGGGCAGCGGAAAATCAAAATCAACTATTCAAGGAATATTATGTATTATATACGTTTTTTTTTTATGATGTTTTAAATTTTGTTTTGATTTCAATAATTTTATTTTTATATTTTCATAAATATATACTGGTTATTAAATTTAAAATAAAATAAGAACTTATTTTTTAAATTTTGTTATTAAAAGTGCAAATAAAGATTGTTATTTTTGTCTGTATAAATTTTTAAATTTTTATTGCATATTTTAAATAATGTCCTTTTCTTATATTTTATTTCAATAAATCGCTCCACAATAGAAATACTGAAAAATAATGAAAGTGAAGGAACTGATTTGCCTTGTCACCACTTCCGGTAGCAGACACACCGGAAGTTTGGAAGTATGTTAGCTGACTATAAACTTCTTTATTTAATCCACAGGAGTATATTGTTCTTGTTCTATCAGCCATAGTTGGTTAAAAGTGTTAATTATTATATTATTCTTAGTTATTATCACTTGTAGTAAGGACTGAACCTTCAACCACGAGAAGACTAGTGTAGGACTGATTGATAATCGATGCTTTTATCTGTTGTGCCATGGATCCATGTGAAATATTCTAGTATGAATTATGGGAGCTTTAAACTTTATCATTTTAAGTATGTAGTATTACTACTACTTCAACATGTCATTGTCATATTATTTCTCTCCATGCAACACATGTCCTCAACTCTCACTATCCAGGTTTCACTTCGATATATAAAAATGCTGTATAAATATACCTTTCCTTGGTCCGCAGTGGTAATGCTCTGTGGGTTAGTAATGACAGAATTTCCTAGAACTTACTCTATTCACTTGTGAGAAAAAGATTTTTTCAGATCTGAAAAAGGCCTTCCATCGTGTACCTTGAAATAACCTGGTTGTTCTGCATGTGTATAGCATACAGAAATGGTCAACTGGATGAAACGATGAACAGAAACGTCCAGCATGATCAGTCGTAGGAATGTCAGAGGTCTTTTCTTATGATTGATGCTGTTGGCCATCAACTTAAAGGAAACTTTTGGTCATGATTAATATATTGCATTGTTTCAGAGCTGACGAGACTTCCATGTTAACACTCATCACCATTATGGCATTACTCTCTAACAAAATGAAGGAAAAATCATCTGCTCTGATACGGACATATACTGTGTGTAAATAAGAATCATGAAAATGGTAACAGCTTACACAATGTCGATTGGATTTTATCCTGACCAAGCCTTTAACAATGTATAACGCAAGAAGAAATCCAATATGAACCCAACAACATGTGATAAATATATTGTAATATATATTATAAATAAATAAATAAATGTCTCTGAGTTGGACAGAAAAAAATGACAACTTTGAAAAGATGCACTGGAAGAAGGTCAGAGGTTACATTGGCCAAAATGTGTAAAGAACCATGGTGAGAATAATTGTTTGAAGAATTCAAATTATTAATCCTCATGGGAAAAAAGAAAATTCTGAAATATAATGCACTTATATTTTCAAACAGAGTAAGAATTTTCTTGACGTGCCATTATGTTAAAATAGTAGCCATTTCAAAATGTCCATAGCAAATGAAAACATTTCTTGACGGAAGAGGATTTAGAGCACTTTAACCCTCAACCTGTCAATTGTTTGCAGAATCATAAGCTATATTAAAATACTGATTTATATGTCAATTTTAGATAATGTTTGTCCACGGTTTCTAAATTTTCATTTTTAGCAGACAGTCTAAAGTCCTGTCCAGACTTTGTGACACACCAATTTGCAGTGAAGGCCAAAGCCAAGATGGAACGACATGTGGAAGTTATCAGAACCAACCAAACTATACCACGACATTAAAAACTCTCACAGATGCTCTTGGCCAGTACCTGATCCAAAAGCAATAGATACCCAGCTACCTTTTGGAGACGCATGTATGACATTTTGGTGCAACAATCTGGTCTTGTGGACAGTGCCAACTGCAAATACAGGGATGCATTACAAACTGCGGAATGTTTAATAACCAGCAGCTCTAATTAACATAGAAAATAACAGACAGTTTTGTCACAATGGAGCTGAAGGTCAGAGGTCATATGCCTATAGAAAGAGAAGCAGACCGACTCTTAATCATGACTAGCAGGGGTACCTGACATTACCAGCATGTGGAAAGGTGTAGTAAGGAACCCCAATACAACAGTAGGCAGCCTGGGTGAAGAGAGGTGTTTAAAAAAAAAAAAAAAAAAAAAAAATGGTAATAGGCAGGCAGGCTCAAACCCGTAATGCGAAGGAGGAAAAGAAGGTGATAAAAAACCTAACGTCTTATGCATCCATCGCGAAGCCAGAAGTCGCGAGCGTTGGAATTAAGGGTAGTCAATCGAAAGGAGACAATAACTTGCGAAAATGTCGACAAAAAAAAAAAAAAAAAAAAAAAAACCCTCCTTGTGAAAAAACGCCCAGTTTAGGGTGAAGGAATTAATGTTTTTGATCAATTTTCGATATTTGTCGTCCGAGAGACCGAGCTTTAAAACAATATTGATTTTGTTACGTTTCGATGCATCCGTCATAAGTTTTTGGCAGACATATAAACATTTTGCCTTTTATATATTAGATATCCTTATAATGGATACATTATTATTTGCATAGTATTGTTCATAATTTTCAATGTGTATCGTATGTGTTAAAAGAAATGTTACTTTTTGTTTGAGAAACAAAATGTCACTTAAACTTAATAATATCACTATTAAAATAACTGTGAATAGCATTGGAAAAGGGTATGAACCCCAATTTACCCCCTCTAGCACTAGTCAAAAGGAAAAACTATTGTTCATCATCAACAAACTGTTTACGATAGTTATTATGTTTTTAAATTAATTCAAAAGAAAACAAAAGCGTTGATATGCCATTAGATGAATCTAAATCATGAAGTTGACATAAAATTTTTTGTCTTTCCTCCCTGCAAAAAAAAAAAAAGGAAATGAACAACATTTTCACAATTCACTATAAATCTTTTTGAAGAAAGCAATTTCTTTTGATTGTCTTCCAATTATGTTTTAAAAAGGTTGGACCCCACCCCCAAAGATATTAGATGATGGTTGAAGCTAATTCCATGCCAAAAATCCAATGCGACTGAGTGTGCTTCTCATAAAGCGACTGGTCCGTGTATCCCTTTCCGCAGAGGGAACAGCAGAAGAGGCTGTCAGTCATGTGCTTCTTCTTGTGCAGCTGAAGTCCGCTGAGTTGGGTGAAGCTCTTGCCACACACCTCGCAGAGGAACGGCTTTTCTCCCGTATGGACGGTCTGGTGGTACTGCAGCCCGATGCGGGTCGCGAAGCTCTTCAAGCAGACCTGGCACTGGAACGGCTTCTCGCCAGTGTGGGTCCGCTCGTGCGTCTTCAGTGAGGTGCTCTGCGTAAAGCTTTTCCCACAGACGACGCACGTAAACGGTTTGACACCGGTGTGCGTCCGCTTGTGTTCCTGCAGGCTATGACTTTGAGTGAAGTTCTTGCCGCACACGTCGCAATGGTATGGTTTTTCCCCTCGGTGCGTCCTGTCGTGTCTTTTCAGGCTGCTGCTCATCGTGAAGTCCTTGCCACAGATGTCACAGTGGAACGGTTTCTCCCCAGAGTGCGTTCGCTTGTGACGCTGCCAGTTACTGTTGTGCGTGAAGTTCTTCTGGCACACGTCACAGTGGAATGGTTTCTCCCCACTGTGGCGCAGCTTATGTGAATGCAGGCTGTGACTCTGCGTGAAGCACTTGTCGCACTGGTCACACTTGTATGGCTTCTCGCCTGTGTGTAACCGCTTATGCTGGCGCAAGCTGCTGCTCTCGGTAAAACGTTTTTCGCACACATCACAAGGATATGGCCGCTCCCCCCGATGAATACGCTTGTGACGTTCTAAGCTGCTACTAAGTGTGAAGTCTTTTCCGCATATCTTACAACCAAATGGCTTCTCACCAGTATGTATTCGGACATGACCTTTCAAGGTTGTACTGTGTGTGAACCCTTTCCCACAGATGCCACACTGGTATGGTTTCTCCCCAGTATGGGTCCGACTATGTTCCAGCAAATGGCCCCTTGATGTGAACCCCTTCTCGCAGCATTCGCATTGATATGGCTTTTCGCCAGTGTGTGTTCGTTTGTGTTGTAACAGGTTTCGACTGCGTGTGAAATCTTTGCCGCACGTGTTACAGTGGAATGGACGTTCGCCTGTGTGTGTTCGTTGGTGTTCAAGGAATCGTGTGGCGCGAGTGTAATTCTTGCCACATATATTACACATGTATTGTTTTTGAAGACGCAGCTTTTTTATGCTTTTCTTTAATTTGACGCTGAAATTAAAAACAAAATTGTTAATGTCTTATTAGATTTGAGTAATGAGAACATCTTAATGAAATTAGTTTGATAAAAAATAAATGATAAAGTAAGGAAAGAGAAAAGGAAAAGAAATGGTAAAAAGAAATACAAAAACTAGTTTGATAAAGAACAGCGTGAACAGAGAAAGGAGGAAAAGGTAAAGCGAAAGGGGAAAAGAGGAAAAGGGAAAGCGAAAGTGGAAAAGAGGAAAAGGGAAAGCGAAAGTGGAAAAGAGGAAAAGGGAAAGCGAAAGGGGAAAAGAGGGAAAGCGAAAGGGGAAAAGAGGGAAAGCGAAAGGGGAAAAGAGGAAAAGCGAAAGGGGAAAAGAGGAAAAGCGAAAGGGGAAAAGAGGAAAAGCGAAAGGGGAAAAGAGGAAAAGCGAAAGGGGAAAAGAGGAAAAGCGAAAGGGGAAAAGAGGAAAAGCGAAAGGGGAAAAGAGGAAAAGCGAAAGGGGAAAAGAGGAAAAGCGAAAGGGGAAAAGAGGAAAAGCGAAAGGGGAAAAGAGGAAAAGCGAAAGGGGAAAAGAGGAAAAGCGAAAGGGGAAAAGAGGAAAAGCGAAAGGGGAAAAGAGGAAAAGCGAAAGGGGAAAAGAGGAAAAGCGAAAGGGGAAAAGAGGAAAAGCGAAAGGGGAAAAGAGGAAAAGCGAAAGGGGAAAAGAGGAAAAGCGAAAGGGGAAAAGAGGAAAAGCGAAAGGGGAAAAGAGGAAAAGCGAAAGGGGAAAAGAGGAAAAGGGAAAGGGGAAAAGAGGAAAAGGGAAAAGGGGAAAAGAGGAAAAGGGAAAAGGGGAAAAGAGGAAAAGGGAAAAGGGGAAAAGGGAAAAGGGGAAAAGGGAAAGGGGAAAAGAGGAAAAGGGAAAGCGAAAGGGAAAAAGAGGAAAAGGGAAAGCGAAAGGGGAAAAGAGGAAAAGGGAAAGCGAAAGGGGAAAAGAGGAAAAGGGAAAGCGAAAGGGGAAAAGAGGAAAAGGGAAAGCGAAAGGGGAAAAGAGGAAAAGGGAAAGCGAAAGGGGAAAAGAGGAAAAGGGAAAGCGAAAGGGGAAAAGAGGAAAAGGGAAAGCGAAAGGGGAAAAGAGGAAAAGGGAAAGCGAAAGGGGAAAAGAGGAAAAGGGAAAGCGAAAGGGGAAAAGAGGAAAAGGGAAAGCGAAAGGGGAAAAGAGGAAAAGGGAAAGCGAAAGGGGAAAAGAGGAAAAGGGAAAGCGAAAGGGGAAAAGAGGAAAAGGGAAAGCGAAAGGGGAAAAGAGGAAAAGGGAAAGCGAAAGGGGAAAAGAGGAAAAGGGAAAGCGAAAGGGGAAAAGAGGAAAAGGGAAAGCGAAAGGGGAAAAGAGGAAAAGGGAAAGCGAAAGGGGAAAAGAGGAAAAGGGAAAGCGAAAGGGGAAAAGAGGAAAAGCGAAAAGAGGAAAAGGGAAAAGAGGAAAAGGGAAAAGAGGAAAAGGGAAAAGGGAAAAGAGGAAAAGGGAAAAGGGAAAAGAGGAAAAGGGAAAAGGGAAAAGAGGAAAAGGGAAAGGGGAAAGGGGAAAAGGGAAAAGGGAAAGGGGAAAAGGGAAAGGGGAAAAGGGAAAGGGGAAAAGAGGAAAAGGGAAAGGGAAAGGGGAAAAGAGGAAAAGGGAAAGGGAAAGGGGAAAAGAGGAAAAGGGAAAGGGAAAGGGAAAAGAGGAAAAGGGAAAGGGAAAAGAGGAAAAGGGAAAGGGAAAAGAGGAAAAGGGAAAGGGAAAAGAGGAAAAGGGAAAGGGAAAAGAGGAAAAGGGAAAGGGAAAAGAGGAAAAGGGAAAGGGAAAAGAGGAAAAGGGAAAGGGAAAAGAGGAAAAGCGAAAGGGGAAAAGAGGAAAAGGTAAAGCGAAAAAGAGGAAAAGGTAAAGCGAAAAAGAGGAAAAGGTAAAGCGAAAAAGAGGAAAAGGTAAAGCGAAAAAGAGGAAAAGGTAAAGCGAAAAAGAGGAAAAGGTAAAGCGAAAAAGAGGAAAAGGTAAAGCGAAAAAGAGGAAAAGGTAAAGCGAAAAAGAGGAAAAGGTAAAGCGAAAAAGAGGAAAAGGTAAAGCGAAAAAGAGGAAAAGGTAAAGCGAAAAAGAGGAAAAGAGGAAGCGAAAAAGAGGAAAAGAGGAAGCGAAAGGGGAAAAGAGGAAGCGAAAGGGGAAAAGAGGAAGCGAAAGGGGAAAAGAGGAAGCGAAAGGGGAAAAGAGGAAGCGAAAGGGGAAAAGAGGAAGCGAAAGGGGAAAAGAGGAAGCGAAAGGGGAAAGAGGAAGCGAAAGGGGAAAGAGGAAGCGAAAGAGGAAAGGGAAAGAGAAAGGAAATGAAAGGGGAAAGAGAAAGGAAATGAAAGGGGAAAGAGAAAGGAAATGAAAGGGGAAAGAGAAAGGAAACGAAAGGGGAAAGAGAAAGGAAACGAAAGGGGAAAGAGAAAGGAAACGAAAGGGGAAAGAGAAAGGAAACGAAAGGGAAAAGAGAAAGGAAACGAAAGGGAAAAGAGAAAGGAAACGAAAGGGAAAAGAGAAAGGAAACGAAAGGGAAAAGAGAAAGGAAACGAAAGGGAAAAGAGAAAGGAAACGAAAGGGAAAAGAGAAAGGAAACGAAAGGGAAAAGAGAAAGGAAACGAAAGGGAAAAGAGAAAGGAAACGAAAGGGAAAAGAGAAAGGAAACGAAAGGGAAAAGAGAAAGGAAACGAAAGGGAAAGAGAAAGGAAACGAAAGGGGAAAGAGAAAGGAAACGAAAGGGAAAAGAGAAAGGAAACGAAAGGGAAAAGAGAAAGGAAACGAAAGGGAAAAGAGAAAGGAAACGAAAGGGAAAAGAGAAAGGAAACGAAAGGGAAAAGAGAAAGGAAACGAAAGGGAAAAGAGAAAGGAAACGAAAGGGAAAAGAGAAAGGAAACGAAAGGGAAAAGAGAAAGGAAACGAAAGGGAAAAGAGGAAAGGGAAAAGAGGAAAGGAAATGAAAGGGAAAAGAGGAAAGGAAATGAAAGGGAAAAGAGGAAAGGAAATGAAAGGGAAAAGAGGAAAGGAAATGAAAGGGAAAAGAGGAAAGGAAATGAAAGGGAAAAGAGAAATGAAATGAAAGGGAAAAGAGGAAAGGGAAAAGAGGAAAGGGAAAAGAGGAAAGGAAATGAAAGGGAAAAGAGGAAAGGAAATGAAAGGGAAAAGAGAAATGAAATGAAAGGGAAAAGAGGAAAGGAAACGAAAGGGAAAAGAGAAAGGAAACGAAAGGGAAAAGAGAAAGGAAACGAAAGGGAAAAGAGAAAGGAAACGAAAGGGGAAAAGAGAAAGGAAACGAAAGGGAAAAGAGAAAGGAAACGAAAGGGAAAAGAGAAAGGAAACGAAAGGGAAAAGAGAAAGGAAACGAAAGGGAAAAGAGAAAGGAAACGAAAGGGAAAAGAGAAAGGAAACGAAAGGGAAAAGAGAAAGGAAACGAAAGGGAAAAGAGGAAAGGAAACGAAAGGGAAAAGAGGAAAGGAAATGAAAGGAAAAAGAGGAAAGGAAATGAAAGGAAAAAGAGGAAAGGAAATGAAAGGGAAAAGAGAAAGGAAACGAAAGGGAAAAGAGAAAGGAAACGAAAGGGAAAAGAGAAAGGAAACGAAAGGGAAAAGAGGAAAGGAAATGAAAGGGAAAAGAGAAAGGAAATGAAAGGGAAAAGAGAAAGGAAACGAAAGGGAAAAGAGAAAGGAAACGAAAGGGAAAAGAGAAAGGAAACGAAAGGGAAAAGAGGAAAGGAAACGAAAGGGAAAAGAGAAAGGAAACGAAAGGGAAAAGAGGAAAGGAAATGAAAGGGAAAAGAGGAAAGGAAACGAAAGGGAAAAGAGGAAAGGTGTCCACAGTGTTTCCTACAAACTGCATTGATATAACCTTCCAACACAACTATCACACTATGCACAATACCAATACTCTAAGCAAACTACATCTTTCTCAAATTTAAACATTTTTTCAAGATTTATTATTTCCATAATTTCTATTATTTATTTAATGCAAACTTAAAAAATATTTAATTTTGTTTATTTTAAATAAGTTATAAATACAAGTGGATTTGGAGAACACAGAATTTAATTATTTCTCCACAAAAAGCAATAACATTTTTCTTTTTTTACACATTGCTTATGAAAATAAAACATTCTCATCATTACCGGTTTAATATCTGTTTTACATGCTAGTATGTGTTGGACGATATTTAGAAATTCTTATATATATTGTATTTTAGGGAATTCTATATAGAACAAAATTTATAGTTGATGGATAATATTGTCTTCATCATATTTTCATTCTTTTTTACTTTTGAATACAAATAACAATATAACAGATTGATGACAAAAAATTTCCTCGTTGACAATTTATATCTTTTCTATTTACCTGTTACACATAATTACAAACAAAGACCCAAAATTCTCTAAGAAAGAAAATGGAAGATTTTAAGTTTCATACTGAAATACTAAAACAGGTAAAACAACATGATCAAGGCATGAAAAGTAGTGATCAAGATATAAAACAATAAAAAGCATGAAAAAGCTTCAATAACAAAATATTTTTTTAAACACTTTTAGACAACTGCTCAAAAAGGTAATTCTAATTTTTTTCCACACAAGTTTGTAATCAAACTCAATTGTAAAATTTACATATAAATCATTATCAGCAATTTACAGCCACTCTCTCTGTCGAAATCTAAATGCAAATTCCATGAACAAAGTTTCTTTTCTAAAACTTTCCACCTGTGGAATTTCGTTTCACAGGCCTGCTTTCCAGCTAATGGTCATCTTCAAGTTCTTGTTTCCTTAAATAAGCAAATTCTACCCATTTTCCACAACTAACGATCACTACAGTGTTGTTTTAGTGACCACCATACACTTATTAATCCTTATTCTTGAGTGGCCTTTGAGCCTTGATAAATGGTGATTTCCTTGTTGAAAAAAAAAAAAAAAAAAGTAGCAACACAAAATAAAAAAAACGCTTTGGGTAATCAGATTCCAAGGGGGTTCTGCTAAAATATTTAAAAAACCAAAGCACTTTAAGTCCTCAAAATACCATCATTTAGTTTGGAAATGAATATACTTTCAAATGAATTAATAAAATAATAATGTACATTATATATTTGAAGAGTTTTAAGCAAATAGAGTGATATAAAAGGTGAACATCATAACACAGCATTTTCGGTAAGTTATTGCAAAAACCCTCCCGATTTGTAAATGCTCATACTATGTTTGTATTAAGAATTTTGTCATGAAATTTGGAAACTAATCCGAAGAGAAGTTACTTCTAATAGTTTGGAGTGTCTGAAATACTTTTGACCGCTGATTTTTTTTGTTATGTTAAAAAGACGAGTATTGAAAATTAAAAAAAAAAAATTTCATTGGACACCCACTGTTAAGTAAATCAATCTTTTTACTGTTTTTTATCCATTAAAAGTATAATTGTATGTTTGCTCTTTTGGTAGCTGGCAATTTAAAATGACCATATTCGAAAAAAAAAAAAAAAAAAAAAAATTGTTTCTATTTGAGTTTGGATAGAAAACTCTGTAGTAGATAGAAGTAATAACAGCGCAGTTGTAAACAGACTGTTTTTTGTTGAACAAACTTTGGAAAAAAAAAAAAAAAAATGAAAATATGAATATAAAAAATGTACTTAACACGTTTAGTTAGAGCAATTTTGTTATGAGAATATAATTAGTTTAATTGGAGCCATCCAGTTATCAAAATATAATTAAAACAATCCCAATCAGTTTGGTCTCATGAACTTTGTTCATTTTGCAATTTCTCACATATTTCTGGTGAAATTTTAAAAATATTTATATGGTTGAAAAGACAAGAAAATAAGCTTTTTAAATATATATCTTGTGTGCACTTTTATCCATTGCATTAGTTTTTAACTGTAAATTAAACAGTGTTTTGTTTTGAACAACTGAAAATGTAAAATATGATTTTTTTGGTTCATGTGTATGAGCGGTACCCCCCCCCTCCTTTTTTCTTTGTCTTTTTACAATTTTTTCAGCAGATTATTATTGAATGATAATACCAGATTATCAAACCAAAATAAAAAAATTGCAAAAATAAAAAACAAAAATCAATATTTAAATATTTATAAGAGTGCTCAGTTTCTAGTAAAGTTAAGAAATAAAACCATCTTAAACTGGAAAATTTAAAAACAAAATAATGTGTTACTCAGTATAAAAAGGGCAAGAAATGCAATTGGAAATAAAAATCAAATTCATCCAAAGTTTGTAAACGATTTGTCAGCTATAGCAGAAAGTTTTTGATATTTAAAGAGGTGGGCAAAAGATACTTGATATTTTTCCAAATGTCACATTTTCTGTTAAAGTGACGTCACTTGTTTTAAATAAATTTATTTTTATCTGTTTATCTTAAGTTTTGTAAAGTTTCACATCCTCATTTACCTATATTTGCATATTCAAAAGTACTTTGATGTTTAAAATCTAACCCATAACATTTTCAAAAGCCAATAACTATGAACCACTAACCAAAAATATGAGTATTAAATACCCTCTTAAAGAAAAACCAAAAACCTCCCTTAATCCCTCCTCCTAAAAACCTTCTTTAGCCCTAACAATAACGCTGAGTGGAAAACTCACTACCAAATAAAATTCCTCTGTAAGAGCTTAAAAAACAAACAAAAACAGATACCCCATTAAAGAAAAATGCACATGATCTCCTATAAAAAAAATTGGTTAACTGTCCTAAAACGCTAGAATGGCCTTGAAATGTTGAATTATTTCACATTAAATGCATTACAATTAAACTTTGAGTTCTCTAACTTATTTTCTTTTAATGGATACATGACATGACATGTGAAACTAAACCCCACTCTAAATTCTAAAATTTTTTTTTCTGTCAAGTCTTCAGGACATTTACAAAATTTCCCTTAGCCCTACCATTAACCCGAAGTCAGAGTGACAAGCTTCTCCATCCTCCCATGATTGCACAAAGACCCTCATAAAACCACACAATCATCAAAAAAATTTTTTAGAAAAAGTGCAGGATTTATCTTCCATAGAAAATATGGTTAATTGCTCTAAAATGCTAGAATAGCCAAAAATAGGGAATCACTATTTCAGGGTATTCACACATACTTGCCTAAAAAGGTAGATCACCTATTTTGGAGATGTGGGGGAGGGGGTTAAAATGGAAGGTGTTAATCTACAATAATACCAAAGAAATATTGCAATATATTCATTTTTAAATAGTCCTAGATTTCAATTTCAGTTTCTCATACATAAAATGCATTACAATTCAACTTTGAATTCTCTAACTTATTTTCTTTTAATGGATACATGACATTTTAAAGGAATTGCAGCATATCTCTGTGCATTTCCTGCAGATTATTTAGAAACCATTCATTTCTGGATGTTTTTAATGTCATATTCTAATTCCTTGCACAAAAATACACTTATATAGCACATTTCATTGCTTAATCTTATGTTTTAACAAAGATATAACATTTTTACTGAAAAAGTAGTGTAAAAAATGTGATAAAACTTATATGGTCTTAAAGAGGAAAAAAATATTCCTTAATTTTAATCATAACTAAAATATTTTAAATGATTCGTAATTTATCCAGTTCTTTCTCTGTATACCATTGAGATATTTTATTTCAATTTTTTCATATGTATTGCTAACAAAAGTCATCTTTACAGCATTCAAAGATCTTTTTGACCTGGCATAAAGAAATTCAAGACATTATATAAACACTACAGATTTTGTGCAATCACAGCAAAAGCATCACCAATGTAAAATAACCAAAAACAGACCATAATCTATGCAGAACCAATGAATGAGATTTATTGTGGTGAATTGTTTCAGAAAGTCACCAGAAGATGTGTAATAGCACAAATCTTTTGCACAAAATCTTCCCAGGATTTCATATTACTGATACAATTGAGTCCGATAATAGAACTCCGTTTATAGCTAAAGAATTTTAAGATTTCTTCAAAGAATTTTCTATCAGTCATGCCACAAAGCTCCATTCCATCCAAGATGGCTTCATAGATATGTTTATGTGAACATTAAGAAAATCAAATAAAACTGAAGAACTATCACAATTTCTAAATGTGTATCAGACAAAACTAATTTATCTCTGGCCAAGTCTTTATTTATCCCACTTTCTCTGAAACCCATACTTACCACTGCCTATGATTTCCTTGGCTTTCCTGTATCAACTAACTCTTCTCTTTAACTATTCTACA
Organism: Euprymna scolopes; assembly: GCF_053919585.1. Taxonomy (NCBI): domain Eukaryota; kingdom Metazoa; phylum Mollusca; class Cephalopoda; order Sepiida; family Sepiolidae; genus Euprymna; species Euprymna scolopes. The sequence goes on from NC_136488.1 coordinate 23,193,725, forward strand.
TTTAAGAGTTCTAGCCTAAAAATTGATCGTTTTTTTTTTTTTTTTTTTTATGTGACTATACCAAAAGTCTCCTCTTCTGCAAACAATCTTTTCTATTGTTTAGACCTCTGAAGTCAGAGATCATCCGAGTGGCTTTAAGACTTGCATTACACATCCATTGCATCAAAAATATAACACAGCAGAAATATTTATTAAACCTTAAATTAAAAAAAGTCATTGAGTAAATTAAATGTTATCAATATTATAAATCATAATCATAGCATTGAAGAATGATTAAAGAGAAGTTAAAATAAATGTCAGTTTTGTTTTAGTGATAAGGTATCACTTACCCTCTGCATGCAGACAAAATTTCTTCTGATAAATATTTAGAATAGATTCTGTTTACATTATGAAATACATGCACTAGGGAAAGTAATCTGAATGACAGCTTTATGTCAAACTTGCTTGAGACAGGCTTGAAGGTGCAGTAAACTGCAAGCTAAATGCACCCAATAGGATAGACACTGAGGTAACATGCGACCGAGAAAAGAGGTAGTGGTGGGGCGGACGACAGGCGTAGAAAAAACACCTGGGTAAACAAAAAAAAAAAAAAAAAAAAAAAAAGAAAAAGAAAAAAATGTTAGATAGGGCCAGACAGAGTGGTAATTGTAAAGGATACTTCTTTTGGCCAAGAGAGTTGTAAACGTTAATTGACCATGACAGCCTGATACGTGAGTGGAAGGAAGGGTACCAATGAAATTTCAATTTACAAAGTGACCATTGTTGGCTGCTCCCTGGTGGGTAAGTGGCCTCTATTGAAAAGACACGTGGCCTTTGTGGAATTGGATTTGGTTCATTTTTATGATCCCTCAAAGTTAATTGAACGAGACCATTCTGGTTTTAATGGCCCGTCAAATTCCATTAGGCACACGCCGGCTGAGATTGGGGGTCTGCATATTCTACTCAATTGCCAACAGAAGAAGAAACAGCCCCTTTTTTGGGCATAGGCCGCCTGGTGAAGATTTGAGTGACAGCGGTTCCGGCATCCTGATTGGCTAAAGGGCCGAATGAGAGAAAAAGAAGAAGATATAGCTCTTGCCCCCACAATATAAGCAGCGAGTTTTGAGCGCTAGTCACACAGAGACAGACAGACACACAGAGAGAGATCTGCTCCCCTGGGCTCGAACGAGCGAAAAAGCCGACTGCCTCATCGATTGACCCTGTCACGTAGCTATTTAGTTTTTATCGAAAAAGAAAGAACTTTGCAGTTAACAAACGGCCAGTCCCTAACTCAATAGCAAAGTACGAAACAATGATTGTAACCTTTTATGAATAACAAGGAATTTTGAATCAGGAAAAAACAAAAAAAACAAATATCGACCTTGTCTTTTTTTAATTTGTTTTGCATGATTGCAGAAATGCTTGACGAGTCTCTTTCAGGTACTGGCCGCTGACATTCTCATCCAGGAGACACGGAGACCAACGATCGGGGAGCGTTCCACCACTAGACTACACGCGGGTGACGTAAGTGTCACAGCTTGAGTATGAGCAAAACAAAAATGAGATTAACTTTTAAAACGAGATGAAGACATGCAGATTGCAGAGTATAGAATGTGTAGAGAAAATATTTACAAAGATTACATACGGAAAAAAATGGAGGAAAAATTGAAGATCACTTTCTTTCTTCTCCTACATCTAAGAAAACAAACATCAAAAAACAACACACTGTGGTTTTTGCTTAATTTAAGCTCAGACCAACAAAAATAAAACCTTTTTATTTTCCCAATAGAGTATAAGTAATCAAATTGCAACACTTCAACACTTGGTCTATGTCAGTATGGGTCCTAAAGCAAAAAGTAGTTAAAAACTATTGATTTAATAATTTTAGTATTAATTTCATTACTGAAACTAAAAAAACTAAATTAAAACTGAAAAACCTAAATTAAAACTAAAAAAAAAAATGGTTGAAACTTTTTATAGGATAGAAAAACTCACTGCTTTATATCGGGTTTAAAATCAGGATCAGGGTCTGCTTTTGAATCAACCTCATCAGGATCTGCTTTTGAATCAACATCATCAGGATCTGCTTTTGAATCAACATCATCAGGATCTGCTTTTGAATCAACATCAAGATCATCTGGATCAGCATCTTGATCTTCATTGGGTTCAACATAATTATCTTCATCAAGTTCAATTGTTTCATAATCATGATCTTCATCAGGTTCAATGTCTGTTTCAGCATCATATTCTTCCACAGCTGCCATGCATTTCTCGTGGTTAATGTCAGTTGAAGCTGCTGAAAAAGAAATTTGATTCACATAAATAGCTTGCATGAAATATTACAAAACAATTATCGTTATATACGAGAATAAGAAAAAAACACAAGGCCATAGTACAGTGTGCCAATAATGGAAAATATTCCATCTTTCAGTTAAAAATGAGGACTCTTGCATAATTTGACCCGGATTCTCGAGAATTCCCGTCAAGCATGGATCGGGCAAGACCGGCAATTATTGGTTTAAGCCGAGCATTGTTCAAATGTTGAAATGCTAAATCGACTTCTATTAATTTATTTCATGCAATGTTTTTAGTATTTTTTCAGTGATAAGGGGAGGGGGGGGGAGTTTTTTCTGATTATAAATTAATTTTTTAATTCATTAGCTGGGCGTTTGATTAGCCAATGAAAAAGCGCTATTGAAATAGAAGCAGCTGACTTTTGAATTGGAAGGAAGTGAATAAACAAAAAAATTAACAAACAAATTTAGATGCAAACTCATCAAAAAGATGATGGCAGGCACAGAAATAAATCTATGCATGTTAGAAAAAGAAATGAAAACACCAATGCAGATAATCTCATATTGTCAGAAGAAACTGCTGTCAAAACAAATGAGGTGCAAGAATTGTAAACACAAATGCTTACTAAAACAAAGATTGTGTGTTAAGGATGGTTTCTCCTGGAGATGCACAAATGGACAGTGCAGACAATGATCTCCTTGTGCAGAATCGTTTTTTTGCACGATCCAAGCTGGAGATTCCCACAATAATAAAAATCATTGATTTGTGGGCGTTCAAAATGGCTACCCTGAAAAACATGCGAAGGGAATGTGGTATTGTTTCAAAGTACTTATACAGACTGGAAGAATTTTCTGAGAGAAATTTACTAGGATTATTTCCTTAGGAATCCTCGGCAGATCGGAAGCCCAGGGCACACAGTCAAAATAGACGAGTCTCTTCAACCGAAGGAAACAGTGTAGGGAGAATCCTTGAATCGCTTTGGGTCTTCGACGGCTATGACATTACTGACAAGGAGGGTTTTTGGTGACTGTACCAAATCACAATGCTGAAACCCTCCTTCCAATAATAAATATATTCTGCCGGTGACTACAGTCATATCTGACTGTTGGAAGGCCTATAACAAAGTTGGAGGAGAAGGATTCCGCCACCTGAGAGTGAATCATAGTATGCATTTTGTAGACCCCGCACCAAAGGCAACAACGAACCACATCAAGATGTAGAAGGAAGCAAAACGGTGGAACAAGCAAGAATGCGGGACCTACCGGGAGCTTCTAGGTACATATTTACTTGAATTTATGTGGAGATAAAAATTCGGAAACGATCCTTCTTTTTCCCCCATCATTAATCACATTTCTAAAAGCTACCCGGTTGAGGAGCATTTCCTCTACTCTATCTCCTCCCTCTTTGCTGTCAATGGCTATTCGACAGTCAACTGAAGTAAAGATTCCTAAGGAAATATCCTCATCTCAAGAAAGTTCTTCCGCTGGCAATGAACAGACGTAAAATAAAAAAAGAAAAAATGGCGCTGCTGAAAGGGCATGGCGAACCCTTTTTGAGATGACAAGATGCCTACTTATTGAATCGAAATTAACGCATAGTTTATGGATGTATGCTTTAATGGCAGCAGCATATATCAGAAATAGATCGTTCAATAACAGACAGCGTTTGCTGTATGAAGCGTTTTGCGGTGTAAAACCTAAAATGAACAGAATGCATCTATTTGGTTCAGATTGTTTTGCATTTATAGAAAATACCAGTAAACTAAATACTAAAAGCGAAAAAGGTATATTTCATAGGTTACGATAAAAACAGTCCATCATATTTAATCTACTTTCCAACCCAAAATGCCATAAAAAGGGTTAGATGTGAAAAATTCAATGATGAATTAAATTTTAAAAATGGCGATCCAGTGGATGAAAAAACGTGAAATATTACCTAGCATCTTAATTGATCACAATGAAAATATTAATAACGATGACAATTACAGTAAAACTTCTGATGAAAATATTAAGCAGACACGTCGATACCCAATAAGGGAGCGAAAAAGGCCAGACTTCTCACAAATTAAAAAGATACAAGATTACACAGTGGATTACTGTTACTCTTTGAACAGCGCACCGGAAAGTTATAATGAAGCGATTAATTCAGAAAATTGCCAAGAATGGGAACAAGCTATGATATCCGAATTGAAAGCTTTATCTGAAAATAACACATCTGAAATAGTGGCAACTGTTGGTTCAACAGATAAAAATATAATTTCTTCATGCTGGCCCCCCCCCCCCCCAAAAAAAAAAAATCACAGCTTCTGGTAGTGAAACTTTTAAAGCAAGATTTGTTGCAAAAGGTTTTTCACAAATTTCTGCAGTGGAATATTTTACAACATTTTCACCAACGACAAATTTAACGACAATTAGAATTTTATTACAACTTGCCGCTCAATACAATTTAAAAATACAATCAAATGGATGTAAAAAATGCTTATCTAAATGCTCCGATTGACTGTGAAATTAACAGAATAAATAAATAGCAGATTAGAATTCAAAGAACACAAAATGGTCTTCAGAGTCAATATGACAATCCTTCATTTATAGTCACATTATTCATATTTTTCACCATTCATTTCTTTTTATTTAATCTCCTAAAATTTATTAGGTCACTTTCGAGCAAATAAAGTAAATGTTTTAGAAGGATGAGAGTAGAACTAGGGTCCTTATCCAGTAGTAGTAAATAAGCTTTACTTGCCAATATTTAAAAAATGAATATTTAATAAGTAATATGTTGGTTTTAAACAAATAACAGCGATTTGTGGAAATTATGTGGACTAGGTTTTAAATAGGAAATAGCTGCACACACATACTCACACACCAAATACTGAACTAAAACATTAAAGTTTCTTTTTGCTGTATTAATTCTTAGATACAACAATGTTCTTATTCTTTTTTTTTCGGGGGGGGGGGGGGGGTATTATGTTGCCACTTGGATTTAGTGGTTAGGTTAAGGGTTTTTTGTTTGTTCTTTGAGGGGGGGGGGGCTGTTGCCATGAGAGCTTACAGATAATAGTAGGGTAAAGGGGTGAGGGCAGCTGTTAACACCTAGATTTAAGATTAATAGTAAAGTTAAGAGAAAGTTGCTTTGTTATCACCCCCTCCCCCAATAGAATGTTTAACTCCCTTAAAGCAAAAGAAATTTGATTATAAGTTCTTAAAATGCTATTTAATTAGCCATTGACTGAATGAAGGGTGACCATTTTTGTGATGCAAAATTGATCCCTCATTCTAAATTAATTATGTTTTCTTTCCTCAGGTCTTTCATGCAGTTCACACATAATCACTTAGAAAGTAAAATGTCATACTTGCTGGTACCACTCATCTATGAGGAATTTCGTCACAAAATTTGGAAACCAATCAGGAAAAACATCAATCTCACTTATTGTTGGGGTACAAAATAAACTAGCCTGTTCATTTTTTTTTTTTGTTGTCTTGCAAAAAAAAAAAAAAAAAATGAAATAAAGACTTTAACATGACAAGTACCAAATATTTTTTTTAAATAATTTTCTTAGCCCAACTACTAAGTAAATAAATATTTTTATTTTTATGCATTAAAATTATAATTCTATGTTAATTTCCCTTTTCATAGTAACATCTTTTAATTACCCTATCCAACAAAAATATTAGACCCTTTTCAGCGAAAGAAAACTATTTGATTTGATCGCCCAGTTATAAGCTATTAGCCAGCAGTAGCAGCTGTTAGGGGTTTACTTCTAAATCAACAACAGTTTTGGAAACTAGGTTTTATTATAATGACTAGTGGGGGTACCTGGCATTTCCCAGGTGCAGAGAAGTGGTATACTAAGGCTATTATTGAGCAACCAACGCTCAGTCCTAAAAACAAATAATGAAAATAGCAGCGAGTACCCGTATGAGTGCAAAAAAAAAATAAATAAATAAATAAAATAAATAAAACAATATAAAAAAAATAAGCCACAGTCTCAGCCATGGCGACTTATGACGTCACGTGCCTTCGAAATAACATTTTATAAACATAAGCTAAGATTTGTAGACATATGACTTGCAAAAATATTGACGCAAAAATGGCCTAGTTGACCAGCACAGAATTAATCTTTTTGGCCAATTTTTAGATATTTTCCATCCGAGAGATCGATCTTTTTAGCGATACCGATGTAACCACAGTCCAATATGTCTGACAAAAGTGTTTAGCAGGCATACAAACACACATTTTCTCTTTTATATAATACCGGCGTTGCCCGGGTGTTTGTAGGTGTGTGTGAAAAAACTCCGAAATGTGAAAAAAAAAAAAAAACAGGTGCCTGTGAAAAAAAACCGAAGCCTTGATGACGCGCAGTTGGAAAATAGTAAAGTGTGAAAAAAAAAAATGTGCACGTTTTTGATTGACGTGACGGCGATAGCTATTCAGCAATTAGCATTTTGTGCGGGACAGTTTTTAATGAGGTCAATAAATCGGTTTGTTTGTTTTTAAAAACCCGCTCCCTCGTCTCGAAATGAAAGCTACCGTCTGATATGACGAAGTCGACATTGACCAAACGTTACTTATCTCTCTAGAGACCACTGGCTCTGGGCCTGTGATTAGAGTCGAGTTTCGCTTTTTTTATACCGAAAACCGAATGTAACGCGTGCCGATGCGGGAAATGTAACGTTTGAAAGTCAATAAAATTAAATAGACAGGCGAGCTCCGAGGTTAACTGTGAGATATTACAATTTATAGATGATATAAAAAGTTTTAAGAAGTTGTGAAGCGAGCGAGCGCTTCTCTGAAAGAAGCCTTTTGTGGACATCGAGGAAAAGCGTACATACATACATTTTCGCTTTTATATTTATAGACTAGCGGGGGGGGGGGGGTACCCGGCGTTGCCCGAGTGTAGGGGGGGGGGTAAGTAATAACCCTGAAACGATGTTTAAAAAAAAAAAAAAAAAAAAAAAAAAATCGCTGTGTGTATGAAGGGGGGGGGGATAAACTAAAGAATAAGCAAAGTAAAAAACGTTGCCCGAGTGTTTAAAGATGTAAAAGAAAAAAAAAAATAGTTTTCGTCGGGAGGCGGGATTGAACCCGGAAGCCTTGACGCGGAGCTGAAACAAACGCCAACCACTTAACCGTCTAGGCCAAGAGTAAGAGGAATTGATTAGAGTGTTAAAATAAGGCTTATAAAGCGAGTGAAAGAGGTTTGATTGACAGATAGACGCTAAATGAGGTAATCGCGGGAGCGTTACGAGATGATGTAGCAGTATTTTATTTAATGTGGGACAGCTTTTTGGGTTTGTTTACTTTGTTTCAATGCAGGGCAGTTTTCGCTTCCCCAAGATGATGGTGGGGGGGGGAAACCGACTCCCCAAATGAAAGGGGATTAGCAATTGTTTGATATAAGGAGTTTAGCCCCACATTGATCAAAGCTGATTTTTTATGGACGTTCCCGGCGCGATGCCGAGAGCAGCTTGTTAGCTTTTGAATTAGTTTTGCTTTTTATACGAAAAAGCCGAATCAACACGTGAGAAGCCAAAATAGCAATAATTTTGTAAAAGTCGCTGTAAGTAAATCTAGACGTTACACGCGTTACCAAATCCTAGATATTATTATCTAGGGGGTATATAAACAGTTCTAAGTGATCGTAACCCCCCTGGGAGCATGTGCGAAAAAAGCATTTGCGAGACATACACGAAATGGTCACACACATTTTGCCTTTTATATATCTAGACTAGCGGGGGGTACCCGGTGTCAACCGGGTGTTTGGTTCCAAAACTCCAGCAGGGGGCGGGGAGGTTAAAATAAAAAAAAGTTTTGGTAGGTGAGTATGAAGATCGAACCCTTGAGGCAAAGTTGGAAATTAAAGTATGAAGAACAAAAAAAAAGTGCAACGTTAACCACTGGGCCACCACGACATAAAACGGGATTACGTTTGAATTTATTTAAAAACAGAATTAACACGTGGCCGTAATAAAAGTTAACTCTGCTGCTTTTATTTGACCTCATTAATGAGGTCAAATAGAAGTAGCGGTTTGTTTACCCAACTTCGACTCGTTTTTTCCCCAACATGTTGGGAGGGGGATATAAGGAGTTTGGCCCCACATTGATCAAAACTGATTGCTTCTGGACGTTTCCAGGTGCAATACCGAGAACGCACGGTTTGAATTTAGTTTCACTTTATTTATACTAAAAAGCAGGACAAACAGGCGACACAGCGAAATAGCGCGAATCTCATAAAGTCGGCATAAATAAATTTAGAAGTGACCCGTGTTCCCAAATCCTAGATATTATTATCTAGGGAGTATATAAATAGTTCTAAGCGATCGTAACCCCCCCCCCTCGGGAGCGTGTGCGAAAAATGCCTTTGCGAGACATACACAAAATGGTCACACACATTTTGCCTTTTATACATATAGACTAGCGGGAGGTACCCGGCGTTGCCCGCGTGTTTAGAGGTGTGTGCTCTTGGGCAGATGGGATGGGGGTGGGGTATTAATCAAAACATAAGAATAAGCGAAGTAAATATTTTTAAATATTAAAAATGTAAAACTTAAAAAAAAAAAAAACTAACGTAAGGCAAACGAACGATGTTAAATGTAAAAATCGGAAAAACAAAAAAAGAAAACGCGAATGTGATGGAAAAATAAAACAGAAAAACGAACGTTAAAACTTCTTTAAAAAATCTGAAAAATAAAAACAAAAAAAAACATAGAACGTGAAAAATGGCTTAAATAACCCTGTATCAATATCAAAAATTGAAAAAAAAGTCACCTCACACCACGATTCGAACCCAAAACCTTTAGATAATGACCCCGCCCTCTAAGCAACTAAGCTAAGACGATGTTGACGAAATTGGATCGTTTTTTTTTTTAAATATTTAAACTAAATCATGTTCTGACGTCATTTGCACATGTGTAGAAGCCAACTTGTCATGAGAGAACGGTTTTTGCTGACCCCTCCCTGTAGAAAACTGATGATTTTAGGGTGAAGGAATTAATGTTTTTGCCTAATTTTTCGATATTTGTCGGGCGAAGGTTTGAACTTTAAAATGATACCAATCTCGTGCAAATCTGTGACCTGTGTTGAAAGTTTTTGCGAGACATACACACACATACATACAAACACACACTTTTGCTTTTATATATATAGACTAGCGGGGGTACCCAGCGTCGCCCGGGTGTTTGGAGGTGTGTGTGGTTTTGGGTAAATCAAAATTCCAGGTGGGGAGGGGGGTTAAAATAAAAAAAAAGTATGAGGATTGAACCCGAACCCTGAGGCAAAGTTGGAAATTAAAGTGTGAAAAAAAAAAAAAAAAATGTGCGAGGTTAACTATTGGGCCACCACGAAATACTAACGGAAACACGTTTGAATTTATTTAACTATTTAGAATTGGCAGGTGCACGTTTTAATGAGGTCAGTCAACTTTGACTGCGGGGTAGTATTTCATTTACTGCGGGAACACTTTTTTCATTTTTATTTTCCCAAGATGTGATGTGTGGGGGGGGGAACAGCTCCCCATAAAAGGGGATTGTCCAAATTGAATAGCAACTGTCTGATATAAGGAAAATATTTTCACATTGATCAAAGCTGATTGCTTTTGGACATTTCCGGCAATCACGACCGGAAAAATACCACCAGAATTAGTGTCGCTTTTATTATACAAAAAAGCCTAATCCACATGTGGTGAGTGAAAAATGTTGAATATTTATCTTTTCAAAGTCGAGCAAATTAAATAGACAGGCGACCTCCGTTGTTAACTTGTAGATATTATGATTTATATGTGACTAGCAAAAGTACCCGTCATTGACTGGGTTCAAAAACAGCCTACAGAAAATGGACTGATTTATGAAAGTACTAGCAAGGGGTACCCGGCGATGCCCAGGTTTGTTGAGTAAATCAAAACTCCGGGGAGGGGGGGGGTTAAAATAAAAAAAAAGTTTTGGTAGGTAAGTATGAGGATCGAGTCTGAACCCTTGAGGCAAAGTTGGATATTAAAGTGTGAAAAAAACAAAAAAAAGTGCAATGTTAATCACTGGGTCACGGCAACATACAACGTAAACACGTTTGAATTTATTTAACTATTGACAGGTGGCCGCAATAAAAGTTAACTCTGCTGCTTCCATTTGACCTAATTAATGAGTCACGCAGTTAACTTTTGCTGTGAGGCAGCGTTTGGGTTTGTTTACCCAACTTTGACTTGTTTTGTTCCCCAACAGATGTTGGGGAGGGGGAAACCAGCTCCCCATTTTCCAGATTGAATAAGAATTGTCTGATATAAGAGGAGTTTGTCCCCACATTGATCAAAGCTGATTGCTTCTGGATGTTTCCCGGCGCGATGCCGAAAACGCACCGTTTGAATTTAGTTTCACTTTATTTATACTAAAAAGCAGGACAAACAGGCGACAGAGCGAAATAGCGCGAATCTCATAAAAGTCGACTTAAATAAATCTAGAGGCGACCCGCGTTCCCAAATCATAGATATTATTATCTAGGGGCTATATAAACTGTTCTAAGCTATCGTAACGACCCCGGGAGCATGTGCGAAAGAAGCCTTTGCGAGACATACACAAAATGGTCACACACATTTTGCCTTTTATATATATAGATATAAAAAGTTTTAAGAAGTTGTGAGGCGACCGACCGCTTCTCGGAAAAAAGCCTTTTTTGGACATACACAAAAAGCAAACATACATACACACATTTTCGCTTTTGTATATATAGAAGAGTAGTGGGGAGTACCCGGCGTGGCCCGGGTGTTTGTAGGTGTGTTTTGGGGGAGGGGAGGGGATAAAAACAACCCTGCTTTAAAAAAAACAAAAAACAAAAAAAAAAAGAAACGTTGGCCAGGTGTTTGGAGGTGTAAAAGAAGAAAAAAAATTTTTGTAGGAAAGTTGGCTTGAACCCCGAACCTTTGACATGGAGGTGGAAACGAAATGGAAAAACACCCTGAGACCCAACCATCTCGGTTACGAGAGAAGAGAAATGAAAAGCATCTTAATTTAACCTTAATAAAATGAAATTGACAGGTGCGAGAAACTTGAGTCGCGTGATATTTGACCTTGAAACCTGACACGGCTGCAAGTCAGTTTTCGCTTGTTTTATACTGAAAAGCGAAGGAAACACGCGGCGATTGAAATATCTGGAAAAAATAGCACGTGAAAGTCGGGCAAATTAAATACACACGACCCCTCCCGTTCTTAAGTCGTAGATATTATCATTCAGACGTGATATAAAAACTTTTAAGAAGTGAGCCCAGCGAGAAGGCCTACGAAAAAAGCCTTTTGCAGACATACACAAAAAGCGAACATACATACATACATACATACATACATTTTCGCTTTTATATGTATAGACTAGTAGGGGGTACCCGACGTTGCCTGGGTGTTTGGAGGTGTGTGTGTAAAAAAAAAAAAAATGTTGGCCAGGTGTTTGGAGGTGTAAAAGAAAAAAAAAGGTTTTAGTAGGAAGGTAGGATTGAACCCTGAAGCCTTGACACAAAGGTGGAAACGAAAGGGAAAAAAAGCCAGCCACCTAACGATCTCGGCCACGAGGAGAGGAATTGATAAGTATGTCAAGTTAAGGTTTATAAAGTGAAATATACAGGTGCGAGGAAGTGGCGTGATGTTTGCCCAAGTTTTGCACTGCAAGCCACTTACTGTTTCCCCCGCCCTATTATTCGCTTTTCAAAGACGTGGCGAGCTGGTAAAAGTTGGGCAAATTAAGTCGTAGATATTACGATTTAGACGTTATATAAAAAGTTTTAGGAAGGAGCGAGCCGACCGAGAATGCTGACAAAAAAATTATATATTTTATATATATAGATTAGCGGCGGTATCCAGTGTTGCCAGGTGGTTAAAGGTGAGTAAATAAATTAATGGGGGTAAATCAAAACAAAAGCCATACTCTGTTTAAATATTATAAAAAAAAAAAAAATAAATAAATAAAACAATGTTAAAACTTCTTAAAAAATTTTTTTTTTTAAAATCGAAAAAAAAAAAAAACAAAAACCAAAAAAAAAAAAAAAACGTAATGCAGACAAACGATGCTAAAATTTCTTAAAATAGGGGGAAAAAAACCCCAAAGAAAACGCGAATGTGATGGAAAAAAACGAATAACTTCTTAAAAGAAATCTGAAAAAAAAAAAAAAACAGTGAATGTGAAAAATGATATAAATAACTCTGTTTCAATATTAAAACTTTAAAAATCGAAAAAAAAAACAAAAAAGACATCTCACATCACGATTTGAACTTACAACCATTAGATAATGAAGCTGCGCTTTAATCAACTGAGCTAAGAGGACGTTGACAAAATTGGGTTGTTTTTTTTTAATATTTAAACTAATTCAAGTTCCGACGTCATTTGAGCATATGTAGAAGCCATCTTGTCATGGAGATACGATTTTTTTTTTCCCACCCCTTCCTGTAAAAAAGAGAGCCATTGAGGATGAAGGAATTAATGTTTTTGGCTAATTTTTCGATATTTGTCTTGAAAACGATACCTATCTGGCAAAAATTCATGGCCTCTGTCAAAAGTTTTTTGCGAGACATACAAACACACGCACACAAACACTCATTTTCGCTTTTAGAAAAATATATAGATTGGGGGGGGGGGGGTATCTGGCGTTGCCTGGGTGTTTGGAGGTGCGGTTGGGGAGGGGTAGATCAAAACATGGCCGGGTGTTTGGAGGTGTAAAAGAAAGAAAAAAGTTTTAGTAGGAAGGTAGGCTTGAACCCCAAAGCCTTGACGCGAAGATGGAAACAAAAGGGTAAAAAAGCCAGACACCTAATCATCTCGCCCACAACGGGAGAGGAATTGATAAGCATGTTAAGTTAACGTTTATAAATTGAAATTGACAGGTGTGAGAAAGTTAAGTTGTGAGTTAAGATTTTGTGCAGGACAGCTTTTACCGAACTTTGGGGAATGAAAAGCAGCCCTCCCATTTAATAGGGGAGTGTCTCGAAATGAAAGCAACTGTCTAATATGATGGTGAAAAGCCGACATTGAACAAACGTTACATCACTTTCTGGAGACCACTGGCCGTGGGCCAGGGAGCTAATATTCGAATCGAGTTCCACTTTTTTTATACTGAAAAACAAAAGCAAAACACGGCGATCCAAAAATGTAGAATATTTAACGTTTCAAAGTCAGGCAAATTAAATAGACAGGCGACCCCCGTTGTTAACTCGTAGATCTTATGATTTAGATGTGATATAAAAAGTTTTAAGGAGCGAGCCGACCGATCGCGTCCCGGAAAAAAGCCTTTTGCAGACACACACAAAAATACAGACACACACACACATTTTCGCTTTTATATATATAGACTAGCAGGGGTGCCTGGCGTTGCCCGGGTGTTTAGAGGTGTGTGTGCTCGGGGGGGGGGTTAAATCAAAACAAAAGAATAAACAAAGTAATAACCCTGTTTAAATATTATATAAAAAGAAAATGTTAAAATTTATTAACAAAATCGTTGCCTGAGTGTTTGTGTCGAGGGGGGGGGGTTAAAAAAGTTTGGGTAGGTAGGTAGGATCAAGCCTGAAGCCTTGAGGCAAAGTTGGAAAATAAAGTGTGAAAAAAATATGTGACATGTTAACCGCTCGCCCAGCAAGAAAGAGTAACTGAAACAGGTTTGAATTTATTTAAGTAGAAACAGAAATGACAGGTGTCAGAACTTAATGACTTACTGAGGTCAAATAGAAGTAGCGGACTGCTGGGAAGTTTTTTTGGGTTTGTTTACCCAACTTTGGCTGGTTTTGTTTCCCCAAGATGTTGGGGGGAAACCAGCCCCCCATAAAAAGGGGATTGTCCAAATTGAATAGCAATCGTCTGATATAAGGAGAAACTTTGCATTGATCAAAGCTGATTGCTTTCTAATGCGAACTTCGAATTAGTTTTGCTTTTATATATAGACTAGCGGGGGTAAATCAAAACAAAAGAATAAGCAAAGTAATAACCCTGTTTACATATTATAAAAAAAAAAAAAAAAAAAAACGAACATTATGCAAACGAATGATGTTAAATTTTCTTAAAATCAGAAAAGCAAAAAATAAAAAATAAAATGCGAACGTGATGGAAAAAAAACAAACAAAAGAAAAATGAACAATGTTAAAACTTCTTAAAAAAATCTGAAAAATGAAAACAAAAAACAACGAACACAAAAAATAGGTGTGTGTGTTGGCGGGGGTAGATGGAAACTAAAAGTAATAAACCTGTTTAAATATACAAAAAAACAAAAACATAAAAACAGCAAAAAAAGTTTTGTGAGGGAGGAAGGCTCGAACCCAAAGCCTTGAGGTTAATAGTCTGACGACATAGAAGGCAGTGACTTTAGAAGAGTCGAAAATAAGTGTTTATGAACCCAAGTCGTTTTCTAGGTCAAATCTCATGCCAGAGCAGCAGCAGGAGGAGCAGTAGAGAGAAAACGAATTCACAGCACAAATTTTGTAAGATAAAAGTGGCTGAAATAAAAGATTTTTACAATGTTTTGTAATTGTTAGATATTATCATCTCGATAGCATATAAAAAGCTCTAAGAATGAGTGAGGAAGCCAAGAACCAGCCGGAAAAAAGCCTTTGCCGGACATACAGAAAAAATGTACACACACAAACATTTTGGCTTATATATATATATATATATATATATATATATAGCGAGGGGAACCCGGCGTTGCCCGGGTGTTTGGAGGTGTGTGATTTTGGGTAAATCAAAACTCCGGGGGTTTTGTTAAAATGAAAAAAAAATGTTTTGGTAGGTAAGTATGAGGATCGAACCCTTGAGGCAAAGCTGTAAATTAAAGTGTGGAAAAAAAAAAAAAAAAAAAAAAAAAAAAAGAGTGCGACGGTTTTAACCATTGGGCCACCGCAAGATGCTAACGGAAAGATGTTTGAATTTATTTAATTACTTGGATTTGGCAGGTGCACGTTTTAATGAGGTCAACTTTTGACTGCAGGGTAGCATTTCATTTAGTGCGGGAATGTTTTTTTTTTCTTCCCCCCCCCCCAAGACAAACGAACAATGTTAAATGTAAAAATTGGAAAAACAAAAAAGAAAAACGAACGTTAGAACTTATTTAAAAAATCTGAAAAATAAAATTAAAAAAAAAACATGTGAAAAATGGCTTAAATAAGCCTGTTTAAATATTAAAATTTTTAAAAATTGTTGGGTACTCAGCGTTGCCCAGGTGTTTTTGGGTGTTAATGAAAGCCTAAGAATAAGCGAAGTAAAAAAAAAAAAAAAAAAAAAAAAAAAAAAGAAAAACGAACGTTACGTGAAAAATGGCTTAAAAAATCCTGCTTCAATATTAAAATTCA
Organism: Euprymna scolopes; assembly: GCF_053919585.1. Classification (NCBI taxonomy): domain Eukaryota; kingdom Metazoa; phylum Mollusca; class Cephalopoda; order Sepiida; family Sepiolidae; genus Euprymna; species Euprymna scolopes. Next base: position 23,209,303 of record NC_136488.1, read on the forward strand.
AAAAATCAAAAAAAAAAAAAAAAGAAAGAAAAAGACATCTCACACCACGATTCGAACCCAAAACCTTTAGATAATGACCCAGCACTCTAACCAACTGACCTAAGACGACGTACACGAAATTAGGTCATTTTTTAAAATCTTTAAACTAAATCAGGTTACGACGTCTTATGATGCATGCGTAGAAGCAACATGAGCGATGAGAGTTGGAAATTAAAGTGTGAAAAAAAATCCGTACAACGTTAAACACTGGGCCACCGCGACATACAACGGAAACACGTTTGAATTTATTTATTTAAGTATTGACAGGTGGCTGCAATAAAAGTTAACTCTGCTGCTTCCATTTGACCTAATTAACGAGGTTAAATAGAAGTCACGCAGTTAACTTTTGCTGCAAGGTAGCGTGTGGGTTTGTTTACCCAACTTTGACTGGGTTTTTCCCCAACAGATGTTGGAGAGGGGGAAACCAGCTCCCCATTGTCCAGATTGAATAGCAATTGTCTGATATAAGAGGAGTTTGTCCCCACATTGATCAAAGCTGATTGCTTCTGGAGGTTTCCCGGCGCGATGCCGAGAACGCATGGTATTTTTATACTAAAAAGCAGGACAAACAGGCGACAGAGCGAAATAGCGCAAATCTCATAAAAGTCGACGTAAATAAATGTGGAGGCGACCCGCGTTCCCAAATTGTAGATATTATTATCTAGGGGCTATATAAACAGTTGTAAGCGATCGTAACAACCCCGGGAGCGTGTGTGAAAAAAGCCTTTGCGAGACATACACGAAATGGTTACACACATCTTGCCTTTTATATATATAGACTAGCAAGGGATACCCGGCGATGCCCTGGTGTTTTGAGGTGTGTAGTTTTGGGTAAATCAAAACTCCGGGGAGGTGGGGGGGGGGATTAAATAATAAAAAAAAAGTTTTGGTAGGTGAGTATGAGGATCGAACCCAAACCCTTGAGACAAAAACCGTGCGACGTTAACCACTGGGCCACGGCGACATACAACGGAAACACATTTGAATTTATTTATTTAAGTATTGACAGGTGGGCACAATAAAAGTTAACTCTGCTGCTTCTATTTGACCTAATTAATGAGGTCAAATAGAAGTCACACAGTTAACTTGGGTTTGTTTACCCAACTTTGATTGGTTTTTTCCCCAACAGATGTTGGGGAAGGGGAAATCAGCTCCCCATTGTCCAGATTGATTAGCAATTGTCTGATATAAGAGAAGTTTGTCCCCACATTGATCAAAGCTGATTGCTTGTGGACGTTCCTGGTGCGATTGCCGGGAACACTGCCTTAGCTTTGAATTAGTTTCGCTTTATATATGAAAAAGCTGAACTACCACAAGACGGGCTGAAATAGCAATAATTTTGTAAAAATCGCCGTAAATAAATCTAGACGCTACCAGCATTCCCAAATTGTAGATATTATTATCTAGGGGCTATATAAACAGTTGTAAGCGATCGTAACCCCCCCCCCCCGGGAGTGTGTGCGAAAGAAGCTTTTGCAAGACATACACGAAATGGTCACACACATTTTGCCTTTTATATATATAGATATAGACTAGTGGGGGTACCCAGCGTTGCCCGGGTGTTTGGAGGTGTGTGTATGTGTGTGTAGGGGATGGAGGGGGGGGGGGTAAAGAATAAGCGAAGTAATAACCCTGCTTAAAAAAAAAAATAATAACCCTGTTTCAATATTAAAAATGTAAACATCGAAAAAAAAAAATGTATCTGATATCTCAGATTGAATCTGCAATCTTAAGATAACGATGATGTCACTTTAACCATTGTGCTATGAACGCGTGGGTAGTTTGGCTTTTATAATATTTAAACGAAACAGTGTTTGTGCGTAGAAATCTTGTCATGAAGGAACGATTTTTTTTCACCTCTCCCTGCAAAAAAAAAAAAGAGAGCCATTGAGGATGAAGGAAGAAATGTTTTTAGCCAATTTTTCGATATTTGTTGTCGGAAGGTTCAAGCTTGAAAATGATACTGATCTGGCAAAAAACACTCACTCCAAATGTGAAACACACAAACTAACACACATTTTCGCTTTTATATATATGTATGTATAGATGCAACACAAAACCTGGCATGATTTAAAGAAAATTATAAAGAGGATAAAAACGTACACTATATATACTTACGGTCTTGTTTTTGTAAAATTTCCAAAACTGACTTGATACATTTGGAGCGAGTATCTGACTTCTGATTTTCAAGAAAATCCAAGAAATATGTTTCAGCTTTACTAAAAAAAAAAAAAAAAAAATATAAGACATTTTTTAAATTAACTTTTGAAAGTATGCTTATGAAATAAAATCTCATAATTAACCAAGATGAGAAAAGATAGAAAGGACAAAGTTTTATTAGCAGACGCTGCTCTCAAATAGTTCACAAAGAACAATTGTATTCTTAGTATCGATCACATTGAGGACTGAACCTTCAACCTCCAAAAGAGGGTCACTTAGAATTGAATTTTACCTAGTACTTTATCCGTTATGCAATTGAGTATGACTTAGACTTCTACCTGGTCACCGCCAACAAAAAAAAAAAAAATGTTGCATTTGAAATTCCATGCAGATTTCAGAGTTCAACAGAAAGAGTCCAGAGTTTGACATGGTACACTTGAAGATGGTCGGACATTACATAGGCCGAAACGTTATGAGAATAACACTTAAAATGAGAACAGTAGTCCAAATAATCCAATTTATCAATCTTCATCTCAAAAATTCAGAAACATGAACATTTTAATAAAATATTTGTACTTTTAAAGTGATATATTCTTTTATTTCAAAAATTCATTCTTAACATAAAAAAGTGGGGGGTTTTGTTAACTATTCTGCACTTTCAACACTGAACAAGTAAAAAAAAAAAAAATTGTCATCACAGACTCATTTTTATTTTTTTTACAAGAATACGATGGGTGTGCTTTTTATTTATATATATACTAAAAGATGTATCCAGCGTTGCCCAGTATTAAACGTTATATTAAATGCCTTTAAAAAAATGAAGTAAGAAACAAAAAAACATGTGCATGTGAGTATTATGTTTTCCTAAACAGTTCACTTCTTGTAAGTAAAAAAAAAAAAAAAAAAAATACTCGAGCTGAGATTAAAATCAAAACCAGTAGACAGTGAGTCAAGTACGATAACTATTAGGCCAGTTTGAAATGATCTTTAAAAAGTGTTTTCAAACCTATTTATTCTTAACATAATGAACGATTTGCGTATGTGCAGTCGTGAAACAGTTGACAAGCATAAAAATCCGATGACTCCCAAGTACCAATTTTGACCCCTTAGTAGCCTCTTTTTCCAGATGAAGACCGATTAAAAAGCTTTCTGCATGTCTGAATACTCTATATAACAAATTTCAAGTCTGTAGATCAAAAATTTGTTGAGTATAGAGGTTAAGTCTCCTCACACACACTTGTTCACTTTTATATATATATATATATATATATATATATATATATATATATATATACTGGCAAAAGTACCCGTCGTTCACTGGGTTCAAAAACAGCCTACAGAAAATGGACTGATTTATGAAAGTATGATAGGTTATGAAAAGGAAGGATTATAAATTTGGGTTGAATTTGGGTGTATCAAAACCAAAGCAAAATATGATGAAAGTAAAAATAAAATACATAAATCCCATAATTTATTATACCATACCTGTTCACACTGAAACACTTATCACAATATTCTGTGGATCTATATTAAAAAACCTTGTTAAACTTTGTGACATATTTCTGCTATGGAGGTCAGGTGCGAACGAACACCCCATAATTTTATTATACCATATTTCTTCAAACTGAAACATAATTATCAAATTATACTTACACAGATAGATATGAAAAGTCCTTATTAAAGTTTGTGCCTATTTTCATTCTATGGAGGCCAGGCATGAACGCAGACCCCACAATTTTATTATACCATCCCTATTTAAGTTAAAACATACTTATCAAAGTATTCTTATGTACATCTATATCAAACACTTGTAAACTTTTTTTTTTTTTAAATTTTTACATTTTTTATTTCCATACTTTGTGGACCAGGCGTGAACGCAGACCTCACAGTTTTAATGAACCACCGTTCTGCCAGATCAAACATACCTATTCCTGTGTCTCGATACATCTTCTATCATTATATGTAATCAGTTTTTTAAAATAGTCAACCATATAGGAGCCTATTCGTGACCAGACACACACACACACACAGTTTTATATATATATATATATATATATATATAGATATATATATATATATATATATATTCTACATGAATGCAATGTAAATTTAAAGTAATTTTAGTGCGCATATCATTTGCTTAAAAACTGCTTTAAAAATTGTATAAATTATAATCATGAAAACGAAATAAAGTAAAATAAAGCAAGTTTCAGCTTATTTATTCAAATGTAACATATCTTTAGACATTTTGCATGCATAACTAGAAATAAGTCTCTTTACTTTTATATTATCTTTATTATTATTACATGTGTACATCAATCAAAAATGATAAAAAAAATTATGCTTCAGTGTTCATATAAACTAACATTTAAATTGGAAAAGTTTAAAGAAATCAGATAAAAAAAGTTTTAAGAAAAATAATGTATCAATTAAGGAAAAAAGAGGAAGAACGAAGGAAAATGTCTCATTATGGAAATAGTGAAGAATTCTTTCAAAATCCATTCCAGATGGTATTCAGATTCATACACTATGAACCCACAGGTGCAGGTTACACTACTGCATTGCTTCTAACACCTTTCCAGCATAAAGAACAAGAAATCTAACCAGAGTCCCTTAGGATTGTAGACAACAGGCACATACCATTACTTTAGTTTTAAGCAAATTCACTCTCAATCCATTCTGTGCAATTCACTTTGGGCTCACTATGTCTATCTCCTGGACATTCAAAAACATTGAAAAACACAGACTATTTTTTACTGCTATTCTTACTTCGTTTTAACACCATACAATGAAGAAAAAAATATCCTCAAGAAGGCATATAACATCAAAAAATTTTGATTTTAAACAAATAAAATCTTTATTTTATATAAAAAAAATCTTTGTGTTGTATTTAGCTTATAAACATAAAATATACTATTTTAATTCAAAATAATTTTATTTCATTTGCTGCAGCCAACATTTTGCTCTGTTATAACCACAAAAAAAAAAAAAAAAAAAGCATGCATGATCCTCCATGAGTGTACAGTGAACGAGGCATAAAAAAAAAAAAAAAAAAAATGACTACCCTCCCCACCCCTCACCATCACCAGGGGGGAGGGCATCAAATCCTGGTGAAAATGAACAAACAGTGCAGTTTTAGGCTTTAACATATGTGAGTTTGAGTTCTGCACCATGAAAAAAAAAAAAAAAAAAAAGACTAAGTCCATCACCCACCTATTTAGCCCCAAAAGTCTTCAAGGTTTTAACATATTTTAATTGGAGTTCAGCACCACGCAAAACTGCTAAATAGACATACACAGAAAATTTTGGACAAATATGGTAAAATAGTCCCAAAAATGGAATGTTTTTATTAGCCCTAAAAAAGCCCCTGGGGCACACCCAAAAGTTATCGCAAAGCATAGACAAACAAAATTATATAGAAATCAATTAGTTACAACTTTCCAGAAAGTTCTATAAAAATCCAAGGCATCAATTTTTTTTTAATAAACACTGAAGTGTCAGTTTTAGCCATTTTAGCCCGAAAGACACTCCTGGGGAGGCAACCGGAGCTTTCCTGGAAAATCCGTTCTGTTACTTTTTTTATTTACTCATATCATGTTTAATGTTTGTGCAAAATTTCAAAAAATTCCAATGTGCAGTTATTGAAAAAAGTGCGGACAGACGAACAGACAAGGGTGAATTTACAGGTCCACCCTCCTTTTGTCAGGGGACAAAAAAAAAAACCATTGCCAGTCTACATGAATTTCAAGAGATTTGAAACCCTAAAACTTGCTAAAATGTTTTTTTCTTCAAATTTATATTGGAACACGGTTACACACATATTACTCTTAAGAAGTTTTGATTAATCAGGTAAGATTTTTTTTTTTTTATTTGTAGAGGAGGGGGACACCTTTTATAAAGGCCACTCTGGGATGAAGTGTAATGAGCATTAGATAGACTGCGAGACAAAACTGTGATGATCAGTCATGGTGGAACTTGGGTAGGGTTTAATTATATAAGATGACAGCTCTAGAAGAACTTAATTAAATTAGACTTAAAAACAACCATATTATAGTCAGCTGGGTTTGGTTTGCTTGTTTTACAGCATATCAACCCTTTTCGGGTTATTTAATGCCGAATCCAGTTATTTTGGAAACACTTTTTATCCTTCAAGTTCTTTATATCTTTAAATATTTATTTGTAGAGCTTGGTTTGGTTGTTTTATGGCATACCAACCCCTTTCGGGTTATTTAATGTCGAATCCAGTTATTTTGGAAATAGTATTCATGTTTCATCCAGTTATTTTGGAGAATGTTTTTATTCTTCAAGCACTTTGTATCTTCAATCGCTAATTTGTAGTGTTTGGTTTGGTTGTTTTACAGTGGATTTTATCGTTTTTGTTCTCTGCCCTGCAGAACATGAATAAGTTTTGCAATGGGAGAGAGAAAAGAGTTACAGTAATGATGTTTGGTGCATTTTAAGTTAGAAAACAAGTTAGGAAGTGGGGAAGATAAAAGGGGGGAAAAGGTGGGTTGCTGTTTTTGGTTTTAGTTTTGCAGAACATAAGTTTTGCAAAAGGAAGTAGAAAAATAAAAAGCACGAATGTTAAGTGCATTTTGTCTTAGGACGCCAATATCTTCAGACAACCTGATATCGTAGCACCAGTAGTCAGCTGGGAAGCAGCATTTTGTTCCACAAGCAGACAGTTCTGAGAAAAAGAACTTTGCTCATGAAAATCTCGATTAGTTTTAGGCACAGACAGAGTAAAGAAATTATTGACAGTTGTTGTAGCTAGATGAGTGTTCTTTTTGCAAATGTTTTACAGGGGTACCGTAGTTTGAAGCTCAGGCAAATATCAATCATGAAAATGACATCTCTTCTGTGAGAAAGAGACAGTAAGGAAGTTAAAAGGAATTCACTTTCAAGATTTAATATTGAAAAATATAATTAGAAAATCACTTTGTCTTCCCTTCTCAACACTGACGTTACCATTTCTTGAATTGTGATAGCCTTCTAATACTCCCCTAAAATATATATATATATATACACACACACACACACACATACATACTGTGATTGGAAAATAACTCCCTATATTTGAAATTTGTTATTGAAATATAATTCTTAGAAGGAAAGGCGGCAAGTTCTCATTCGTGATATTTTTGATGATGGGAAAATTACTATTTTCTGAGTCAGCTGTTTTGAGTTGACGATATGTGAAGATTTTAAATCCTCTCAAAGTATTCATCATTCATCTGTCCATTTCATTAACTCTAATCTTCAAATAGGTGTCAGTCTTGATGATTGTCGATTCATTAGTAAAACAATATAAAAAGTTCCTTGTGAAATCAGTTGATGCGGGTCTCCAGTGTTTTGAAAAAGCTAATGTCAAATGCTGGCATCCATACTAAACTCTAAATAAAACCTCATGCTATACACTTTCATATTATATTCATTTCTTATAAGAATTATATTTCGGTAATAAATTACAATACACTTAGTAATAGGAAGTAACTTTCCAGTCACCGTATATAGGCACACAATTTGTATGCACCATGTTTATCTGTTGCTCTATTTCTTAAAAAAAAAAAACATAAAAAAATAAAACACACACATAGATAAATGTGTTACAATATAGAAATACAATTTGAGTACAGAATCAGAAAGAACATACAATTTTACATAAGAATGTTAAATTCTATTAATCTGCTTAAAAACTAGACAAATAACAAAGAAATTAAATTTATGAATTGGTCAGTTATTTCAAGTAATTTTTCCATGTAAAAATATCAATTTTGAACACAGAATTTGTTTTGAATTCTCATAACTTTTGAACATTAAGGATATTTAGGCAATTCAAACAGTTTTAGACACCATCTTTATGACTACCTAGATTAAATAACAACCTAATATGAAAAATCAACTGGGAATTCTACAGTAAGAGTTCAGGATATGCATTGCAGGAGAGAAACGATATAAGAATGATATGATGGATGTGTAATGGTGTCTTAAAGACATGCTTAGTTTTGATGAACCTAGAGGAAAATTAAATCTCAACAATATAGGAAGATTGTGCAGAACAGAAGACGCTTATGGCATCGCTATACTGCAAGAATGGCCGAGAGTTCTTGGATTAATAAATTTAGAACTAATGAGATAGCTGTCTTGGTTGAAACTATGGAGCCGATCTGACTAAAATTTTGTATGTAGGTTTGTTATATATAAGGTGCAGCAAACTAGGTATTATAGTATACGTTCGATGCACTGTTAGCGATTAATAGATTAGTGTTTAATACAAAAATGAGCATGAATTTAATTATATTTAACCATAATTTGGCATAAAGTACTCATTCTAAGTCAACAGGCTATAACATTTACCTGTTTTTTTTATGGGCTAAAAAGCCTAGTATAATATAGAAGTTTATTATTTTAAATTAATGTTTAAAGTGGTTCAAGAAGCATGCATTATGAAATCATAGTGAGCCGTTAAAACCAATTCTTTCATAAATTCTTTAATTTAAAAAGAAAATGTAAAACAATATTTATGGTAAGAATAGATTGATGCAGCGTGATTTTTGCACTGCCAATAATATTCCAAATCCACAAATATCACAATACATTGGCAATTACACTTTATGTGCAAGAGTCGGGAAAAATTGGTTTCTTAAAGAAAAAAAAAAAAGAATTATGGCCAAAACAACAAAATGTCAAAATCTTTAAGAGTTGATCGTCTTTACCCTCAGATCCCCTTTCAAACATTTGTTTTTTCATATTATTTGAAACATTTTCATTTATATATGCAGTGGAATTGTTTCTCTGTGGAAATTCAAAACAAACTTTTTTAAAGTAACTTTATTTTGAAGTGTGTGATAATTTTAAACAATTTTGCTCAATTAATGTAATGACCAAACAATGTGGTAATTTGGTTAAATATCAAAATCCTCCCCACCCCCCAAAAATGGGAGCAAGCGACTGTCATGCAACAGCTGCTATATCTTTAAATATATATAACTTTTGTAAGATGTATTGATTTTATTACAATACCAAAATTTTGAATGACCATAATTCCATTATTGAGTTATCTTTTCAAAAATGTAAATATTTTCTGACAAGAGATTAAGAAGAAAAATGGATTTCTTATAAGTGAAACAAAAATGAAAGACTTTCAGGCAATGTTTAGTAAATTAACTTTATTATACAGAAGTAATCAGGTTATGTTATTAACTCAATCTCACTTAACAAAATACAGTTTTTATGAGGTTTTTTAGACTCCACCCTCTGTTGTTCATCTTCCATCGAAACGTAGATTCTATGAACAAAGCTTCTTTCTTAAAACTGTACACCTGTGGAACTCTCTTCCACTTGTCTGTTTTCCAACTGACTACAATTTAGTTGTCTTCAAGTCCAATGTAAACAAATTTTTGATGAACTGTCCCCTTAAATAATTCAATTTACCAAATTTCTACTACTAACAATTCCTAAGAAATTATCCCATTGACTACTGTACACTCAATAACCCTTATCCTAGAGTGACCCCTTATGTAATTTGAGCTCTGCACCATGCAAAAAAAGAAACGACTAAGTCCATCACCCCCATTTAACCTCAAAAGTCTCCAAGGCCGTAACATATTTAAATTGGAGTTCGGCATTATGCAAAACTGCTAAATAGACATACACAGAAAATTTTGGACAAATATGATAAAATAGTCCCAAAAATGAAGTGTTTTATTAACCCTAAAAGAGCCCATGGGGCACACCCAAGAGTTATCACAAACAAAATTATATAGAAATCAGTTAGTTACAACTTTTCAGAAAGTTTTATAAAAATCTAAGGTCTCAATTTGTTTTAAATACGCACAGTGTCAATTTTAACCCGAAAAGTACCCCTAGGGAGTTTTCCCGGAAAATCTATTCTGTTACTTTTTTACTGATATCATATTTAATGTTTGTGTAAAATTTTTTAAAATTCCAAGACGTAGTTATTGAGGAAAATGCGGATAAACGAACGAACAAGGGTGAATTTACAGGTCCACTCTCCTTTTGTCGGGGAGGGGGGGGGGGACTACATTTTATGAATAGCAAAAAGAGCAGCTATCTTGTTAGTTATTTTGAAAACAATGTAAAAAATAAAAGTAACTCAATTCAAACTTGCAAAATGTCTGAATTTCTATTGTTTAAAAATGATTTTCTTTCTAAAAATAAAACACCTTGATCAATTTTGCTAATTTTTAAAATATGATAGTTTTGTTTTGTCGCAGGTATGTACATCATAGATTTTCCTTTATTTTTCATTTTTTATATGGGGGGGGGGGTCTAAACATGACTGAAAAATTTAACCAACAAAATTACTGCTGTTGACTAAAAGAAGAGTTTATCAAGCATGTGTGTGCAGTGGGATGATGTATAGAAATGAAACCTGTTCAGTGAGAGTTGAGTTCATGCATGCAGAAAAGAAATGATATGAAAATGATGCGTAATGTGAACCTTAAAGATAAGTTTATATCTGATAACCTCAAAGGAAGATTAAATCTGGACAGAATAAGGAGTTGTGTGCAGAACAGGAGGCTTCATTGGCTTGGAGAGAATGGATGAGAGTGCTTGGGTTAGTAGATGTAGAATAGTTGAGGTAGCAGGGTCAGTTGATAGGGGAAGGCCAAAGAAAACATAAGCGGAGGTGATAACAATGGATTTGAGTTGGTTGTTTTTGTTTTTTGGCATATCAACCCTTTTCAGGTTATTTAATGCTGAATCTAGTGATTTTGAAGAAAAATTTTTTAATAGAATATTTTTTTTTTCAAGTCGGTTTCTATTTAACCCATTGTTGGGACCCTAACACGTACTACCACTCCGGGTCAGAGTGGACTTGGGAGCAATGTCAATTAAAGGGTGGCTCCCCACTCCCCAAAGCCCGCAAGCTGGGGCCTCACCATCGGATATAGTTTAAGGTCATATCCAGGACCGTGGATTTGAGAGAAAGAGGGATAAATAATTTTCGGTTTAAACCATGTAAAACTAACATTAAACTGAATATAATAATGAAGGGAAAGGAGAGTTCATGCCGCCCGAGGACTTCTTTATAAAATATATTGTGAAATACATTTTCTAGATGTGTCAAAGGCAACCATCAGTAACGTAATGTTTTCACTCTTAATTTTGAGTTCCGCATCATACCGATTCAGACAATTTCAAAATGATTCTGGACACATGAGGTTGCTTCCTTAAAAGCTTTTATTAGCTACATACATCAACGCTGCAAAAAGCGTTCCTTCTTTTTTTTTTTTTTTGTTACAATTGTGACAATCTTGAACCTTTCTTATTGAGACACGTCAGCAGACATCAACCAATTAGCACATATGCATACACATAATACTACTACTACCCATGCTGATTGCATTAAGTGTTATTATGGTTTGAAAGTAATTATTTTTAAGCCATGATAAAATTTAACAAAATCAGTCTCACTTGAAAATTGCAAGAAGAATGTAACAGCTGTTGAGAGATTGATTATTAGTATATATATGTACATATTAAGTACCCTAATATATATATATATATATATTCTAACAGGGCTATCTGGCACTGCCCAGGTTGGGGAGAGAAAAAAAACCCTACATACAAATGTATTTTAAGAACAAAAAAGTAACTTCCACAAGTACATTTATTTTCAAACATTGGGTCATGTCTTTTTGCTTTCGTAAAATAAATAAATCCATATAGCTCATTACCTTTCCTATACAGTTTCAACATCGGAACAGTAGTTTTTTTTTAAAAATCCATTAATAGATTTATTTTTAGGGGTAAAAAAGCATTTTGTCACCTTTTCTCCTTTTAAAAAAAATAATAAAATAGATAAAAATAATAATACACTCTTATGTCTGTAATTTTAAATTTCACAAAAACTGACCAGTAATTTTTAAACCATGGCTACAACCATTTTTTGGCGATGAGGTATTCGTCTCATTTTCCTCCCTCCAAAAAATAAATAAAACAAAACTCATTAGATTTCCTTTAATGTCTACTATCTAGGTTCTTAATTTCATAAAATTCAGTCGAATAGTTTTTGGATGTATAGGTGCATTTTTAAGATGAGGTGTTATGAGTTATACGTTTATTGATTTTTTTTTGTATTATTTAAAATTATTTAATATTACCAGCGAGACTAAGTAATTTTTAAAATACACTGTAGTGGAATACATAATGATATTGCCAATAACACATGCCAGATTGTTTTGATGAACCATCCGATTTATCATTAAAAATAATTGCATACATCCATTACTCACTAATTACATCATCTACTATACTAAACTCTATTAAACAACAAAGAAAATTATATCATGTATCAACTAAACTATTAAACAACTAAATATATATTATATCAAGTAAACTCTATTAAGCAACCAAGAAAATGGAATAAAATTATGAAAATAGACCACAACTACTACTTGAATTTGTCCGTGAAAACATAACTAGGCTTACATTTAAACCAAATAAGATATAATCTCAAAATGAAAAGACTACCACCAGCAAGTGCAGTGTAAGTAAATTTATGGTGGGATCTATATAGAATAATCTGTTGGCTGGCCAGTAAACTAATCTGGCTGCAGTGGGATTATCAAATTTGCTTTCATATTTTTGTTCAGATTAAAAGACATCAGATCATCAGTTACCCCCCCCCCCCAAATCTGTGCTCTAATTACATATGACTAACAATTTCACATTGTTGTTTAACATGTCCCTATTTATATCTGTATGAAGGACAATGCTTCCAAACGATTGTGATATTGGTTACACCAGATCACCGTCAGATCAGCAACATTAAGCCTAGTCAGTACTTAAATGCGATGATGTATAGAAGTGAAACCTGGCCAATGAAGGTTGAAGACATATGTTGCATTGATATGAGAATGATACGATGGATGTGTAACAAGAGTTTTAAAGACAGGCTAAGTTCTAATGACCTTAAAGGAAGATTAAATCTGAACAGTATAAAGAAATATGTGTATAACAGGAGATTTTGATGATATGGCGTTATTGAATGAATGAAAGTTCTTGAGTTAGATGTAGAACAGTTGAGGTAGCAGGTTCAGTTCGTAGAGGAAGGTCAAAGAAAACATGGGAAGAAGCAATAAAAATAGATCTGAGTAAAAGAGGGGTAAATAGGGACCTGACTAGAGACAAGTTACTTTGAAAGTCAGTTTATTAAAGCCATCCAACACATGCCAGCATGTAAAAATGAACATTAAACCAAAGATGATGATGATAATGGGAAGTATAAACCGATGACAGACTGAAGTCTTGTCACAGAATATAGTTCAGCACATCTGTTCTGATTATATTTCATGTTTGGACAAAATTAGAGTCAAAATAATTATGCCTCGGTTGAGGTTTGAACTCACAAACTGTCTTTTTTTTTTTAATTTTCTTCCTTTGAAGATTATAATGCAGGGTATGGGGCAGCCAAACCAGCTGCCAACATTGCCCTGCTTTTTATTGAAACCAACAGAGAGCTCTTTTCAGTATCCTCATTGTTCCCTTAAGTGCAATTGTCTGGATCTCTTTTGCACTTGGTTCACCAGGAATATTAGTTAGGTAGGACTTCAGGTTCTTTTTCATAAACCCTGTGGCACCTATGATAAATGGTATGATTGATATCTCCTTAAGATTACATTCTTTTCATATCATACATGAGACCTTGGTATTTGGTCTGTTTCTTCCTTTCAGCTCTGTTCAGACCACCATCATTAGGGACATTCACTTCAACCAAGGTTGCCACTCTTTCAGACTTATGAATGAGGTGCTAAGTGACCCACAATATAAGTATGATATGGTGATGCTTTTAATAATGCATTACATAAAGCAAACTGTCACCACCCCCTCTTTCTGTAAGGCAACAGAAGCAATAAGTAAATGAAAAGGATATCAAAACTTCCATTCCCTCTTTTTCAGCGACAAGTCTGCTACTATCTAGCTTATATTGAAAAATATTTTAATATTCACTTTCTTTTCCCCTTCGTTCACACACAAGGTTGACACTCTATAACCAGTTTCCCCATCCCTGCATTCACCAGGTAATCAGTACTCTTTCTATCGATCTGATTACTGAATGACAACTTATATCTGTACCTACATAAAGTTACGCATGTTTGTATATGTTTATATATTTGTGTGTACAGGATTCGCTCCTAAACTAATTAACTGAATTCTGAATTTTGGAACACTGCTGCTAGATGTAAGTGGTCTAAATGTAGGCTATATTTAATTTAATTATGGAAAAAGTAACAGAGGAGATGGAAGCCCTTCATGAAAATTCAGGTACCTCCATCTTTTTGAGTAATTTTAACATAGCATTACAAGTTGATTTTTTTCTTTTTAGATAATTGTTATTTTATCAACTTGCATGAAAAGAGCTCTGTAAAATATGCTTAAAACCGTTTGAATTATGCAAATACCATCAGTAGTTCAAAAGTTATGAGAATTTTATGTACCAAAATTTAAGCTTTTCCATGGACATTTTTCTTTAGAAAAAGTGGGCTAAATTACGGACCTCAACATTTCAAAAATTTGGTAATTTTGCCACCATTTATTTATTTTCCAAGCTATTCTCATGAAAATTGGCACTTATGTAAAATTGTGTGCTGTTTTTGATTATGCAGTCAAATTTGATGTATCTCTTTACCATAAGCCATGAATTATAAATTCAGATGTGTAAATTTCAATTTTTTTTTTTAAACTGGCGCATGATATTATACAGTGGGTGTCTATTCATGAACAAAACTAAGTATTATAATGGTATTTAAATATAGCTTTATTGAGAGCAGGCATTTTCCTACCTCCTGAACAAAGGAGAGCTTAATCTGGGTGTAGCCATTGAATGCCTACTACTCCCCTCAAAGAAAAAAAAAATTTGAGTAGATATCAATTAATCTCAGAAATAAATCGAAGAAAATTTTTCATATAGATTTTGGATTTCTGTAAAAGATGGAAATTCTCATAGTCGACCAGAACTTATGTATTTTGGGACTAGTCCAATTTTCAATTTTGTAAATCCTCTCTATCTGGCCCAAAATATACCACTATTTTCTGAGATGCAACCATAAACTGTACTCTACATGAATCCTTGATGTAGCTTTCACAGTACCAGGAATCCTGATAAGCAACAACTATATATTCACCAGTTGATGGTAATCTTTGTTATTTCTATTCTGTTGTTTTACTGAAAATTCAACTATGTAAACAAAGAAATAAAACAGTGATTTTTTACCTTGTTTCCACCATAACATTTAAAATGATTACTTTTATGTTTTAGGGTATGCTGAAAACGAATATAACATTTAAATTTTTTGCAAATAAGGTGTTTTCCGGATATTAAGCAATGTCATTTCTTATGTTATCGCTGGTGGCCATCTTGGTATGCACAAGTGCAAAAACCTAACCCCAAGAAACTATGCGCAAACGCATGTACCAAGATAGCCACCAGCAATAACATAACCGGAAAGCTACTTATTTGCAGAAAATTTAAGTGCGATATTCGTTTTCAGCATATCCGAAAACCTTAAGAGGTAGTCATTTTAAAGAAAAATGTTAAAGTGGAAACAAGGTAAAAATTTACAAAATGCATCACAATGAAATTCTTTATCGAACCGCCTAATTATTATTATTTAGATATATCCAGTTGAAAAAAAACAAAAAAAAAAAAAAAAAAAAAAAAACGGGTTTGTTTTACAGATTCGAAAAATTTATTTAATTGTTAGGTGAAAGTACAGAAAAGTTAACAAAACACCCATCTTTCCCCATGTTAAGAATGGGTTTCTAAATAACGTTATTATTTCAGCATGGTAACACAAGTGCACAAGTACCTTATGTTTTTTTGTTTTTGTTTTAACACTAAAATAACAAACGCATATACTTAGTACATTTTGTTGTTTTTTAACGCTTTGAGTACATGTGTACTCAAAGCGTTAAAAACAACAAAATAGTATTGTTTGGAAATCAAATTTGAAAAAAATTTTTTTTTTGCAAATGACAAACTCAGAATAAAAAAATGAAACTTTTTCTGCTTTCGTTCTGAAAGCAAAAAAACAGTTTTCTATTTTTAAAAGAATACAAACTTGTTAATACGCTGATAGCGATGGTTAGTGCATAGGGAGCCGTTTCTCTTTAAGCAATTTGAATTTCCATAAAAAATAACATTTTAAAGAAATTTCCGCACAATTAATAATTATCAAATATTTACATATTATACATGAAAATAATTCTGAAACTATTATCTATATGAAAATTGATGATATATACTGATTTATCTTATCAATTTTGAAATATTCTTCCTCAACTTTGCTCGGTCGTAACTTTGCTTCCTGTGGTTGTAAAAATGAAAGTCAAAGTCCAGTAGAGATGGACTTCTTTGTTTATATAGCCTGTAAAATTTCAGCCATATCCAATCAAATTTAACCCCGCACATATGTATCCAAACGTAATGTATGAAATGTAAACATTGAAAAAACAGTTTCCCTTTTTGCTGTCGTCATTTTTTACCGTTTTTTTTTCATTTTTAACTTGGAGCATAAAAATATTGAACACATAAAAGAAAAATAAATTAACATCACTGGAATGCTTATCCTATTCTCTTTTCATCTATGTAATTCTTTTAAAAATTGACCAACAAATAAAAAAAGATATGACTTGTTGAAGCACATTAGGTATGTAATATTACCGATGTCCATGAAAATACAGTATACGCTTGTAATGCTAGTATTAGACATCAATTAATAAATATTCTTGTAAATTTCAGTTGACAACGTGATTTTTAAATTCTCTCAAAAATCAAATAATTGATTAATTTCATTCATTTTTTGACAGCCTTATTAAAAAAAAAAATCTGAACTGATATAAACTACATTAAAATAATATAAAAAAAATTCTCTTTTTGCCCTATCACCCCAATGTGATCTTAGAACTGGGGGGGGGGCATTGATGGCATAGTTTTTTTTACACATTAAAATATACTGGAATGAGGAAATGAAATACCTTTAATTTTGGGTTGCAATTGTTGCCAATTTTTCAGAAAAAGAGAAATTGGAAAATATATTAAAATTATAAGTTTTATGAAAATTTTTTTTATTATTCGTTATTATTTTGTTTGATGGTTTTTCCTGTGAAATTTCAAAACATTTCAAAATAATTTATTTTTAATGATTAAACTTTTCAGGGCTCATGAAAAAAAAAGTGGAAGATTGCCTCTTAAAACTTATGAATAAACAGACAATCTTACTGCTAATAATTAAAATTTTTTTTTTTTTTTACTCTCTCGGTTTTTGAATAGCGACTAATTAAAAAATATATTTAGAAATCTAACATAATTTTTTCTGTGGAAGACTGATGACACAGTAAACTGTTCGTACCTTGCTGATAAAAACCTGTAGTGTTACTTATTTCTTTTGTCAGAACAAGAAAATAATTCCTAACTAACTGAAACAATTATGACTTCAGAGTTAGAAGGTGCCTTCAATAAGTTTCCAGACTTATTTTGTACAGGAATTTGAAATTCTTATAGACTTGAAAATTCAGTATGTTATTGCTATACATCTTTGAAGAGACCACCATCAGCATGTTCAAATAAAAAGCTACAGCAGGAATTGAAATACACTCTACTAAAACCTGATTGTCACCACAGGTGAATTTCAAAAAAGCAATCTGGACGTGAGGACACTTTAGAAGAATGATATGCAATAAAATTCCGTTTTAAACTTGGAAAAAATGCCACAGACATATATGGAATGTTTTAGACTGCTTTTGGACCATCTTGCATGAATCGAGAATCAGTTTTGGAGTGGCATAAGACATTCAAGGAAGGCAAGGAGTTTGTGAGAGATGATGAGGTGTGGAAGAAGTAAGTCAGAACACCAGAGTTGATTGGCCAAATAAAGAATTTCATAGATAAGGATTGTCATGTGTCCATAGAGACAATAAGTGCACAGTTTGATGTCAGAGTGGGAATTGTACACACAATTATTTGCGAGGAACTGAAGATGCTGAAGATTTGCCTCAAGGGCGCTAAGAGAAGATCAGAAAGAAAGATATCATGGGCATCAAGACAATTCCTCACCCTCCCTATAGCCAAGATCTTGGTCCCTGTGACCTTTCGTTATTTCTCAAGCTTAAGGAAAACCTTGGAAGCTGTCATTAATGAGACAATTGAGATGAAAGAGGTTGTGATGAGGGTCGTTGACACGCTCACACAAGAGGAGTTCCATGGGGTATTCCAGAAGTTGTTGGAACGGTACAACAAGTGCATTGCAGCCGAAGATTACTTCAAAGTGGACTAAAGTTTTGTACTATCAATAAAAATACTCGTACAAAAATGTCTGGAAACTTATTGAAGGCACCTCGTAATTAAATTTCTTTGTGCATAGCTTATTTTACAATCTGTTGATGTTAACTAAAAATGTGATTTTGTTTGAGTTCATAAAAGAACCATGACTTGAAAATAATTTAACTTAATTTAACAATGACTTGAAAATAATTTAACAATGACTTGAAAATAATTTAACAATGACTTGAAAATAATTTAACAATGACTTGAAAATAATTTAACAATGACTTGAAAATAATTTAACAATGACTTGAAAATAATTTAACAATGACTTGAAAATAATTTAACAATGACTTGAAAATAATTTAACTTAATTTAACCATGACTTGAAAATAATTTTCCGATAAAGTTCATTTAAGGATTTATTTAAGAAAAAAAAAAGTTTAGTTTTAGGAATAAAAAAATTGATATTTCCTAGAATAAAGAGGAATTTAATAAAAATGATTGAAATATTACTTTTTTTTCAGCTACAAATTACGATATTGAAAATTAATGGTTAATAACAAAAAGAAATTCTGGCAGTTAACTGGAAGTTAATTGTTTTAGGTGTTACCTGTTTAGATGCGAAATTTTTCTGGGTGTACACATGTCTTTTTCATAATATTTCAAACCAAAAAGTAAGACTTTTACCGTTATATTTCACTTGAATAATGATCAAAAAAAAGTTTTATTTGTATCAAGTTTTTTTTTTCAATGTTTTATAAAATCGGTTTTTTATGACGCCATTGTTATTTTCTTATTGTTTTGTTATTTTGTGAAGTTTAAATCAAATTTCGTCCATTTTATTCCATGTAAAATAAAGAATGTTTACATGCAATTTGAACCCTGATCCTTCCTCTTCAATATAGGGTAATAGTACCTCTACGGCGATGTGTAAAACGTCAGTAGTACACATTTTAATAGTGACATCATCATTTCGTGTGTTTGTGTTAATTTCTATGGATAAGTGTTCGTGTTATAATTATTAATGGAGTAACGTTTTTTTTTTTTTTGCTATGGATAAAAAATAATATAAAACTTACTTTTTGTAAAAGAAATACATTTTATTAACGAATTACACAGACTAGAGTTAATAAAATAAAATTAATTTTAATGTCTTCTGTTGACACATATATTTAAAAATAATGTTCTTTACAAGCCTCCGTACATTTTTGAAAAAAAGCGCCAAACATAAGGACCACCCTCTATCAATTTAAATAATAAAATCAAAACGATTTTTTAAGGTTGATTTTGAATTTACAATTTTTATTATCTCAATAGTCTTATATTCTTTTATACGAATATATTTTTTATTATTGGAAACCTGTTATTAAAAAAATCCATTTAAAACTTCATATCGCGTAATATTTGAATTTAATATCATTTAAATCTTTAAAAATAATTATTCTTTTAGAATTGTTTTTTTTTTGTTGTAATTCGAATAATTATATTACTGAGAAAAAATTATCCAGAAAGTGTTTTTTTTTAACATAATATTGAATTTATGTCCAATTTTATTTACAACTTTGAGGTAAGTGAAATAAATAACATGATTTTATATATATATATATATATATATATATATATATATATATATATATAAATTACTATTTTTTTAATTATTTGATCTTTTCAGCTTTAAAAAATGTTGAAACTTTTATCAACCTACATTTATTTTGCTTAGTTTTCGGACCATGAAATATGGGGGGGGGGGTAGAATACCTAAAATAATATATATTTCCGCTAATATATTTATCAAACCCTACTTATATGTAAGTTTATTTAATAATGATTGAATATCGAAAAATTTCAGGAAAATATGATTATTATTTGATTTTTAAAACATGGGCGTGTGAACGACTTAAAAACGTCACTAGGAACGTTGTTTTAAAGCGTCGATAATGTAAACATGATTTTTGTCTTGCATTTTCATTATTTTTGTATGCTGTAAAAGGTTAAAAAAAAAAAATATTAGTTTATTTGAAACAAAAAGCTTCCAATAAACTAATATTTTTTTTTTTTTTAAGGGTAAAAAAAATTAGGATGACAATATTAAATTACAATTACATCGTGTTAGCGGGGTTAAAACTGTGGCGCACGTTGGAGTATCAGAATTTTTGTAGGAATTTTTGACACCCCTAACACGAAACTGCGAATACAATATAAAAATATCGTAATTTCTCTGTTAAAAGTGGGTTATTTATTTTCTTTATGGATTATACTTCCAAAATAAACTATTACAGTTGTTTTAAAAGTAATAGAAATATTTTTTTTTTTTTTAAAACAGTAATGAATTTTCCGAACTCAATATTTTTCAATTTTTAAACTCAATATTTTTCAATTTTTAAACTTTAAAAATCTATCAAAATTTTTCTATTGATTCTATTTTTACGATATTTTCAGGGTCAATGTGAAATTTTATGTTCTTTCCAATAAATCGAATATAATATTTTAGACAAACGTTTTTTTTTAAATTCACGCCCCCCCCCATTTTTAAGTGTCTATTAAAAAGTAAATAATTAATTTAGTCACCGAAAAATAAATAATTATTTACTCACAAATTGAAAAGAAAAGGTCAATAAATAATATATTCAAATTTAAAAAAAAAAAAAACAGTGTTCTTTTAGAATTTTACCTGTAAAGTTTGAAGTTTAAAACCTTTTTTTTAAACCACGTTATTTGTTTTTTCTTTTTTTTTTTTTTAATGAAACCTTGGTCCTTGCTCCTTTAATTGAAAAAAAAAATTAGGGCTTGAATTATATTTTTCGAGGAGTTATAAGCTTGGAAAGACAAGGGGTCGAATAATTCACGCCTCCCATTTTGAAATGTCTAATAATAATTAATTTAGACACCGAAAATTAAATAATTATTTACTCACAAATTGAAGAGAAAAGGTCAATACATAATATATTCAAATTTAAAACAAAAAAATATACTGTTTTTTAGAAATTTACCTGTAAAGTCCGAAGTTTAAAACCTTTTTAAAAAAAACACGTTTTTTTTTTTTGTTTTTTTTTTTAATGCAACCTTGGTCCTTTAATTGAAAAAAAAAATTAGGGCTTGAATTGCATTTTTCGAGGAGTTATGCTTGGAAAGATGGTGTGGAATTATTCACTATTTTCACGAAATTTCTGACACACCTAATGGGTAAACAATTACGATGAATTAATTTAATTTTATTAGTTTTTACTTGTATTTTTTGTTATAGGTGTCGAAAATTAGTGTCATACCGAGGTTTTTAGTTACACATTCACTAATATTAAAAAAAAAAAAAGTTCATTAGAACCGTGATCATTAATAAATACTGAAAAATTCATTAAAATTGGCTGATTTCTTGAATTTAGGTGAATTTTTTTGTTGAAAAGAGGGATGAAAATGTTTGAGTTTGTTTTACTGTACACAGATTCGAAAAAGTTGTCACAAAACAAATATATAACAAATAAATGTTATCAAAGGCAAGATAAGTTACTTTTCTATCTAACTGCATATGTTTTTAGTGTTTATATTTAATATAACATGTTTATTCAGCTCAAAAAACATACAGGGTTTACCGATGTATTGGAAAATTTAAAATAGCAGCCGACTCTCTTTGAGGCAGTAAGTTTAGGAAAATTAGTTATAAATAAAAACCAGACAAAATACTGTTAGAAACTCGCTCAATATATGTTACCATGACATAGGCTGCCATATATTCGGCGTGTTTTTAACAGTATTTTGACTGTTTTTTTTATTTATAACTCCTTTTCCCAAACTTACCGCCTCAGAGAAAGAGTCGGCCGCCATTTTGAATTTTCCAATACATCGGTAAACACTGTATGTTTTTCGAGCTGAATAAACATGTTACATTAAATATAAACACTAAAAACATATCCAGTTGGGTAGAAAAGTAACTTATCTTGCCTTTGATAACATTTATTTGTTCTATATTTGTTTTGTGACAACTTTTTCGAATCTATGTGTACAGTAAAACAAACCCAAATGTTTTTATATTTTGGGGATCGGCCATTGATTTTGCACGTATCTTACCCACCTACGTTAGAAGAGTTTGTGACTTTAAACTTAAAAATTACATCCCTTCCATTTTACGTCTTTAGATTCACCGAAAAGAATTGTAACCGTGAATGATACAGATAATAAAGATAGGGGGAAGGGTGCATGCTAAGAGATGACCCGACATAAACTTGATCTTATCACAGAGCCCAAATATTATGACGCGGATATTCTTAACCGGGGAAACTTCCTGTTTAGAAGATCCATGAAGTAAGATTTCCGGTCTCCCTCAATAAATACTATACCCTCACCCTAAAAGGGCGGGGCATTAACAAAAAGGGGAATGATTAATAATTTTCGTATTTCTTAAATCGTTTTCTATGCCCGCAATAAATAAAAAAAAAAGTCTACAGACTGCGAAATTTTTATTTATTTATTTGATAAAATTTTCGACTGAAATTTCAATTTTACAATATCTTTTATTAAATTGCCAACGTACAGAATAGTTAACAAGACTCTTTCTCAAGTTAAGTATGGGTTTCTAAATAACATTATTTCAGCACTCAGCAGTGTCTATAAACTGCAGAAGTATAAAAAAAAACGGGGAATTTTCAAAGTAATACTTATCCGACATCTTTCACACCTATTTAAATATGATCGGGAATTAAATAATTTTTTAAAAGATTCTTAACATACAAGAAGTAACGGCGAGCTCAAACGAAAATTCCCTTATTATTAGTGTCCAATTAATCCACTGAAAAAACAAAAAACAAAAAAAAACAACAAAAAAAAAAACAACGAAAGCCGTTCTTCACATGGGGAGGTTGGGGTGTTTAAATCGACAAAAAAATAAACAGTTTCGATAATGGTTTTTTAGCAAAATAAAGTCAAACACGTTCAACTCCGGATCTACTATGAGCTTGTTCGTGTTGTTGTTAGGGACGCACGCGATTAACTGAAGTTAGTTTAATAAAATTAATGCCGAATATTCTTGCCATTTAAACTTACAAACATGTGCAACTGTAGCAAATACAATTTAAAACCGATTCAATATGATATATTTTCAGGAAATGTTCTTAAAAAAAAAAAAAAAACGTTTGTGTGTGTGCTTTTTAGGACTTATGTAAAACGGACCATGCTATTTTTTTATTTTATTTTTTCACATAGGATTTTCAAATTTAATTTTATAACTAATTTCATTAAGATAATGTTTTAATCTCTATTTACAAAATTATCGAATAAAAATAATTTCCAAAACTTTCAATACAAGACGATTTTCTAAGAAATTTTAAGCCAGAAAATAACTTTCTATTCGGCAGTTTAAATACTTTTAAGTTCCTTTCAAATTTTGAAGGTTCACAGATTAAGCCCAGTTAATTCTTTTTATTTTCAATTATTAATAAAAAAAAAAAATTTAAATGATAGACTTGTTTACAAAAAAAAAAAAAAGCTATCTTCGTGGATTTAATTTCGTAATTAAATTGTTATTTTAATAGGATTTTCATTTTTTTTAGGTTGAGTTTATGCTGTTGCATCTCTATCAGACATTTGATAGACGAGAAAAACACCGATCCGAGAAATTGACTAGTTATATAAAAATTAGAAAAAGATGCAAAATTATTAAAATAGAGAAAAATGTCATTTGAAGGAAAAATTTTCTGGTTATAGTTATTGTAATAAAAAATGTTATTTTAAATTTACATTTTAAAATTTATTTTAATATTTGTTTCGTGAAGCAAAAAAAAAAAAATGTTGCATTTCCTTAAAATTAAATTATTTTATTTAGAAAAATATGAAATACGAATATTAATAAAATCCGCTTTGCATAGTCTTGGAGCTTTTTAAAAAGAAATTCTTTGTCAATAATAAATTGACGTTTTTTTGGTTTTTTTTTTTTTTTTTGAAAAATTGTAAAACCTAATAATTGAACTTTAATAGAATTGAAAAGTCTTTGTTTTTCAAAGATTTTTTAGATAAATTAACACATTCAACGACAGATTTGTTATTTCTTTGCGTAAAGGCCTTTTAAATTTTAATTATATATATATATAATATATATAAGAATGTGTTTTAGTTTTTACTAAATAAATTTATCGAGATTTTTAATAGTTTTAATTTTTTTTAATATCACATTTATAAGATTTAATAAAAATGTAGGAACCAGGAAGACGACGAAATTTCATCTCTATAATCGTCAAGCTAATATTAAACAAAAACAGAAAAAATATAATTTTAAAAATGTCTTTAATATTTAAGTATGGCGACAATTTTTGCAGTAATTTTAATAAATGTAGATTCAATTATATATATAACACGTTTTTAATATATGCTGTGTGCTGTGCGTGCACTGTATGTAAGTATATAAATCCTTTTACATATTTATTACGTCAAAAATATTGATTTTGTTTTGTAGAATTTGGCATATTTTAATTTTAGTAGTTCGTAGTTGGAAGAGATGTAGATTATTTTTATAAGTATTATTTTTTGTTTACTTAATTTTAAAAGAAATAAACAAATGAAAAAAAAAAACACTTGATGAATAAATGTTTTATTTTTCTAATGTTTTTCTATCCTCTTTTGGCTTAGCCACGCCTAAGAGTTTTATAAAAAAAAAAAAAAAAAAAAAAAAAATTTTTTTTGAATATATATATGTATATATTTCCCCCCAAAAATAAGGTCATGAATATATATCTGATTATGTATATAACAATATAACAAATAAATAAACAGACATAAAACTATAAACAATTTTTTAGAAGGGCTCACAGCAGCCTAGAACAATAGACAGGAGGTCAAAGTGTATGAGGTTCGAGACCAGTAGAGATTTTAAGCGTTTTTTTTTTATTTACCATTTTTTTTTTTTTCTTTAAGAAATATTTAATTTTAAAATTTTTTGTAAGGTACTTATGTATTTTTGGTGCCGCGCTGAAATAATATTTCGAAAGCCATTCTTAACATGCGGAGGGGAGGTGTTTTGTAACTATTCTGTGCTCCCACCTAACAATTTAATAAAAAAGATATCGTGAAACTTGAATTTAATCTGAAAAATAAAACTTTAAAAATAGCGCGGTACTAAAAATACATAAGCCCCTCTTCCCCCATTTTTTTTTCAATTTATAATAAAATAATTTCCAAAAAAATATGAAAATTTTAAATATGCAAGTAAATAAACAAAATAAAAAAGTAAACCGTTTAAAAAAAAAAGCAAAAAAAATACTTTAAATGGCTCAAATCTGTAACGATAAACAAGAGGCCAAAAGGATTTGAGGTCCCAAACTAATTTTTAATAATAGTAAATAACACAGAAAGGTTTGTTTATTTTTTTCGCACATGTTTAAATTTCACAAAAAATGTTAAGATCGGTGTTAAAAAAAAAGAAAAAAAAGGGACCTTAATTAGTAAAAAAATAAATAAATACAAAAAAAAAAATAGTTTTAAATATTTCCACAACAAAAAGAAAAAATTCATATTTTCCCCTTTTAATAAAAATCATAATATAAATCTTTTCCAATAAACAAAGAATTAATAACCATCTCCTTTAATATCTCCTTTCTTTCTTTGGTATATCTTTTCATAAATGCTTTTGTTTAAACGATTTTAATTTATTTGATTAACACTAAATAAATGTTTAAAAAATAAATTGTAATTTTTTATTTTTACTAAACTCAGAAAATAATAAATAAAAATGAAACTAGGATATATCGACATTCCAACACAACTGATCTATAACCGCAAATTCTTTTGTTTTTGTCTATCTTTTTTCTTTTCTTTTTTTTTTTTTTTTTAAATCTTTTCTTTCTTTCTGCAGTCCAGCCATAAATGAAGGTTTATTTTTGTTGGGGTTACCTGTTTAAGGTTAGTCCGTGGTTGGCAAAAGCCTCAGTCAGCTGAGTCCTTACTTCGTCCGCCATCTTGCCCCTTTCCCGCCTGATTGCAATAAAAAAATATCGACGACCCTTTTTTCTTTTTTGGCCGTTTCTTCCCCAACTTCTGGAGATCGATCGGAGACCGATAGGATTCCAATCAAAATGGCGATTTATATTATTGCTAAAAATGTAAACCAAGCGAGTTATTAATACATAGAGGGAGCAAATTCTTGAATACGCAAGAATACTTACAGAGCTAGGCACATAAGTTTTTGTAAGGGAGGTAAGTCAGTGTCAAGTTTCACGGCATTGACACACTTTATAACGCAGCAGCACTTCGTCTGCTAATAAAAAGCCTAATTCTTTTTAAGGCAGATCAACCCTTTGTAGGGGAGGGGCAGTAGTGTACAAGGGTCTGGTGATGCCTGGTGCCAACTCCTTGATTTTATGTCCGAAAGACTTTTATAAAAAGACTAATATTAAGAAATAGTGTGAAAGGAAGATAGTTTTAATATGTACACTCCCCCATCTCATTTGGATGCCTGGGATTACTGCTCATCGTCCTCCCCTCTACATTACTGAGGGAGAAAACTATTTTATGGTGAATCACAAATATTTCATTATATGCATACGAATAATTTCAACTGATAACATCTGTCATGTTTCTTCATCTTTTAGATTTTTTATAACTTTTTACACCACAAACAAGGCATGTATCCACTTGGAATGTAAAGGGCTACTATTTGGGACCATGTCTAACAGGAGACTGTGGGGAGTTGAGTAACAAGGTGTCTGTTTACATTGCATTTAAACTTCTGTAGGTTAGTACGGTCAGGGAAGCAGAAAACAGGCAGGGAATTCTAAACTCTAGCAGTCCAATTGAAGAAACTATTAGAATAGAAGGCTTTCTGGCATCTAGGGGCCTCAATAGTGAAAGGGTGAGATTTTGCTTCTTATCGACCCTCTGCCTCATGGCTGTATTAAATTACTAGCCTGATTTATGCTTCTGTCCGGCACAAGACGTTTGTTGCAATTTTGTCGAAAAAAAAACAAAGGATAACTCAGAGTATAGCTAACCAAAGAATAAGGCAGCAGAAAAAATAAAAACTTCCTTTGCAACCTTCTCTCCTGGTCTAGTAACTACAATGGTGGCAACGAAAATAACCAACTCTCCAGTAATGAGAAAGTTTTTTTGTTTTTTTTATAATAATTGAACACCTTCTTCTACTGGCATAAATTCCTCATAATAACCATCCCTCATCTTACTTTCAGCAGCCTCATAACTCTTGCTTTTCTTTATTTTGTTTTTTAGTCCTCACATTTTATGAATGATGTTTCTGTCAAAAGGAGAAGAATTGTTATTTTTTGGGTCGGAATCTATCCGTCTAACACTAATCATTAGCTAGATTTTAACCTTTAAGTGATTTTTTTTTAAAACTCCTTACATCAAGTGGCTTCATGCCTTGTCTCGAGCGATTCCCATAAAAAAAGATGTAAGAAGAATATCCTCAGCCCCAGCAGCTACACTCCAGTAAGTCAAGTACTCTTGATTTTCTACAGTTTGACTCACTAGCTCACAATATCAGCTGCAACAGTTATAAATATGACAACTTTGTCCATCTGTTGACTAGAACTACTATTCCAGCGATTGATTCGACCAGCCCAAACATCATTTAACACCTCAGCTACATCCTAGTCATCACACTCGACCAGCCCTGAATCAAGCACGTTAATTGACATCTTTTTTCATAACCAGACATTTGAGAAAAAATAAATCTGTCTTTTTCAGGACAAACCTAGACCACTTACAATCTTTCTTTTTCAGGAGAATTCTCTTTCAATTCACTGAACTGTTCGTCAACCCATCTGCTTATGTCCACACCCAACCAGCATGATTGGAACAGTAAAGACCTGCCAATCTGTGTTATTTGGATTGTTTGGACAACTGTTCTCATCTTGGTTGTTATTCTCAGAATATTTCAGTTTATGTAACCTCCGACCTTTTTTTTTTTTTAAAATAGCTTGTTGTCAAGATACACCTGAAGAAGGTCAGAGGTTACATTAACCAAAATATTATGAGAATAACAACCAAAATGATAACAGTAGTCTAAACAATCCAAATTGCATATATCGATTCTAATCTAAAAAATTAAGAAACACCTGCTAAACTGTTCAACTTCAACTATTATTATTAGTGCTAGAGAAGCAAGCCAACCAGTCATACATCAGTGTTTCTGTAAGTGAACTGTTGCAGCCGACACTTGCTACAATCGCAGGCAAGAACTAATTCTCACGATTCGAGATTTGAAATCCATTTCCTCCTGGCTTGTCCAATCACAAGCCAGTTCTCTATCACGTGACTGAGTACATGAAAGGTGAAACCCTCTTCCTCTCTTTCTCACTGAAGACTTTTCCTTTTCTTTCACCTTTAACCAGCTTCCTTTGTCTTGATGACTACTAGCCGTACACACATGTAAACGGAACTGAACTATTCTCTCCTTCAACTAACCAGCATGATATTAAATCTATCTTTACACAAGAACACTTCAACCTATTAACCTGGCTCTCTCTCTCTCTTGTATATGTTACTTATGAAGATGACAAATAAAGTTGTTTATCAAATGTTAAAATAAGACTTCCTTTCATTGTCTTCATTTTTTTAACTAAACGTTCTTAACAATTTGTAATTGTAATTTTTGTCAAAGTAAAACTATTTTTATATTCAACTCAATCCCTGTTTGGCATCTTTCATTACTCATTATTGCCTTTGTGTCTCTCAAAAGTTAAAGCAACAATTGTATTCAGATTGCTTCTGCTAGTGTAACCTCTGATCTTCTTCAGAAACATCTTTTCCAACTTGGAAACTTTCTGGAATTGATCCTTAACCAATGCGCTTAATCATTATACCATGGGTCTGTATCTGATGCCTAATGCGGCACCACCTCTGGGCAGATTGAACCATCTTTCTCTGAAAGATGAATTTCTAGTGAATTAAAATCATAAGCGATTCTCAAGTCGCATGAACATTATAATCAGGGGAGATAATGATGTTGGATTTTGTTGGGAATTGTCAATATAGTGCTTGGTATTCCTAAATGATCACCCATTTTACACTGACCAGGTTCAGCATCACTTAACCTCATTAATCTAATGAGAACCTGTGTGTTAATGTGATTCTGCCATATATTGGTTAGTTCTTTGCCTATAGTTCATGCAAATCCCACCAGACAAGATCGGCACTTTGTCAAAAGCTTTCTTCAGATCCATAAAAGAAAAATTATTATTTTCTCTAATTAAAAATATGATTCTCTTGTTGATTGATTTTTAGTGATTATTAAAAAATATTTCATATCGGTTGTCTGGACTGAACTAAGTAATTTTTAAAAATAAGTTGAAGTACATTATTGTAAAATCCCACAAGATAACTTTACTTATTAAAAGATAATTGTGGTTTCTCTCTCTTAATTCGTTAGCAATACAATACACACATGCTAAATCAAAGGGATGCAATTCATTCAAACTATGCAGTAATAATATTAATACAGTATTTTTTTTTTATATATGTAAACAATAAGCAGACGACAACTGATTTTTTCCCAAGTTTTGTTAATTCTACCCTATGCGACCAAGCGCACCAACCCCCAGTATTTCCTCCCGTATCAGAAAACATGTTATGTGACATAAAAATATCTGTGCATTATTTTGCCAAGCTAATCAAAAACCTTGATTCCAGTAAAGTAACTGGCCCTGACTGCATTCCTATTATAGTGCTCAAAAAGCTTCAACCAAAACTAGCTCCTATACTTACAAAGGTGTTTAAGTGTTGTCTAAAGGAGAATTGCTACTCAACACCCTTGAAAATCTCATCAGTATGCTCTGTATTTAAAAACTCAGGTGATCAGTCATCTCCCTCTCAGTACAAACCAATAAGTCTCCTGTACATTATGAGTAAGTTGTTGGAATCTGTTAAACAGAGAAGTAGTCAACCACCTCAGCAAAAATAACCTTAGTAACATGCAATATGGTCTCTAGATCTACAGCAGATGTGCTTAAGGTTTTACCTCATAGGATTAATGAATCTCTTGATGGAGTCTTCCTTTCTAGGGCAATTGCTCTTGACATATCAAAGGCCTTTGATAAGGTATGGTATGAAGGTCTACGTCATAAGATCTCCAGCTACGGTATAGCTGGAAATGTCTTCTCAATTATTAAATCATTTCTCTCTGATAGGTTTATGAGAGTAGTGGTTGATGGTCAGAAATCAGAAGCTACAGTATTAATGTTGGAGTCCCTCAGGGGTCCATCCTGGGCTCAACTCTTTTCCTGATGTACATCAATGATCTTCCAAATCACATCTTTAGATTATTTGCAGACATTTATGCTAATGACACTACCATCTACGGCAGCATATCAGAGGCCATAAATGATCAAGTTCTCTCTGATTCTCTCTCCTCTGATCTTGAGCATGTGGTACAATGGGGAAAGAGGTGGTTACTTTTAATGCATCTAAAATCAAGCTTCTATGTTTACATCTTCAATGCTCTGATCCCCATCTGGCATCAGTTGAAATGAATAACTCATCTTGAGGAGGCTCTATGTTTTGAAAAGCTTCTGGGCTTGACCTTTACTCCTGATCTGAAATGGAACACATATTAAATCCATTGCCAAGGTCGCAAAGAAAATGGTGGGATCCTTCTATTGATCCAATAGATATCACACTGCTGATGCAATTTTCTACCTATATAAGAGCCAGGTACGTAGTGTTGCCACATCTACGCAGGAGCTGCTAGAAAGACCTTATTCAAAATAGACTTTGTAGCCTAGTAAGGGATGCCCGTTTCTCTTTCCTGCAACCTCTTTCTCACAGAAGAGACGTTGCGAGCCTGTCTCTGTTTTATCATTATTTTAATGGCAAGTGATCGTCTGAGCTCCAATCTATGGTCCCCCTTCGCCAATCTTTCACAAGAAACACTCATCTAGCTGAAAACACTTAATAATTTCCCCCACTCTTTATCTATGCCTAAACCTAAATGTAGATTCCATGAACAAAGCTTCTCTTAGAACTGCACAACTGAAACAGTCTTCCATTTGCCTGCTTTCCAGCTTACTACAATATGGTCATCTCAAGTCCAACGTAAACAAGTTCTTGATGAGCCGTTCCCCTTAAGTAATCCAATTTACCAAATTTCCACTACTAATGATAACTACGATATTGTCCCATTGACTACTGTACACTCTTTAATCCTTATCCTCGAATGGCCTCTGGGCCTTGATAAGTGGTAACTCCTATGTAAAAAACAAAGTTAATTATAAAAGTTTGTGCTTATCCAGAATTCTCTCTATATTAACATAACAAAAAGAAAGCTGTATATGCTGTAATGGAAAGAAAATATATTCCAAAAATTGCGTAAATTGATCAAGTACTTTTATTTCTATAAAGAAAATTATTTTTAAGCAAATTTGTGTTTTTTCAATGTCCTCTTGTTAAGAATGGCTTTCTAAAATCTCACAGGTTTGAATAATTTTGAATTCTCTCCCTTGTTTTCAAGATGTCACAATATTGTCACTGTTCACTTAGCCATAACATTCGATTTTCTTACTTAAAAAATTAAACTACTCTATTAATTTATGTGATTTTTGCTGTATGATATTTTCTTTCCATCATGGATACATATATGATACAGATTTTTCTTCATTTGTTTTTTTAATATGGAGAAATTAGCAAAGCATTGTAAATCCCTGAGGGAAACACCTAAATGAGAATAAACGAGGAAAAACAAAAAGAAGTCTTATTGTTACTGATTCACAATGAGATGTTTTCTTGCCGTGCCAAGAGACAAAGGGAGCCACAACCTAAAGTTAGTAGTCCATTATCAAATGGCCATTGTGTGCTTATATGCCAGGTTTGTTGAACCCGTTCCAAACTAACAACTGTTACCTTGTCCATGTTACATGAACTCTGAATATGTGTAAACACTCACACACACCCACAATGAACATTTATAACCATTAGACAATACACGAGCATTGGTTTCATACACACGTATATTTATATAGACTAGACATGCATGAATGTATGTATATATACTCGTTATATACAACCCCACAATCCAACATATTCAATTTTTGCCATAACCTCTTTGGGGTTTTTACCCCAAAGGGGTTATGGTACCAACTCTTTAAAAAGAGTTTTTAAAAAAATTATTGGTTTCTTCAGAAAATTTATATATGACTTTGTTTTGATTTGTATCCCTGAATAAAAAAAAAATGAACCCACAGGCAGTATAGGTAAAACCTTGGGAGGCAAAAAAAAAAAAAAAATACAGAAGCAACATACAAAACAAGTTTGAAAAGAAAATTTATTACACTCTAAAATCACCAGACTTAATTCTTACGATGGTTTCCATCATTTCCTTTATATTTGTGCCGATATTTTATGCTTGTGACGATGGTTGGACGTTTTGGGAAGGCAGTGACCCCATCAAAAAACGTGTCTGTTTCAGGATCAAAACGTACTGCTTCAAGTTGTATGTGCAAGTTACGTGGCAAGTCAAGTTTATGTAGATCTTCATAGGAGGATGTATCATGCACAGGTGTTTGGAAAAAGTTAACAATGTCCAAAATGTGAAGCATATCATTCAGATCAGAGTTGGGGATATTATGGTCAAATTCATCAATACATTGGGTCAGAAACTGAAATCAATAAGAAAATTACAATTAGAATGCAGAAAAACACACGATTAT
This sequence comes from Euprymna scolopes, assembly GCF_053919585.1. NCBI lineage: Eukaryota > Metazoa > Mollusca > Cephalopoda > Sepiida > Sepiolidae > Euprymna > Euprymna scolopes. The sequence goes on from NC_136488.1 coordinate 23,242,432, forward strand.
CTTTTCTACACTATAATATTGTTATTTTGATCACGTCTTTCTTTTTCTAGTTTTGATGCCCGATGACACAGCCCTATAATCCTCTCCTCTCTATATCACTGGTGAGAGGACTATGTTAATGGTGAATCAGAAATGTTTTATTATATATATATATATATATATATAATTTCAACTGATAACATCTATTACGTTTCTTTAATTATTATTTATTAAATATTTATTGCAAAAAAAAAACAAACAAACAAACAAAAAAAACAAAGTGCATATTCAGCATGGAGCACAGATGAAAAAAAAATGCATTTCAAATAAAAATACTTATGTATCATGCAAAAAAAAAAAAAAAAAAAGAAAAGAAAAAAAGATCCTCACAAAAAAGTTAGGAAAAATTGAGAATTTTAATTAAAAAATAAAAATTAAGTTCTGTATTTTGACAATCTACCACTCATAATTACTTGGTTAAATGACAGACTGACTTATCTCTCTCTGGTTTATTGTATTTCTACTTTTATCAGTTTCTTCTTCAGACATATTCTACACAGATTGTTTAAAAATATATATATCCTAGCCCAGCTTAAAAAGTTTCCATAAACCTACTGGAGACCATCCTTAAGTTCCCCAAAATGGTTACCTAGTATTGTACTATATCTGTTTTTTTGTTTTAAGTGTAGTTATGTTTGGAATTAATTTTTTTTTTTTTTTTTTTATATAATCTAATATATTTTTCCTTATCTAATACTTTCTGTTATTTGTTTTTCAGTAATATATATTGTGACTAGCAGGGGGGGGGGCTTTGCCCGGTCGTAAAACATGCTTAAATATATTTTAATTTGTCCAGATTTCATATATATTATTATAGAGTTGTGATTTCAAAAGTAAAAAAGTTCCATCAACTAGAATCGAAACCGAAAGCAAAACTAGCATTTAAAGCTGGTGACGTTACCAATGTGACACGCATATGAACTGATTAAATTAAACTAAGATGAATGTACAAAATGTATAACGATTTTTTTCAATTTTGACCCTTTTTTGACCCCATAAAAACTATTTTAACTGGCTAAAGACCCATAAAAGAATGGTCTACAAAACATTTGAGGCCCTTACTGCCATTCTGCGACTTTTACTTTCAGAAGAGATAGAGTTTGAAAATATGGAGCCAGACAGACAGACAGACAAACATAGTGAGTTTTATAAATTAGATTTTATAGATTTTGCTTCTTGCTAAGCAGTTATTTTGTAGGAGGCAATTCACCCTTACTTTATAGTTACACTTTTTCTATCATTTTTACCTTTTTTTATTTTCATTCTTCATTACTATTTCTTGTTATATTATCATAATTATCATATCTGAACGACCAATGTTAAAAGTTGATTTTTATTATATTACATAATCGTTTAAAACTTACTTTGTACTTTTGTATGCGATCATTTAACTTTATCTCTTTCCACTTTGCAGACTCTTTAAAAATCTCTGAAGCAATATTCTTTATTCTCGCTTCAACATCGTCCGGTGGTTTATAAGCCTTCCTTGTTCTCACTGATCTACACAAGTAAAAAAAACAAAAACAACGGCATTGAAATAGACAAATAAACAGAACAAAACAATGCATGGAAGATAATAGTTGGAGAAATGTCAATAACTTATATTCTTTGTTGAAGACTAGCACTAAAAATAGTAAACAAAAATTGACAATGAAGATATGGGTAGTAGAACATGTCAACAGCTGAACGATGAAAAGAAAAGAAAAGCAGATAAAAAAAAAGTAAAAAACACTAGCATTAAACTAAACTGGCATGTTTATATTAGGTTTCTGAATTTTTGAGATGTGTATTGATTATTTTGATTATTCAGACTACTGTTCTCACACAAAATGAGAATATTAGTTCCAATAATCCAAATGGCCTGTTTAAGCTGTGAAAATGGTAAAAAAAAAATCACTGAAATTTTCATAAAATTTAACTTACAATATTAGGTTATATCTATGAAGTTAATTTTGAAACCTATTTTCTCTTCTCTGCAACCTCTTTCCCACAGAAGAGACATTGGAAGACTGTCTTTGCTTGATCGTTATTTTCATGGCAAGTGCTCATCTGAGCTCCAATTTATGGTCTCTCCATTTGCCAAACTTTCACAAAGAACACTTGCCTAGCTAAAACCACTATCAATAATTTCCCCCACTCTCTATCAGTGCTTAAACCTAAACATAAATCTCATGAACAAAACTTCTTTCCTAGAACTACCTACCTGTGGAACTGTATTCTGCTGGTCTGCTTCCTAGCTGACTACAACATTATCATCTTCAAGTCCAACATAAACAAGTTCTTGTTGAGCTGCCCTCTTAAATAATCAAATTATACCAATTTCCACTAATGATTACTACGCTATTGTCTGAATGGCTAGCATACACAAATTAACCCTTATCCTCGAGTGGCATCTGAACCTTGATAAATAGTGATCCCTTTGTAAAAAAAAAACAAAAATTATGCAAACAAGATTCAATATTTCCTCTTTCTAATGATATATATATTTTTTGTACACTGGTTAGTTTTGTTTTTCAGGTTTATTTAAATTATCTAACTATTTTAATGATAAATACTTCCAGTGTGTATGACAAGTTTGGGTAATGTTCAAATATATTTTAAATGTTAATGTTGTGAAGTGTAGTTTGTAAATCCTTGCCACCAGTATTGTGGAATTGTAAGTTTCAAATCCCTTGTCACTAGTATTATAGGTTTGCAGACCTGTAATAATCAAGGCAAAACAATGGTATAGTTAACAAAACTGTTTTAGCAAAAGTATGTTACAGAAATACATGTCATTATTCTGGGGGCCATAACTGCCACAAACCGCTACCCAATATGTTAGACTATATCTAAACTATATCTATAATCGCAGGGTAAGTCCATTATTCCTGAAATAGGTAGATCAGCTTATCCATAACAGTATTGCAAGTGGTATGATTGGGGTCTTCCTCAACTTATGCTTCGCAAATAAGTTTATAGGATTTCAATCAAGTGAGTTGGAGTTGAACATACTTCATAGTCTGCAGGCCGATATCCATCTTGGTTCAAGGTCTGCATTGCCTTGCCTTGATTTTGTTGCAACTTTTTTTCAGGTTCGATGAATTTTGTTGTGTAAGCCCAACCAGAATGCCTGCTATGATCCTTCCTCCTAACCACAGCTTCTATATCCTCACTGCAATTTTCCAGCTCACATCTCATGGCCTTTAACGTATTCAAGGAGCACTGAACTGCAGTTAAAATTTAAAATTTCTGATTCCCCCCCCAATCGGGCATAATCAGGTCACTTTTTATCAATATCCCAGATCTTTTGACTCGTCAATAGTCTCTAGCTTTCACACCTACAAATAGTAGACACAGAAACAACTATCCATTGCACTTTATCGCTATTAAATGCTTAAAATGGTTCTGAAATAAAAGAATGTCACAAAATTATTACATTTGTCTCAAACACTTTGTACAACAATCATTAAGTTTTCTGAATTTATAATTTCTTTTAAGTGATAAAAACGGAATCTATTTTACTTACGTCCTTTTCTTGAGTGATGTTGTGCGACTTGTAGCTGATGGACCATCAAACGCAGGATTAATCTTTCGAATTTGTATTTCATCAGTATCTGGCAATTCTTCCTGATTCTTACCAAAGAATGCAGTTCTAACAGATGACTAGAATGAAAAAAAAAAACTTAGAAATTTATATTGAAATCGTTGGTTACAAAGATTTTATTGATTTATTTCTGAATATAAACCCATTTTTATGGATTTATTTTTTTTTATTATATTTTCACCCTAAAAAAAGGTACAGTACCACTGTAGGGGGCTACTATCTGGGACATAATTTGTAGAGGTTACTATGTAGAGAGCTGAGCAGCAAGATGTCTGTTTACATTACACTTGAACTTCCGCATGTCAGTACAATCAGGGAAGCAGGAACCCGGAAGGGAATTCTAAAGTTTAGCAGTCTTAAGGAAGAAACTATGAGTGTGACTTGATGGAGGGTGGGGGTGGCGAACCTTGCTAGTTGATTATGAGACAGCATGTCCTCTGGGTGGCCCCATTGACACGATTTCAGGGGAATTCGCACGGTTGAATTCTAATGATGGTGATGATGGTGTTGATGATGTTTTAAAAAGAATACATCTGTTTTTTGCTAGATAATGAAAATTTTATATTCTGTTACCGTTAATTAATAAATACTGAAAATTTCATTAAAATTAGTTGATTTCCTGAATTTTGGTAAACTTTTAAGTGAAAGGGGACTACAACTCTAAAATAGACTCCCCCAAAACTTCTGAAACGTTTTATTTAGAAACCCATTCTTAGTATGGGGATAAGGTGTTTTGTAACTAATCTGTATTTTCACCTAACAATGGACTAAAAAAAAAAAAAATATCATAAAACTCGAAAATAATACTACAAAAATAACACTGTAATTTTGTTTTATTTCATTAAAAATTGTTTTTTGTTTAATTTTGATTCAAACGGCTTCACAGGACATCACTTAATTATTAAAAAGTAACTTTTAAACGAGTTAAATCACACAAACCACTTATCACTTATCCAGTTAAGTAAAAGAATAACATCTTGCTTATAATAATATTTATTGGGACGTATGAAAAAGTGGTAAAAAAATAAACATAACAAATAAATGTTACTAAAGGCAAGATAAGTTACTCTTCTACTTACTGTGATAAATTTTTGGTATTGTAAATGTTTATTGTTTGAAAAGAAAAAAAAAGTAGTGTCAAGCGTTACATGAGAACAAGATAAAATGGCCACGACGTCTCTGGAAATCTTTGAAGTCTCGACAATGACTTAAAAATGCAAAAATTATACAAAATAGTGGTAGAAACCCACCCATAATTGTCACAGCAACACGAAGCTGTTCAAATGAAACTTAATTATGCTGATTAGTTTAATGTACTTGAAAACATAATTCTAATCTGTACAAAATTTCCTTTAATTTGATATGCTACAAGCCATATTTTGTTAATAATTTCTTTGAATCGTGTCATGATGGCCATCGTGGATTTCATGATCGCCATCTTGGATTTTTCATGATGTTATAATGGCAAATGATAATGTCTCTTTTTTTTTTTTTTTTTTTTTTCCTTTGAAGATTGTAATGCTGGGTATGGGGCAGCCAAACCAGCTGCCAACATTGCCCCGCTTTTTTATTGAAACCAACCGAGAGCTCTTTTTAGTATCCTCGCTGTTCCCTTAAGTGCAATTGTCTGAATCTCTTTTGCACTTGGTTCACCAGGAATATTAGTTAGGTAGGACTTCAGGTTCTTTTTCATAAGTCCTGTGGCACCTATGATAACTGGTATGATCGATATCCCCTTTAGGTTCCAGTTTCTTTTCATATCATACATGAGACCTTGGTATTTGGTCTGTTTCTCTCTTTCAGCTCTGTTAAGACCGCCATCATTAGGAACACTCACTTCAATCAAGGTTGCAACTCTCTCTGACTTATTCCATATAACTATGTCAGGTTTCATAGCAGCATTTTCAAGGTAGGTGGCTGTAGGGATTACATGGTCGTAATGTATGGTATATAAATCATTGTCTCTCAGAATAATAATTCCTATGATGATAAAGCCTTACTTACCATTTTTCTTAACTGTTTTTATGATGTTTTTACTTAAAGCTGTTAAAATGAGACTGGAATATGCTAATTACTATGCTACTTAGTCCGTAAGTTACCAAGTGAGATGGTTGTAAATACAGCCAACTGAGCCTTCATGGTATTATGATAATATGTTCAAAATTTCATCATAATACTGCAAAAAGATCTGAAGATACAACTTTTTAAAGATGGGTTAGTCTGTAAATTGTGCAATTTTCCTACCATTTTCAGTCACAAGCTTATATTTATTGTTTTTTAAATTTTTATTTTTTTACACAGTGGTCGCCACTTATCAAGGCCCGGAAGCCACTCAAGGATAAGAGTTATTGCAAGTACATTACGTTAGTGTGGAGATTTGATGAAGTGTTTACTTAAGGGGGCGGTTCATTAGGAATTTGTTAACGTTGGACTTGAAGCCATCCAAGTTGTAGTCAGGTGGGAAGCTACATTTGAATAGGACGGACTTCAGGCAAAATGTCCAGTGAACCACACATTTTTTGATATTTGAATGATCATAACTAATCATAAGTTCTAATGGGCCGATTTTAAAAAACTAAAGATATTATTTCATCATTTTTTATGCTCCTTTCAATAATGTATGATTTGAATTTATTTGATGTAAAGAAAAAAATGGTGTGGTATTGCTACTAGAAATATACTCACACCTGACAGTTAACTTTTATCTCTACAAAGCCACTATTCCATGCATGAAATATTGTTACCACATATCAACCAGTACAGAAACAACTAGTTTTTTTTTTCTCTCTATTGAACAGAATGTAAAAAAAAGGGTTTCCAATCTAATAGAGTCACACTGTCAACTAAGTGCCAACCTCTGTCCTATTATCGAAATGTTGCATCCATGTGCTTGTTTTGCAAGTACTTTAATGGAATCTCAAACAAACTTGTAACAGCGGTGCTCCTTCAATGTAAATAACTTCGACTAAGCAGACAAAATCCCACCTGTTCATTGTAGAAATCATCCAATGTCATAGAGCCTTCAACTCTGAAAGTTTCCTCTCTTGCACTGCTAAACTTTAGAATTCTCTCCTTATAACCTACTTCCTTGACTGTACTAACATACAGAAATTTAAATGTAATGTGAAAAGACATCTTGATGCTCAACTCCCTACTTACAGTATCCCTGTAAGCATTTCCCTAACACAATGTAGCCCATGACATCTAGGTGACAATTTGCCTTGTTTGAGGTGATTACGCGTTAAAAAATTTTTTAAAAAAGGTTTAATTTTCCAAAAGAATAAAATGAGATAAAATCTTTCTGTATCCTCTTCTCCTTTCAATTATGGACCTGTCTGCCTTCCTATTGCAGTCTTTCTTTATCTTCTAAACAATCATATTCATTTCCACTTTAAAATATTAGACAAGAACAGTCTATGCTTTGTAGAGACAAATGCAAATGCTAAATCACTCATTTTTTTTTTAAAATATACAAGCATTTGCTAAGAATGTTAAAGCCAAACATAATTTTCTTTTTACACACTAAAAATTTTTCTTATTTCTTTTCAAAATTCAAAAGATCACAAAGTCAAAAAAAAAAAGTAAAATAAAAAAAATAAAATAAAATAATGAAATAACTACAACCTGAAAAGAAAATGGTCTGTTTGAAAACACGTTGTTTAGCACTGAATAAATCTATATATCTATAAAAATGAGAATGTGTGTGTGTGTGTGTGAGGACAATACTCAACAAATTTTTGATCTAGACTTTAAATTTGATATATAGGGTATTCAGACATGTGGAAAACCTTAATTGCTTTTTATCGGGAAAAAAAGGACTGCTAAGGGATCAAAATCACGAATGCGCATGCATGAATCGTTCATATGACAGCTTCCTTATGTTAAAAATAAGTAGGTCTGAAAACACTTAAAAATTGTGTCACGGTTATTGTACTTGACTCACTGTCTTTAGGTTTTGATCTCAGCTTGGGTATATATATAATTTTTTACTTACAAGAAGACTAGACTGTTTAGAAAAACAATACTTGCATGCACATATCTTAGTTTCTGTATGAATTAAAATATATTTATGCATATTTCATGATTAGGCAATGCCAGGTGGCCTGCTAGTATTGATATATTTGCAAAGACCATTGCCATAAAGTATTGCAAATGTGAAAAATTAGGTTTTTTTTTTCCAAGTAACAAGGAAAAACAAATGGCTCTTAAAAATGGTTGAATGGTATCACTAAAGTGTATTTTTAAAAAATTCATCAAGTTTCCCTTGAAAATGGATGCCTAAGATTATTACAATCCAGTCAAACATGTAGTACGTGAAAATGGGTAAATATAGTGTCCCTTCAATTTCAAAACTCATTTATTTTTTATAGTGTTAAAAAAGCTTCAACCAGAACTTGCTCCCATACTTACAAAACTATTTAAGTGCTGCCTTAAAGAGAAGTGCTTTCCGACTCCCTGGAAGACCTCATCAGTTTGCCCTGTATTTAAGAATTCAGGTGATAAGTCATCTCCCTCTCAGTACAGACCAATAAGTCTCCTGTGTGTTATGAGTAAGTTGCTGGAATCCATATTAAATAGAGAAATAAACCACCTCAGCAGGAATAACCTTAGTGACACACAATATGGTTTCCACTCTGCAAGATCTACCGCAGATGTGCTGACGGTTATATCCCACAGGATTAGTGAATCTCTTGACAAAGGCTTCCTTTCTAGGGCAATTGCTCTTGACATATCAAAGGCCTTCGACAAGGTATGGCATAAAGGTCTACTTCACAAGATTTCCAGCTACGGTATAACTGGAAATGTTTTCTCAATCATTAAATCATTTCTCTCCGATAGGCTCATAAGAGTAGTGGTAGATGGATAAAAATCGGAGGCCTGCAATATAAATGCTGGAGTCCCTCAGGGGTCAATCCTGGGCCCAACTCTCTTCCTGATCTACATCAATGACCTCCCTGAACACATACTTAAATCATTCGTTGACATCTATGCTGATGACACGACCATCTACACCAACACATCAAAGACTGTAAATGACAAAGTTCTCTCTGATTCTCTCTCCTCTGATCTCGAGCGCGTGGTTCAGTGGGGGAAGATGTGGCTGGTTACCTTTAATGCATCCAAAACCAAACTCCTATCCTTACATCATCAACGCTCTGATCCCCATCTGGCATCAATTGTGATGGATGGCTCTCGTCTGGGTGAGGCCCCGTGTTTTGACAAGCTTCTGGGTTTGACCTTTACTCCTGATCTGAAATGGAACACATACATCAAGTCTGTTGCCAAGGTCGCTTGAAAGATGGTGAGATCCTTCTACCGCTCTAGAAGATATCTCATTACTGATGCAATTCTCTATCTATATAAAAGCCAAGTACGTCCAAGGATGGAATACTGCTGCCATATCTGGGCAGGAGCTGCTAAAAACAGCCTATCCTGCCTTGACAGAATACAAAATAGACTTTGTGGCTTAGTGGGGGATGCCCTTTTTCTCTACCCTGCAGCCTCTCTCCCATAGAAGAGACGTTGTGAGCCTATCCTTGTTTTATCGTTATTTCCATGGCAGGTGCTCGTCCGAACTCCAATCTCTGGTCCTCCCTTGCCAATCTTTCATGAAAAACACCCGTCTAGCTGAATCCACTGTCAAAAATTTCCCCCACTCTATATCTGTGCCTAAATCAAAACGCGGATTCCATGAACAAGGCTTCTTTCTTAGAACTGCACGCCTGTGGAACTCAGTTCCGTCTGCCCGCTTCCCACCGGACTACAACTAGGATGTCTTCAAGTCCAACGTTAACAAATTCCTATTGAACCGCTCCCCTTAAGTAAACACTTCATCAAATCTCCACACTAACGTAATGTACTTGCAATAACCCTTATCCCTGAGTGGCTTCCGGGCCTTGATAAGTGGTAATCACTGTGTAAAAAAAAAAAAAAAAAAAAAAAAAAAAAAATGAAGTATAGAAAACAAAAAGAAACTGAGATGTGCATGCAAGTATTGTTTTTTCTAAACAATTCATTTCTTGTAAGTAAAAAAAAAAAATACTCGAGCTCATATCGAAGCTAAAACCTAAAAATTAAAGTATAATAACCATTAGACCGGCTTGCTATGATCTTTAAAAGTGTTATCAAACCTACTTATTCTTAACATAAGGAAGCTGTCGTGTTAACGATTCGTGCCATGTGCAGTTGTGAAACAGATAAAAATTTGATGACCTCCCCCCCAAGTACCAATTTTTCAATTTTGACGCCCTAGCAGCCCTTTCTTCCAGATGAAAACTGATTAAAAAGTTTTCCACATGTCTGATATCCTATAAACCAAATTTCAAGTCTGTAGATCAAAAAATTGTTGTATATATAGGTTGAGAGTTGTTCACACACACACACTTTTATAGATACATATATGAAGGCATTCATAAACCCAAAACAACATAGGATTGGCTGTGTTCAGCATTAATGTTACCCAAATCAACCAATCAATAGCATTGTTAGTTCAATATAAGCAAGTGTATATGCCTGTTTGAGGATCAAGTTCAGTGACTGTTTTACTAGTATCAGAAACCAGTCAGTGTGTGAAAATGGGTAAATATAGTGAGATTCCTTTTAATTTGTAATAACAAATCGATTAGGCTTCAAGAACCCCACAAAATAAGCAAAGCTGGCACCCAGGGTTGCATTCTGGGCCCAGCTCTCTGCCTAATCTTCATTGAGCATCTTCCAAATCACATTCTTAGATCATTCGTAGATATTTGACACTACTATCTATTTCAACACTTCAAAGGTTAAAATGACCAAGATCTCTGATTCTCTCTCCTCCGATCTTGAGCATGTGATGCAATGAGGAAAAGGATGACTGGTTAACTTTAATGTATCTAAAACCAAGCTTATATCTTTTCATCATTAATGCTCTAACCCCTGTCTGGCATCAATTGAAATGAATGGCTCTCATTTTGGGGAGGCTCCATGTTTTGACAAGCTTCTGGGTCTGACCTTTACTCCTGATCTGAAATGGAACACATGTATCAAATCTGCTGCCAAAGTCACTGGAAAAATGATTGAATCATTCTACCACTCCAGTAAATATCTCACTGCTGATGCAATTCTCTACCTGTATCAGGGCCAAGTACGTCCTAGGATGGAGTACTATTGCCTCATCTGGACAGGAACAACCTATCCTGCCTTGACAGAGTTCAAAACCGACTTTGAAACCTAGTAGGGGATGTCCTTTTCTCTCTCCTCCAACCTCTTTTCCACAGAAGAAATATTGCAAGCCCGTCTCTGCTCTATCATTATTTTCATAGCAAGTCCATGAATAAAGCTTCTTTCTTAGAGCTGCCCACCTGTGAAACTGTTTTATTTGCCTGCTTTCCAGTTGACTACATTATCCTGAGCAAACTAATAAAGGAACAACGAACACAGACACCGGATGGCCCGAAGCCTCATCCATCACTGATATCTCTGTCAAGACTGTTGCCAAAAGACTCGTTTCACAGTGGATACTTTCACATCTACTTGGATGCAAGCATATACAGACCACACCTTATCACCTGTCCTCTAACGGCTTAGTTGAATGCTTCCATTGCCAACTGAAGACTTCTTTAAAGGCATATTCCAATCCCAATAACTGGATGGAATTCCCCTCTCGTACTCCTCGGCATCAGATCTACAATTAAAATGAGCATTGAACACAGCTTCCAAGATCGTGCATAGAACACCTGACATTAATAGAACAAATGATTGCATGGACTGCCATTAGAAGCACGCTAGATCCGACCAGCCTTACATTCTGCTTGAAGAAGTATATGCTGAAATCTTTGCATGTTAAACCAACGACCCAAAAAAAACAATTCACCTGCCTCAAAACATACACACATGGGCACATGTTTTCATAAGAAATGATAGAGTACTCATGCGCCTGTAGCCGCCTTACTCCGGTCCTTACAAAGTTCTTAAAAGATATCCAAAACATTTTGCGATAGATAAGAATGATAGACATGACCATCAGCGTTGATCGACTCAAGAAAGCATTTTTCGATAATAGAGACTGTAGTACTACAGTGAGACAGACTCAAATCTCACTTGTGATTCTTTAACTATTGCCACGCCTAACGATACCATGCTATCTAGTGCTACAACTTCCACCAAATCTGGCAGACACATAAAGCGTCCATTCAGATTTGTTTCTTATACTCAATGAGTTGTGTTTTTTTTTCTTTCTCTTTCAATCGACTTCTTGTCCAGGAGGGGAGTGATGTAGCAACCACTATGCCCAGCCGGAATAAATGCCCAGCAGGAACAATTCATAGCGATCACCACTTTGAAACACCTACGCATATGAAAAATTCATAGAAATGTGACAATATGATATGACCACTGCACACATAAAAGAAAAAGAACCAAGCTACACTCCCTTGCATATGAATACAGTAAACAGGCTGGAGCATTTGAGAAAGTCCGTATATAAAGTCAAAATATATGTCAAAATCGAATCAGTTTTTCTCTTCAATTTCACAAGATCAACACGTGTTCAAGTAAACTCTGTCTGTGGAAGACATTAAAAAACTTTGAAAAAATCTCATTTCCAAAACAGCTGGTCGGAATAAACCTTCAATTGAACTAATTTCCCCTCAACACCGTCATCTTTACAGGTTCGTAGGATAGAAGTGTGAAGCTTAAAGAAAACCAGAACCGGATTACATTTTTAAGCTTTAAAAAATTAATTAAAAAAGAAATAAAGACAAGTTTTTGTTAAATGTGGATTATTTTATGTGAGAATGAATTCAAAAGTAAAGTATAAAAAAATCTGTTAGCTCTCATTTTCAGAGAAAGGCGATGTCTGCTAAAAGTAATCCTCAAATTTTTATTATTTTATTTTTCTCCACCCTAAAAACAAAGCATACTGTCATTGAAGTGTAAGGGGCTACTGTGATGGGGAACAGATTTACAGGTGCACAATCAGAGCAAGTTATGCAACAGTATGCTTGTCGACATTGCATTTTTGCATATTAGCATGGTAGTGGAAACGGGAAGCAAGGAGGGAATTCCAAAAAGACAGCGATCAGAAGAAAGAAGCTATTAAAATAGGAAATCTTCCAACATTTGATTTTTTTTACCACTTTTTCGAATCTCTGTAGATCGTAAACCAAACCTCAGATTTCAAACGATAGCAGCTAGTTTTTCATCTATTAAAAATAGGGTCATTTTTTACAACCAAACCCAGCATAATTTACTCCCCTAAAAAGAAGTCAAAATCTACTTTTTTATGACTACTATGTTTCAACAGTCTTTAAGGATAATATGAAAGAACGAATTTAAAATAATAATTTAACATTTTAAAGTTGGGGATCACCTTCCTATATTAATTTAACATAAAATGAGCACCATGGGAAATCGAATTCCCCAGTCAACGGACACACAGACACCAACACCGGACTCTAAAGGAAACATGAATTATCTACCTTTTCTTTCTGTTATACCAATGACCACTACACGTCACATGCTACATCCGATTACATAATTCCGGATATGTCACTTCCTTTTACTTTCTCTCTCACCTCAGAAACTCAAGGCAAGCAGGCATGCTTTCCTTCGCTCTGACATAAGGATGACACATGCATAAATCGATGACATCCTGATTGCAAGTTCCTTGCAGGAAGAGCATTTGACCCACATTATGAAAGTCTTCTCATTTCGAATCCTATGGACTGAAAATAAATGTTTTGAAATGCGAATTCAGTGTCAATTCCCTGGACTTCTCAGACTTACACTTTTGCCTTCAAAAGTGCAAGCAGTCCAGGATTTTCCCATACCTACTTTCTTGCATCAATTATGTTGTTACATTGGACTTCTGAACTATTACTGCCGTTTCATACCCAACTGCTCGCATCACCTGTCCAAGCTGATGGATTCACTCCACGCACGTAAGAAGACTGTCTCTCAGACGAAGCACTCATCTTTCCATGCATCAAAATCTGTTCTAGTGAACTACACAAAATTTTTTTACATCAACCCTGACCGAACAGCTAAGCTCTTTCTTTTGACAGATGCTTCTGATGTAGCCGTTGGTGCTGTTCTCAACCAGGTCGTAAACGGTCAAACACAACCTTTGTCTTTCTTTTCTGCTAAACTAAGTAGCATTACAAGCGTACGCTGTATTTTTGTGGACATCGACAATATTCCATACCTAATGTGCTTCAACAAGTCATATCTTTTTTATTTGTGGGTCAATTTTTAAAAGAATTACATTGATTGAAAGAGAATAAAATAAGCATTCCAATGATGTTAATTTATTTTGCTTTTATGCGTTCAATGTTTTTATGCTCCAAGTTAAAAATGAAAAAAAAAAATGGTAAAAAATGATGACAACAAATAGGGAAACTGTTTTTTCACTGTTTACATTTTATATGTTACATTTGAATACACATGTTCAGGGTCAAATTTAAATGGATATGGCTGAAATTTTACAGGCTATATAAGCATAGAAGTCCATCTCTACTGGAGTTTGATTTATAATTTTACAACCACGGGAAGCAAAGTTATGACCAAGCAAAGTTGAGGAAGAATATTTCAAAATTGATAAGATAAATCGGCATATATCATCCATTTTCATATAGATAATAGTTTCAGAATTATTTTCATGTATAATATGTAAATATTTGATAATTATTAATTGTGCGGAAATTTCTTTAAAATGTTATCTTTTATAGAAATTTAAATCCGTTTAACAGAAAAACAGCTTGCTAATGCGCTGAGCTAACTAAAGTATTCTCTTAAAAATAGAAAACTGTTTTTCTGCTTTTGTCTTACTAGACTAGTCATTTTTTATTCAGAGTCTGTCAATTTAAGAAAATTATTTTCAAGTTTTTTAAAATTTGATTTCCAAACAATACTGAGCCAAAACTATTTTGTTGTTTTTAACGCTTCTAGTACACATGTACTAGAAGCGTTAAAAAAAAAACAAAATGTACCACATGAGTTTAACTTCTTACTTGTACTTACGGTAGAATTGTGTTTTTTAGTGGTAAAAAAAAAAAAAAAATATATATATATATATATAAACAAATAAAAAGGTACTTGTGCACTTATGCTACAATGCTGAAATAATAACATTTAGAAATCCATTCTTAACATGGGGAAGGAAGGGTGTTTTGTTAACTATTCTGTATTTTCACCTAACAATTAAATAAAAAAAGATATCATGAAACTTGAATTTATTTTTAACTCGTCAAGACCATTTTTTTGAATCTGTAAAACAAACCAGTTTTTTTTAACTGAGGATATCTAAATAATAATAATAATAATGTAAAAAGAAAAAATCAACTTGTAATGCGAAGCTAAGTACAACTTGGCAAAACTACAGCGTTTTCAGTCGAGAACTGTTCGCCATGTTCTTTGCAGTAAAACATTTCTATTACATGTTGGAAGGAAGACAATTCACCATTTTTACCAACTACAAACTGCTGATTGCTTCCCTTACATCATCCATTTCTAGGAAACACACACCCTGTGAACTACGACAGATGGATTATGTCACAATATTCTGCTGACGTACAGTATTTACCTGGATAAACAAATATTGTGGCAGACACACTCATGTTTTCACAATCCAAACACTTGAGAAACTCCCTCAATTTAGACTACATTGCTGCCGAGGAAGAACGAGCCGCGTCACTAACAGAGTTTATGACAACTTTGACAATCCTGCTGAAAAAGGTACCAGTCCCATTTTCAGACACACTAATCTGGTGCAATACGTCCAAGACCTTACCTGCCTCCATCATGCCGAAAAAGCATTTTCCGACATTTTCTCAATTTGACACATCCTAGTAAGCGCACAACAGTCAGGTTCATCATAGCCTGTTTTTTTGGCCCAGCATGAATGCGACATATGTAAATGGACTCAGGCATGTATTTCCTGCCAAACTACAAAAATACATTGCCATGCCAAATCCACCGCAGCCAACTTTCCTGTACCTGACACTTGTTTTTTGTATGTCCATCTGCCTATCATAGGTCCACTGCCGCTTTCCAATGATCATCATTACATCCTCACAATGATTGATCGCTTTACTCGTTGGCCAGTTGCAGTGCACTTACATGACCTTTCTACAGAGGTAATATCACAAACAATCGTGGAGAGCTTGATCTCTAACTTTGGTGTAACCACTACTGTTATCACCGACAGAGGTTCCAAGTTTACGTTGCACACCAGTCATTCAGAATTTCCCACATTGCGACAACCGCTTACCATCCCTCAAATAACGGAATGGTAGAGCGCTTTCATCATCGACTGAAAGCCACCTTATCTGCCCAGTCTTCCCGGTGAGTTTTTGTAGTCGACCGATTGATACCCGCAACTACCTCCGGTTTTGCAGCCCGTTTGAAACTCGTAATGTCTCCAGTGATGTACACCCCATCACGCCCGGTTACTTCTAAACCATATGACACGAGGCGAATGTGTGCATTTTAGTTTGAAGAACGGCCGGAAGAGGGCATTTGTCAGCCTAGAACAGGGTCGATAACTAATACTTTTATTTTTATGTTTATATAATCTTACTGTAAAAAAAAAAAAAACAAAAAAAAAAAAACAAACAAACAAACAAAAACAATCTTTCTGTACAAAAAATATTTTTTTAAACCTCTATAAATGTTTTCATGTTTCTAAAAATTTTGTTTTGCTCCATTGGCAAACTAAAATTACAATCTTACTGTGAAAAAAAAAGTATTCTTAAACCTCTGTTTCAGGTTTTTAAAATTTTATTTAGCTACATTGACAAACTAAAATTATATTTTGATACATTTTTATACTGTAAAAAAAAAAAAAAAAAAAAAAAAAAAAAAAAATTCTAAAAACAATCTATAAATGTTTCATGTTTTTTTTTTTTTACATATTTTTTTATATTTCACCGCTGAAAGCATAACAAGAAAAGAGAAACCTACCTTGATTTTTAAGTTTTATTCACTGTAAAGGAAAATGTTTTAACAATGTTTTTTTATAGTGTTTTTTTTTTTTTTTAAAATGTAAGAGATTTTTTTTTATACAAGAAAAGGCTCAAAAGTAAGTAAATTAAATACTTTCAAGGAATTTTGTGTTCATAAAGTTTTTGTTTATGTATTTTTTTTTTTTTTTTCAATGAAACAGATTTTTTTTTGGAGAAAAAAACTTGAAACTAGGAAAACGAAGAAAACGGTGGGATTGTTTAATTTTTTTTGTACGAAACAAATTTTTTTTTTTTTTTTGCCGTTTTTGGTCTTTATTTTATTTTATTTTTTTTTTTCTTGGGGGGGGGGGATATTTTATTTTGAAGGAAAAACCTGGAAACTGGAAAAAGAAAGAAAACTGGGTGGAATAATTTGTTTCTTTGTTTTTTCATTTTTTGGGGGGGGGGGGGGATTTATTCGAAGGAAAAATCTGGAGACTGGAAAAAGAAAACTGGGTGGAATATTTTTTATTTTTTTCATATTAAAACAGATGTTGTTTCCTCAGACTGTTGGAGGGCATCACACGACACCAAAGTGGATGCAGAGGTGATAGCAGACGTGTAAGGAAGCTCGTCATCAACTGGGTAGCTTTCGGCGATGTGAGCTAATATGGAGACAAACAGAGCTTTACCAAATGTTTGCCTCCACATAAACTCTAGGAGATATGTGTCCAAAAGCTCTCGGTTGGTCCCACATTGTACTTTGTTGCGTTGTTTAGCTTCCTTCCACATTCGCTCCACATGATTCGTCGTAGCCTTCATTTCGGGATTTACAAAGTGAAGGCTGTGGTTCACCGTCAAATGGCGATACCCCTCTCCCCCCACACTTTGCTGTATGCCTGCCAACAGTCTGATACGACCGTGGTCCCCGGCAGGATATATTGTTTGATTAATGGAAGGAGGGTTTTGGCATTCTGGTTTAGTACACTCACCAAGAAACCTCCTTTTCGGTGGGGTTGTATCCACCCAGACCGGTATGAGTAACCTCCCAACGTTATGCTTTCTATGGTTAAACAAAGCCTCATCTACCTCCACCGTATGGCCTGGGCCCCTATCTGCCGGGGATTCCTTAGAAAATATTCCCCGCAAATGTCTCGTAAGAAATTCTTCCAGTCGGTTGGTGATGGTGTGCGTCGAGTGAATTCCACATTTGCGTTGGAGGTCTTTTTGCGTTGCTCTCTTGAACACCCACAAATAGATTAGTATTAGTATTACGGCAATTGCCAGCCTAGATTTTGTGAAAAAAGTCCCTGTTTGGATAGAGGTGAATGTTCGGCATTTACCAACCTGGCACATCCAGGCATAACCATCGCTTACTTTGCTTCTTACAATAAGAGCGCAGCTATGTCCACAAGACGGACACGTTTTCGTTCGTGCAAACAATCTCCTATCGTGATAAAATTCCAGGACTCCTGCTGCTGTTTTTAACTGCTCAGATAATTCTGTAAAATTCATGTTTTCTTCCTTACGGAAAAGTACACAAATGGTGTGTTTTTTATCTTTTTCTAAACTAATTTTTTTCTTTTCTTCCTTTTCATGATTGTCGTCTGCTGCTTTGAATTTTTAACTTGCGCGAACGCGCGTCGCGTTGAAAACCATCGCACTACATTGTCGTTGGCTCAGCTTTATGTTACGTCAAACGGCTTAATCTCCTCTGCAACGCTCGGCTTACTCCGGCTGTTGACGCCATGTTCTGGGGAAAGCTGGGCGTGTGCCGAGTTACGTCCGGATCTCTTTCTGCATGAGTACCAACTTTAAAATTATATTTTGATACATTTTTTTTATACAATAAATGTTTTGATTATCATATTTTTCTTGTTCTTTATTTCGTTATTATATATTTTTGTGTTCTCGGAGACACTTGTTTATATTTGAGGGTCACAGAATTCAGAATTGCCGATAGAGAGCATTCAAAGAACAGGGGTTGATAACTCATCTCGGACGCCTCATGCCATTGACATGCAGAAGTGCCAAACTATGCAACAACACAATAAAATGAACATTTTTTTTTCGAAAATTTCCAATATCTGCTAAGTCAGCTCATCACATCGCAGAGTAGTGCTAACGATACCTACACGATGTGATAAGTCACTTTACTCTGTGCACGTGAACGCAATGCGTTAATGAAGGCGATGAAATAGTGCAAAATAATCCCAAGGTCCAGGAATTAATGCCATGCAAACGGTAAATTTAAGACAGGTTTGATTATCAGATTCAAGAACTCCTGACTCTTTTGCCTCCCAATTTTTCGTCTGCTAAAATATTTATCATGTGATTACGATATAGCATCAATAAAATACATCAATACACCATTCATTCAAGTGTTGCATGTTATGGATTTAGCAGAATACGATATTAAAACTCACTTTATTGGTACTTATGCACTTATGTTACCAGGCTGGCAGGTGTTTTGTAACTATTCTATAGTACAGAATTTCTGTACTTCCACCTAAATCTCACCTTTTAATTTTTAATATTATATTTCGCTAAATCCATAACAAGCGACAGTTGAATGAATGGTTTATTTTATTAATGCTAGACCGTAATCACATAATAAATAATTTAGCAGACGAAAAATTGGGAGACAAAAGAGTCAGGAGTTCACAGATTCGTTGTCAGCGACCTCGAATACCGCTAAAAATTAGAGTGGCCAATGTTCTGTTGTAGCGTAAGGTAATTCGTTCTTGTTATCTTTAAAGGCCGTTAAAATGTATTAGCTAAAATAAATAAATAAATAAAATAAGTCGATTTTGATTTCTTTTTAGGGGGTAAACTACGCTGGGTTAGGTCGTAGAAAATACCAAAAATAGATTAAAATGGTCAAATATATTAACCGTCAAATTAAATTCTGGCTTGAATGCAACTTGAAAAATTCAAACGCTGCTGGGGTAATTCGTGACGTTCGTTACAAAAGGTCACGGATCATTTATGCTTCGAAATCAAAGGAAAAAAAAACATCAATTTTTCGGTACTAGTGCAGAGTCAGAGAGTGATCCGGACGTAAATGATAACGTTATTATTTAAAAAGCCATTCTTAACATAGGGAGGGGAGGGTGTGTTTTTACCTATTTTATACTTCAACCTTACAACTGAATAAAAAATATATCATAAAACTTTAATGGGTTTGTATTACTGTACACATAGATTCGAAAAAGTTGTCAAAAAACAAATATATAACGAATAAATGTTATCAAAGGCAAGATAAGTTACTTTTCTACCAAACTGGATATAATTTTCGTGTTTTTATTCAATTTAACATGTTTATTCAGCTCGAAAAGCATACAGTGTTTACCGATGTATTGGAAAATTCAAGATGGCGGCCGATTCTCTCTTTAACACGGTAAGTTCGAGAAGAGGTGTTATAAATAATAAACTAGACAAAATACTATTAAAAAAAACATCGAATATATGTCAACTTATGTCACGGTAACATATAATCAGCGAATTTCTAACAGTATTTTGTCTAGTTTATTATTTATTACACCTTTTTCCAAACTTACCGTGTTAAAGAGAGAATCGGCCGCCATCTTGAATTTTCCAATACATCGCTAAACACTGTATGCTTTTCGAGCTGAATAAACATGTTAAATTGAATAAAAACACGAAAATTATATCCAGTTTGGTAGAAAAGTAACTTATCTTGCCTTTGATAACATTTATTTGTTATATATTTGTTTTTTGACAACTTTTTCGAATCTATGTGTACAGTATTATTACAAACCCAAAAATTGAAAAATATTGAGTTCGTAAAATTCATTACTGTTTTTTAAAAAATAAAAAAATATATATTTCTATTACTTTTAAAACAAGTTTAATAGTTTATTTTGGAAGTATAATCCATAAAGAAAATAAACAACCCACTTTTAAAAGAGAAATTACGAGTTTTTTATATTTTATTCGCAGTTTCGTGTTAGGGGTGTCAAAAATTCCTACAAAAATTCTGATACACCTAGCGGATCACTCTCTGCACTAGCACCAATTTTTCTCTTAAAGAATCAAACTTTAATCAATGTTCTTTATTTTTAATGCAGAAAAAGATTACGTGCGCCTTAGTCGATAAGTCGAGCATTATAATGTACAAAAAAATGGAAAACCGAGCCCCCTAAAAGAAAAGTGGTGGGGATTTTTGATCGGTCTTACTAAACATTAACAATCAATATGTTTATTCAGACATATTGGTTGTTGCGTTGATAGTTTCATGTGCGACAGGACTGATCGTTTCGATATAACAACAAAGTACAGTTGCACGTGTAACCGTAGAAGGGAACAGGGGTCACAAGAAAATACACGAACTAATGAAATACATAGCATATATATATAATAAAAGCTATTCAAAATATACACCAAAATCTCGTTTCCTTACCTGCATAAGTTGCCATTGTTTGAGTTTAGTCGGAAAAGTAAGCGTTTCAGAAATAGTGGGATATAAACAAGGTAACCTTGATCGACAAAAAGCCATTTTCGTTTTCAGCTAGACTAAACTAAACGCACTACTACGAAACTGTCACATGATGGATTAGTCACTCCTAACTTCAAACAGTTTGAACAACGAACAAAGCAACTTTTTTTTTCGTATATTTGTTATTTTATTTAAAAGACAGATAAGTGATTAAATAATGTTATTTGTTTTAATTATTTGTGCTTATTTAATTAAATAATATAAAAAACGTAATCTTTCAAAGTAAATATAAAAATAAAAAAAAAATATTCATTTTTTTTTTTTTTTTTTTTTTTTTTTTTTTTTAAATATCCCGACTTGTCTGCCCTTAGACTATTTATCTTTTTATCAGTTTGTTCAATGAAGACGAGGCGGGAATATCATAGTTTCTTCCCTTGCATTAATATTTTATCAAAAGAAAAATAATCTCTATCAAGTAAAATGCAATTTTGTGTTCATATTAGACTAACAGATGTACCCGGTATTAAACATAGCGTTAAATTCCTTTAAAAAAAAAATGTAGTAAAGAAACTGAGACATCACATGCGAGTAGGTTTGAAAACACTTTATCGTGGCACACTTATATGTGCCACGTCTGCCACGATAAAGTGTTTTCAAGCCTACTTATTCTTAACGTAAGGAAGCTGTCATGCGAATGATTCGTGCATGTGCAGTCATGAAATAATTAGCAAACAGATAATCTCCAATGATCTCCCCTAAGTACCAATTTTTTATTTTTATACTTTGACTCCTTAGCAGCCCTTTCTTTTCTGGATAAATACCAATTAATTTTCCACATGTTTGATCAAACATTTGTTGAGTATATAGGTTAAAAATTGTCCTCCTCTCTCTCTCTCTCTCTCTCTCTCTCTCTCTCTCTCTCTCACACACACACACATTCTCACTTTTATAGATATATAGATTAGCCACTGGCCATTGTCTTTATATTATGTAAAAATAACAGAGGTGACGTGCAGATTTAGGATGAACAAAAAACAATATTCATTAGAATTTTTCTAAATTCACTTTAATAAAGATGTTTGCTCGTGTATTAGACCACACCAGTCGTGTAGCAAGAGGTGAGGGAGGGACAGTCCACCCCAGGTGTTACGTGCCAGGGAGCAACATTTTGAGGGGGTAAAAATGGAAGATAGAAAAAAATTAAAATAATAAAAAGCTAACAAAAAATCTGAAACTTTATACCAAAATGAGTTTTTAAGGTCGTAATATGTTTTTATGTTTTTAATACTGTTTTTAAACTAATTTTAGATCGTTGATTGTAATTTCATGAAAAGAAATATTTTTGAGAACTTCCTAGAATTTTGAAGGTTAATGGATCATCAACGGCCAGAAAGGAGGGGGTGCAAATCTTACGCCCGTCCTGGGTGGCAAAAATAGTTGCTGTGCCACTGGATCACACTAACAAGTGCTGTTTATCCTGCCTTGACAGAGTTCAAAATAGATGTCGTAGCCTAGTGGGTAATGCCATTTTCTCTTCCCTGCAACCTCTTTCTCCAAGAAGAGACATTGCGAGCCTGTCTCTGCTTTATCATTATTTTCATGGCAAGTGCTCGTCTGAGCTTCAATCTATGGTTCTCCCTGGCCTGACTTTCACAAAAAACACTCGTCTAGTTGAAAGCACTATCAATAATTTCCCCCACTGTCCCTAAACATAAACATAGATTCCATGAACAAAGCTTCTTTCTTAGAACAGCATGCCTGTGGATCTCTGTTCCGTTTTCCTGCTTTTCAATTGACTACAATATGTCCATCTTCAAGTCCAATGTGAACAAATTTTTGATGAGCCACCCCCTTTAGTAATCCAATTTACTCAGTTTCCACTGCTAACGATTACCACAACATTTTCCCATTGACTACTGTACACTCATTAACTCTTACCCTGATTTGATTTAGTACTGCCATCTTTGTTCAACATAATGACTCAACACTTAACATTTATTCACCATAAAAATGAATACATATGAAGCAGTCACATATTTTATGCATTTTTTTTTTCTTTGCTGTAAATAATTTTGCCAATGAATGATAGGCAAACCAGACAATGAAAGGATTCCAAAGTCTAGCAGTTCTAGGGAGGAAACTATTAGAGTAGAAGGCTTTCTTATATTTAGGAATTTCTACTGTGTAAGGGTGAGATTTTGCTGCTGTCCGGTTTGTCAGGGGTATTTACATCAATGGAGAACAAAGGATTATAGTTCGTCGGAGCACCTACCATTAAAATACTTGTAAAACAGGCAGAGAATCGTTGAACTATTTTTTACAATGCCTACCCAATTTTGCTTTCCTGTGTCAGTACAGCATCTGGACAAGATGTATTTCATTGTGTTTTCTAAAATCACCAATTCTATGACAATCTACTAAATTCTATGACAATCTACCAATTTCTATGACACCTTTTACAAAGATTGATTCTTACCTGTTTAAATTTCTTTTCTGCACATTGGAATACATGTCAATCCTATATCCCAAATAAAAGATAGTTCTATGCAAACTTCGATGTCATCCATTTTTGGAGTCAGATTGACCTTTCATTACAGCCCATTGTAATTATACTGGAGAATGAATGTCATTCATCTTGTTATCTATATATCTATAAAAGTGAGAATGTGTTTGTGTGTGTGTGTGTGTGTGTGTGTGAGGAGACTTCTACACCTACATATGCAAGAAATTTTTGATCTCCAGACTTGAAATTTGGTATATAAGATATTCAGACACGTGGAAAACTTTTAATCCATTTTCATCCGGAAAAAGTGCTGATAAGGAGTCAAAATTGAAAGATTGGTACATGGAGGTCATCGGATTTTTATCTGTTTTTCAACTGTTTCGTGAATGCATCTGTGTGAAACGTTCATGTGATAAATTCCTTATGTTAAGAATAAGGAGGTTTGAAAACAGTTTTTAAAGATCGTGTCAAACTGGCATAATGGTTATATTGCTTGATTCAATGTCTTTAGGTTTTGATTTCAATCTCAGCCCGAGTATTTTTTTTTTAATTACAAGAAGTGAACTATTTAGAAAAAACATAATACTTCCATGAACATGTCAACCACCACCATTCCAGGCTGTCCTTCCACATACCTACAAGAGATGCTATCAATAGTAAAACGAATAGGTATCGGCGAGGGAATTGTAATTCATGCCCTTGCTTAATAATATCAATGCGACAGTGTTTACTGCACATGCAGAAAACAGATAAAAACAAAAGCAAAGTTCATATACTGATTGGCATTAAACCCTACTTTCCTGAACAAAAAACAAAAATATGTAGAATACACCTCTACTTTGCCGAGCAAGCTAGAACTTGCAAACCCTGGTGTAAATGGCCAAAGAAGCAGAACATAAAAATATTACCAAGCTCACGTCCACCCACGCCAACACCAACTGACTAGTAGCGCGAACCATGTCCGTCCCTTTGAGTTCGCCACTACTACAGATCAATGCACGATTAAGAACAACAATATTAAAATTCATAGATACTGGTGCGAGTATCTCAATAATACCGGCGTCCATGTTAAACAGTGTCACATTAAAACCAACACCAGTATCACTCACTACTGCTAATGGAGAGAGAATAAAATGCCACGGCCAAGCAAACCTGGAAATTGGAATACCAAGTTTGAGAAGGTCGTTTTCCTGGACATTTGTGGTTGCAGATATCACCAATCCCCTCCTCAGACTTGACTTCTTAAATAAATTTGGCCTTACAATTGACTGCAAAAACAGAACAATTTACGACCCAGTAACAACCACTAGAAAGAAATTAATGTTAAACACGACAGCTCTGGTAAACGTGATTATAAACAAAGTAGAACAACTCAAATTCATTCAAACTAGCCTGGATAAATACCCAGAAATTATTTCTCCACATACTAACAAAAACAACAACTACTGCGGTGTTTATCACAAGATAGACACAGGTAGTCACTCACCAGTTTTTGCCAAATCCAGACAACTGTCCGCTGAAAAACTGATGGCGACCAAAAAAGAATTTAAAAGACATAAACGAAGGCATTATAACTCCTTTAAATAGTGAGTTGTCAAGCCCACTACATCTGGTACCTAAACAAAATGGAGAATATCATTGTTGTGGAGACTACCGCACCCTAAACAGCATCACTAAAAGTGATAGATACCCATCCTTAACATAAACTCAATTACAACTAAACTTGCTAATAAACAACGATTTTCAAAAATTAATTTAATTTCAGCATATCATGAAATCACAATGGATCGCGATGATAATCCCAAAACCTCTGTTATTTCATGGATGGGACTTTTTCAGTACGAATTTATGTCGTTTGGATTCAAAAATTCTTCAGCAACTTTTCAAAGATACATGAACAGGATTTTTCGGGATATCGACTGTGTCTTTATATATATAGATGATATCTTAATATTCAGCAACGACGAGCAACCCCACAAGAGAGATATAGACACAGTTTTTCGAATCTTACAAGAAAATAACCTAAAAATATCATTATCGAAATCTATTTTCAGTGTAACATCATTAGACTTCCTAGGCTTCAGAATTAATTCAAAAGGAATCAAGCCAACTGATAATAAAATCAAAGAAATAGTATCTTTTCCACATACTAAAAATGCAGAAACGGTTACACAGAATTTTACAAGAGAACTGCATAAAACTATGGCAAAATTTGATCTGACAGACTTTTCAAACAGAGAAAAATCAACAAGAAAATCATACGTTCCCGATCAACTTCAAACCTGTAATAAAGTTTGGGTTAGGATAGACCGCATTCGAAAACCACTAGAAGCACCCTATTCAGGCCCTTACATGATACTCGAACAAACACCAAAATATTTCTTAATAGAAACTAACACAAGCATGCATACACAAGTTTCAATAGACCGTTTAAAACCTTACACTGAAAATAAACAAAAATGCACTCAAAATACAACTACAAATACAAATAAAAAGTCTGATAGTTTACCTCCTGAAAAAGTGCAGGAAAATAGAATAAAAACAAGAACTTCAGGTAGGAGAGTCACATGAAAAAAAGATAATGAATACATTTATTATTAAACTTTCAAAAAAAAAAAAAACACTCCGTGAATTGGTAGGGGAATATTGAAGGACTGACCTGAGTCACCCCTAAAAGCCAAGAAATAGGACGGAAATAATATCATTCCCCCAGTTTCATAAGTTTCTTAGCCCCTCTCTTTCTCCTGCTTATAAACCGAACACAAACTAAGAACTGCTATCCAGAGTCCTTCATCATTTCCCTCTCCCTCTCCCTCTCTCTCACTCTCTCTCTCTCTCTCTCTCTCTCTCTCTCTCTCTCTCCTTAACCAAGCCCTAGCCAGCATGACAGGCAAGTAGCCAGTACACTCTTAGCCACCGAACCCACAAGACGTACGTTGCCAGCAAACATTATTAACAAGCGGTGTACTCTCTCCAAAATAGAAAAGGCAAATAAAGTTCTTTTCTTTTAAAGGTTAACATTGGTATTGCTTTTATCATTCCAACTACCACTAATAAAGACAAGTGCCAGCCAGTGTTACAAACATGTCTCAGTTTCTTTACTTTTTTTTTTTGTTACTTCATTTTTTTTTTAAAGGAATTCCAATGCCTCAAACAGTGCGTTGGGCACAGCTGTAAATATACCCATGCCAACAAAAAAAACAGCACGCTGACATACACACCACCAACCAGCACTGTCATCGCCACTATGGTAGCAGTTCCATCAATAGAAATCCTTTCTTTTCTCCAAAAGAAAAATATGATCTGTCACTCATCAGTTCGGATGAGATAACCCACCAAACTTAAGCATATCGCTAAGTGGAAGCAAAGCAACCAACTAGAATTCCTTTCATTACAGCAAATAAACTGAAAGAAGAACAATGCTTAACCCCATAATTTTCAATCCTATCATAGTACTTTTTCTTATCTAATTGACAATCTCATTTACCTTTGTCTTCAAATGACTTTTAGCCTTGATAAGTCGTGACTCATTACTATAAAAAAGATCAGTGAGGAAAATTTTCTCCACTTTAACATTATTCCTTGTCAGTCTATGTATTATCACTGAAGTGAACCAAACTGTATTGGTGTTAATAACATATTAGAAGAAAAAAGCCAGCAGAACCAAATATCGATTTATCAGATAAATTTTTATTTAGCTCTAACATTGAAAATGGGAGTGACTTAATTTTATATAGATTGTTAGAGTGGGTGTCTATATTGACTTATTCTACTCTAAGCTATACGTAATGCTATGTTTGCAAGTAATTACAATTTAATTTCGATTATTAAGTAAATTCATTTTGGAATGTCGTTTTTGATGTTCAACTATATATATAAAAAGGACATTATTTTTGCACCAACTTAATATATATAGGCAATATGAATTGGAATAAATACATTGTGGACATTATCAAGGCTGCTGTAAAGAAGGTGAGTTCCCTCTATCAAGCTAGAAAACTACTCATACCTGAGAATATCCTATATCTCTACAAAGCCACCATTCACTCACGCATGGAGTATTATTGTCACATCTGGACTAGTGCATCTATCGCTAGTTTCTTGTTCTTAGAGATGAACCAAAAATCTTTCCAATCTGAACTATCAACCAAACTCCAATTTCTGTCCCATCGCCACAATGTTGCATCCTTCTTGCTGTTTAACAAGTA
The DNA here is from genome assembly GCF_053919585.1 of Euprymna scolopes. NCBI lineage: Eukaryota > Metazoa > Mollusca > Cephalopoda > Sepiida > Sepiolidae > Euprymna > Euprymna scolopes. The sequence continues at coordinate 23,270,144 of NC_136488.1, forward strand.
CTTTAATGGAATGTGCTTTGATGAATTCCTAGCACTGATGCCCACTTGATGTACATTTTCTTGAATAACCCAACAAGCAGCAAAATCCCACCCTTTCACTGTTGATGTCTCTAGTTACTTGAAGCCTTCTACTCTATTAGTTTCTTCTTTTGGACTGCTAGACTTTGGAACTTCCCCCCTGTTTCTTGCTTCCATGACTGTACTAATCAAAGTTTGTTGTTTTTAAAAAAATTTTTTTATTCAATGTTCATCCCAAACAAGGCAAGTGCCACTTTGAAGTAGGGGACTACTATCGGGGACATAATTTGTGGGGGCATTATGAAGGGAGATGAGTAAAAAATGTCAATATTTGTCAAGTTTAAATGTAATGAGAACAGACATTTCGTTTCTAAACATCCACAGTCCCCTGTTAGACACAATCCCAAATAGTACCCCTTTACGTCCAAGTGGCAATGTATTAGGGTGAAATTAGGGGTTTGGAGTGAAACAGAGTTAAAAGAAAAAGTCTTCGGCTTGTTTCAAGTCAGGGTTATTTTTCTACTTATTTTATGTTTTAGTGTTATTTTTTTAGCTTTATACCGCAGCCATAATCAATTAATCACTGGAACCCACAAGAAGAACCTAGCAAATAATTAAATTTCCAGTGCGATTTATAATTGCATAGGAGAGATATAGGAGGGTTGCAATCAAATGAGAAACTATAAACACAGTTACAATAACGATTTGATTTTTGTGTCGATCCTTCTTGTAGATGACCCTCGCCCCCCCCCTACATCCACACATATATAGTAGCGATAATGCAAAATCATTTGTAAACGAATAGAGAACTTTTCGGTGGTCGATATTGTATTTATAACCAGCAGGAGTTCCATTCTTTGTAGTCTGTGTTGATGATGCAGTGAATAAAAGCTCAGACTATCAATAAAACGATCTACTTTCAATTTCACTTTCTTATCTAACTATATAAAAGAACGGTGATATACCGAAACGGTTTGCTTTATGATTATATATTTATGGCCTGGCAAGGAGACAACCAAGCAGCAAATTGTTTTTTTGTTGTTGTTGTTGTTGGTGGTGGTGGTGGGGGGTGCAATTTTATAAATTCAAAATCTCAGCGACTATTGATTAGAATTTAACAAATGAAAACTCACTGAAAAGCTAATGACCTGAATTGTGTAATTGGTTATGTGACATTTGCCCATAACGTCACACATTAAGGGGATCATCCATCATCCAGAGCCTATTTTTGGCACTTTTTACAGCCATAAAATGTTTCAATCATTATCATTTGTTTTCCTAGTTTTGCATATGAATTACAAAATATCTGATATTTTCCCAAAACCTTTGGCCTTGATGTAAGGGAGACTAAAACTTGCTGCTATGGATTTAAATAATCTGAAATAACATATGTTATATCTCCTATGTTATATCTCCCCTCATTTGGAAATAGGGTATGATTATGAATATCTCCAGTATCAAATAATCCTTATACACTGTAAAATTTACTATATGTATGGAAACTAAAGAGGGGGAGATATAACATATGATAAATATTTGGAATCAAGTCTCCCCCTGCTGTTATTTCAGATCATTTGAAACAATAGCAACAAGTTTTAGTCTCCCCTCCATTAAGGCCAGAGGTTTTGAGAAATGTATATATATATATATATATATATATATATATATATATATATATATTTCCTGAACAACTGTGTGCACAGCGTAAACTTTGTTCTAGGATAGCGATACATAGATAATTTTAAAATTGACAATAACAATAGAAAATAAATAATTAAATAAATAAAATAGAAATAAAATAAAATAAAATAAACATATATATTCATATAATAAATAATTTTATAAATAAACTAACATAATATTCGAAATATAAACCAAAACACAAAATAACATATCTAACTACACCTAGGTTGAAAATAGGTCAGCTTCCTACATACAAAGGATATCTACCCTTCCCATAAAAGCACACAAAGGGAAAGGATGAACGTGAAGTCAACTGTACCTTTGTCTTGTAAGTGCCCGACCATTAGCTGATTAGGATGAGCGCGATTACAACTAAGAAGCTGATTGGCTAACTAGAAAATTCAATACCATGAGTTTATATAAAAATGCACGATAACCACAACTTTTCGCATAAGCCTGACGAATATTCTGTGTAGGTTAAATTGCCATAATAATTCTGGTGAAAGAACTGACCCATTAAATTATCACATCATTAGCCTCCTCCCGCTTTTTGCCAAAATATTTGAGTCCATAATTAATCAAGCTGCTAAACTTCCGACTGACAATCAATACAGATTTAGGCAAGCCTGTTCTACAGCAGATATCGTAACTGTAATCTCTGAATGCATATATCGTTTACTGGACAAAGCAGGGGAGGGTAGAGTGGTAACCCTCGATATATCTAGGGTTTTTGACAGGGTATGGCACGATGGTCTTCTAAGGAAAATCAGATCATATGGTATTACTAGAAGAATACATAATGTAATTAAATCCTTCTTAAGTAAGAGAAAAATCCAGGTTGTCTAAACAATATGATATAAATGTGGGAGTACCCCAGGGGTCTATCCTGGGACCTTTATTATTCCTGATATTCATAAATGACCTCCCTGATAACATTGTTTCTGAGATGGGTATATTTGCTGATGACACCACTCCCTATAACAGGCAAGAGGGGAAAACAAATGAACACATATCTAAGAAAATAGCAGAAACACTAGATGAAGACCTCCAATCTCTAGTGGAATGGGGACAAAAACGGATGGTCACATTTAATGCTGCCAAAACTAAGCGTGTTTCCTTCAATAATTACTAGAAATCTTCTCTACCACCAATAGCAATGGCCAAAAACACATTACCTGAAAGTACTTCCTTTAAACTCTTCAGCCTAACGTTCACAGGGAACATGAACTGGAATAGATACATGGAAAGCATTGCCAAGGCTGCTGTGAAGAAGATGGGCTCTCTCTACCATGCTAGAAAACTACTTACACCTGAAAGTATCCTGTACCTCTATAAGGCCACCATTCGCCCTTGTATGGAGTACTGTTGTCACATTTGGACTGGTGCATCTGCTACTTGTCTCTCACTCCTGCACAGGGTTCAAAAGAGAGTCGCCAACCTGATAGGTCCTGAACTGTCATCTAGGCTTCACCATCTGTCACATCGATGAAATGTTGCATCCCTCTGCCTGTTCTACAAGTACTTTAATAGTGAATGCTCTGACGAACTACAAGCACTTGTACCCCCTTGACGTAAATAACTCCGACAAACCCAATAAGCAGCTAAATCCCACCCCTTCATAGTAGAGATCCCTAGGTTTAAGAAAGCCTTTTAATCCAATAGTTTCTTCCCCAGAACTGCTAGACTTTGGAACTCATTCCGAGATTCTACTTTCCCAACTTTACTTCAAAGTGGTACTGTGCCTTGTTTGGAGTGAAAATTGAATTAAAAATAAATAAATAAAATAACTTACTATATATATATATATATATATATATATAAGAGCAAACAGTTAATAAAACATGTTAAAAAACACTTTGAAAAAGAGTTAAAAACATATTTAATCTGAAAAGGAACCACTTGATAAGTGGATAGTCCTTAATCCGCAAAGTTTCGAAGAAATACTTTCCTTCTCATCAGAGGGTAGGAATTAGCAAAATGCAGGATCGGATTTTGCATACAAAAGTATTTGATGAAACTACAAGTATGTCAAAGATCTTACTTGATAGCAAAAAGTGAAGCAGAGGGAATATGGTGAAGAAAAAGGTGATTACACGTGAATGGATAGTCTGGTGAAAGGTAAATAATCCAATGACGGTAAAATACAAAAATATAATATATGTTTTTAACTCTTTTTCAAAGTGTTTTTTAACATGTTTTATTAACTGTTTGCTCTTATTATAAGCTCTATCTCCTTTTTGGTTTTATCGAGCTTTTACATCTGGTTGAGATTACTTTTAATATTTATAATATACTTTAATTTTACCATCTTGGATCATTTTGGTAAATTTAATTGTAATTTTTATTTTATTTTATATATATATATATATATATATATATATATATATATATATATATATACTCATAGCCAAATTGAATATTGAAATGCTCATATCTTTGGTTCTATTAAAATTTGTAGGCTTTTGGAAGATTATAATACTATTTTATGGTTTAAATTTTATGACAATTGGTAAAAAAGAACCAATAAAATATGTCCAAATTTACCTACATTTATATGTATAGCGTCCTGGTATAAATAAAGTGTGAAATATCTATATAAAGTAGTAGCGTTCATGTGTGTTTGTCGGTGTGTACAAATCCCAATGATCAAAGAAATAGAAAGGCCATATGTGTGTATACCTCTCCTGGTCAAGAAATATTAACGCCCATGATAAGATACTTCTGTCAAAGAAGACATTGGATTTCATATGTAATTTCTATATATAGCATTCTTCAAACCACATCTACACTGATTTAGTTACTGTCATTAGCATATCACATTAAATTAAATATATTTAAATAATTAGCTCGATGATATAACTTATTTGACATAATAGCTTCGTTTCAACTGTACTAATTAAATTTTTTTTAATTATTTAGTTTATTTAAATTTCAATTTATATTTGATTTAACTTCTTTTATCTGAAATCTGAAACCGTTTTATTTTCAAACCAGAAAACCAAAGGGGAAATAACTGTGATAGTTTAATTGAAAAATTGCTTTAAACGGAGCACGTTATTAAATATTTTCTGTAATAGATTTGTTTTCATTTCGAAATATTCTTCTAAGCTGAATTATTATTTATATTTTTAATTCGAAGGAAAGTTTTTCGCTTATTCTTAATTTTTAAGTAACCTTTTTTATTTGTTAGAGAAAAATAATTAAAACTAATGTCCCCATTTACTTGCATCCCCACAAGGGCTGAGTTAGTCAGACACACGGCCAATTTTCCATATGAGTAAAATCAATCATCCCATACATTATCTGCTCCTTTTTTTGTTTATAAAATTTAATCGGTGTTGCCCAGGATTTATATAATAATTATACCATAGCAAGCGTGTTTAATTGCCTGTGAAACAGATTTTCTTTATAATTCATTTAATATCTTAAATTAAAAATGGTAAATTTTTACGACATAACCCCTAAAAATATGAAGACCTACTTTTTGGGGGGACTAATACGCTTAAACAGTCTTTATAAATAATATGAAAGAAGTTTTGAAAAAAAAAAAGAGAAAATTAACATTTTATCGTGGGGAATCATTTTTCTGTATAAATTTAACGTAAAATGAGCACCCACGTTTTGGCCACAAAGCGTTAAACGAGACATGTCATCTCTAGCATTTTTTCAAGTTTGGCAATAGAGGGCAAAACATGACGAATACAATTTTTTTTGTTTTTTGTGGTGGGGGCGGAAATTACATTTGAAACATAAATTAACGATAAATTTAATTAATTTTTATGAGACCATTCTTTACTTTCACCTATCAATTTTATAAGCAGAACGAACCGCAAAATATGAATAATTCAATTTTTTTTGGGGGGGGGGGATTACATTAGAAATATAAAATGATGAAAAATTTAATTTAATTGTTTTTAGAATTAATTTTTGGTAGATCTTTTTTTTTTTTGATCACAGGCATTCGCTGCTATTTTTACTGAAACAAAAGTTGTAATGATATATTTTTAATTATTTATTTATATTTTGTTTGGGGGGGGGTTCTTTCCAGTGTTCAATATCCGGAGAATAGTTTCTTATCTTTGTAACCCTTCTGCCGAAATATCTGGTGGAGAGGGGATCACATACTTCTTCTTTTTTGGGCGATTACATTTACATGTTTTCACCCGTTCTTTTATTTTTCTTGTGAGGGTACCCACATTGCCCATGATGAAAATGATTTTAGGTGTGTTACAAACGGAACTTCATGTCAACCCAGTCAACGCTGGGTACCCATGCTAGTACTTTAATAAGTATATTTCCCCTTTAGCACACACACACACACACACACACACACACACACACACACACACACACACACACACACACACACACACATATATATATCAAAATACATTGCAAGTTCTAGAGATGACGTACCATGGTTTCATTGACAGTACTGGTTATAATGTTGTTATAATCCATCGTAAATTTATATCAATGAAACCGCAGGACATGTCTGGAATATGCAACATATAGTTTTTAAATAAATAATTTATATTCCGTGTAAATAAATTATATACTTTTATACAATATTTTGCGACTGCTTTTGTTTCTTTTTACCACAGATACAGAGTTTTCGCAAGGAAATGTTGTTCATAAAATACCACTTGATGAAAGAAGAAAGGAAAGTTCTTTTCAGTTGTAGTAGCTAGACGAGCTATTCATGCAAATATATTATAAGGATGCCAGTCGAGCATTCTTTATGGAAATAACGATATTAGTGGAGAACAACTAGGAGCTTTTACTTTGTAAGAAAGGATGTGTAGAAAACAAACACGATCATCTCTTACTAGATTGTGAAGTCAATTTTATAATTTATCAAGGCAAGAAAATGTCCCTTTGATGCACCTGCCTAGATGTGCCAGCAGTGCTCCATTTTAGGATTATGTTACTCATATAAATAAAGGATCGTGTAAAGAGTCATGTACTTTCTGGAGTAATGGAATGATCCAATCATTTTCCCAACTTAGTAATAGATTAGATATCTGTCTTCCATTTTAGATTTGTAGCGAAAGTCAGCCCTACTGACTTATAAAAGCAAATGGCATCCTCATGAAATTACCCTTTATTCTGGGGCAAAGCGATTATCCGATTATCTGGTGGCGAAAGGAGAGAATTTTGATTTTAGATGTGTTAAAAGTAACACCTTTTCCCCATTGCACCATGCTCCAGTTAAGAATAAAGAGAACCAGGAAGATCTTGATCACCGATGTTGTTACAGATAGCTGTATCATCTGTGTAGATGTAAACAAATGATCTTAGAATATGGCTTGGAAGATCTTTGATGAATATCAGGAAGAGGGTTTGGCATAGAATAGAACATTGAGGCACGTCACGGTGAGCCAGATTACCACTCTCATTTTGTTAACAAAATATGCCGCCGGCAGAAACTTAATGTTTCTAGAAATATTGTACAACATGTGTTAAAAATAGTTTTCAAACAACAAAGAAAAACACAAAATCTTCATTTTTCACAAACTAAACAAAAACTATTATTTCGAACCTAGATTAAAATAAATACATTTAATAGAACCTGAAGGCACTTTTGATTCTAAGTTATATGTTATGAAATTAATTATAGTCATTCATTTGTTTATCGAACTCGTCCACCGTAACACGAACAGCTCTCCATGAAACAAGCTACTCCTGCAGCTTCCACAGACTCCACCTTACTTCTGTAGCGACCAGGTCTTCCAGCTCACTCCAGCGGCTCTACAGCTTAGTCTTGCAACGATCACAGTGGCCTGCAACTCACTCTTGCAGCTCCGGCGCTTCCAGCTACCAGCTCCTGTGGCCCTTAACGTCTGGCTACCAGTTTCCAGAGCTCACTCAGGTCTAGCTACCCGTACGAGTGCCCACTGATATCCAGCTACCTGTTCCAGTTCCCACTTACGTCTAGCTATCAGTTTCCAGCACCAGATCCTGTCTATACGACTTTGATCAATCTGAGGAACGTCATCCCACCCCAGAGACTCAAAAATATTAACCTCGTGAGACGCCCATTCTCACTCTGGCTGATCCTGAATCCATTGCCGTACATTTTACCTGTTTTCTCGATAAAAATGAAATACGGTACACGTCTTTAACATCTGTGCTTGTCATCCTTCTTTTCTATTGCAATTACTTCGTTGCCTTGTGTCTACTTTATTAATTGCAATTTCGATTGGTACCTTCACACCTTTCGGACATTACTTTGTGCTTCATATTTCTTCCCATCAACAACTTCCTTTATGGAACTATCAGAGAGAATTAAGATGATTAAGAAGGCATTGCCAGGTATTTCATAGCTAACAAGTTTATGAAATTTGTATCAGACGCTATCAAAGTCCTTTGATATGACAAGAGCTGTTGCTCTAGAAACAAAGGTTTTGAAATTTGTTCAAATCGAGGAGGCAAAAAGAAACTCCGCAGCAACAAAGGAGCTTAAAACCAGCTTATAATACCCACCTTTTAAGCAACAAAGCATCTCTAATCGTAATTGTTATTGTTCCAGATTATACAACGTAACATTTAGTCCATATGCCTCGACTTTCTCTTAGTAATCGTCAGGAACTTATTAATCTCCACCTTTCTGGTTTATCTAATCGAGAAATCGGCCGCAGATTGAAATGTGATTAGAAAAAGGTACAAATGACTGTGCAAAAGCACCAAAACACTGGCAGTGTTCGTGATGCCACTAAATTTGGTCGTCCTAGGATTACTTCTTACAGGGAAAACAATGCTGTCAAGATGCGTGCCTCAGGAACAGATTTGAAATCGCTCTCCAAATTAAACAACGGTGTAATCTTGTTAAAAAGTGCGCTATTTCTCCAGTTAAGAACAGATTGAAGGAATTTAATTTGCAAGGCTGTGTTGCAAGACGCAAGCCAATGATTTCTGTAAAGAACAGAAAGAGTCGTGATTTTTAACGACGAAAGCAAGTTCAATAGGCTAAGCAGTGATGGTAGGCAGTACGTCCGTCGGGGGAAAGATGAAGAATTTAATCCTAGGTACACAGTTTCAACGCAGCAAGCTGGTGGAGGTTCAGTTTTGGTGTGGGGCATTATTATTGCCAATGGTCCAGGACGTATAGTTAGCCTGCAAGGTCGAATTAATTCGATCAAATACGTTAATATGTTGACTAAGCATTTTTTTACCCTACTTTGGTCGGAATTTGGATGATAATCCCATTTTCATTTGGGATAATGCCCCATTCACACAGCTGGCAATGGTAACAGGTTCCTTGAAGAGCACGATATTCCGTGTTTGGATTAGCCCCAGTGCTATCGAAAAGGTATGGCATTACATCAAATAACAGCTACGCAATGATAAACATTCAAATCTGGAAGAATTTTGGATAAAAATGAAAGAGAAATGGGATGGTCTTTCACCGTGGTATTGCCGCAGATTAATTCAAGGAATTCCCAAAAGATTGCAGGCTGTTAAATTGCAGGAGAGCTATATTATAAATATAACTAGATCATTATGTCCCTGTTGTATTTGTGTTGTATTAATGTTCTAAAGTTACATTTAAATAATTTTCCATTGTGCGGAGTTTTTTTTTCTTTTTGCCTTCTCGATTTGAAGTTAATTTTTAAATTGACGTGAACACATGGATACTTCAATTAAAGGTCACATATGAACAGTTTAAATTACAGAGAAATAAAAGGCGAATCAAATGAGGTATAGGTTGTTTCAACAGTTACATTCAATTTAGCTTAAATTTACGGTTTTTGAAAAAAATGACAAGTACGGACATTCTTTTTGCCGCCACTGTATTTTGATTTTCATCTTTTTTTAAAAAACAAAAACAAAACAAAAATCACAACAATGACTATTTTTTAAAACAATAATTGCTTCAGTTTGTTTATCATTTGATAAACATTCAACATTTTCTCCTTGACAACAATTCTTCATTGATGCATACACCATTTGTACAAGTTGGCTAAGCTCTACTCTAAGAGCTTGGAATTCTTGAACTTAACAAGTGTTAGTCTCGGGGGAAGGGGCAGTAAAAGAACTCTCCTATTTATGGATGGCGATAGACCATTTTTCGGTTACCCGAATCCGGATGCTCGGATTTGACGTGTTATATAGACATTCTCATCTCGGCAAATCACGCTGAATGAGAAGTTGGGTGTTTAAGATGTACTGCACTAGGTGTATCAGAATTTTTGTAGGAACTTTTGACACCCCTAACACGAAACTGCGAATAAAATATAAAAATCTCATAATTTCTCAGTTAAAAGTGGGTTGTTTATTTTCTTTATGGATTATACTTCCAAAATAAACTATTAAAGTTGTTTTAAAAGTAATAGAAATATATATATTTTTTTAAAAACAGTAATGAATTTTACGAACTCAATATTTTTCAATTTTTAAACTTTAAAAATCTATCAAAATTTTTCTATTGATTCTATTTTTACGATATTTTCAGGGTCAATGTGAAATTTTATGTTCTTTCCAATAAACCGAATATAATATTTTAGACAAACGTTTTCTTTTTAATTCACCCCCTCCATTTTCAAGTGTCTATTCTAAAGTAAATAATTAATTTACTCACCGAAAAGTAAATAATTAATTTACTCACAAATTGAAAAGAAAAGGTCAATAAATAATATATTCAAATTAAAAAAAAAACGTAGTGTTTTTTAGAATTTTACCTGTAAATTTTGAAGTTTAAAACCTTTTTTTTTAAAACCACGTTATTTGTTTTTTCTTTTCTTTTATTTTGATGAAACCTTGGTCCTTGCTCCTTTAATTGAAAAAAAATTAGGGCTTGAATTACATTTTTCGGTAAGTTATAAGCTTGGAAAGACAGGGGGTTGAATAATTCACGCCTCCCATTTTGAAATGTCTATCAAAAAGTAAATAATTAATTTATGTACCAAAGTCTTATATATCACAAATTGAAGAGAAAAGGTCAATAAATAATATATTCAAATTTAAAACAAAGAAAGTACTGTTTTTTAGAAATTTACCTGTAAAGTCCGAAGTTTAAAACCTTTTTTTTTTAAAAAAAACACGTTTTTTTTTTTTTTTTTTTTTTTTAATGGAACCTTGGTCCTTGCTCCTTTAATTGAAAAAAAATTAGGGCTTGAATTACATTTTTCGAGGAGTTATAAGCTTGGAAAGATGGGGTGAATTATTCACTATTTTCACGAAATTTCTGACACACCTAGCACTGCACTAGGTGTATCAGAATTTTTGCGAATAAAATATAAAAGACTCGTAATTTCTCTTTTTAAAGTGGGTTGTTCATTTTCTTTATGGAATATACTTACAAAATAAACTATTAAAGCTGTTTAAAAAATAATAGAAATATTATTTTTTATTAAAAAAATAGTGTTTACAAAGTGCCGCCGCGCCTTCATGCAGCCATTTTTTACGTAATGAAATCAATTGAATTTTACGAGTTAAACATTTTTAAATTTTCAAACTTTAAAAATCTATCAAAAGTTTTCCATTGATTCAATTTTTACAATATTTTCAGGGTCAATGTGAAATTTTATGCTCTTTCCAATAAACCAAATATAATATTTTAGACAAATGTTGTTTTGTAAATCCACTCCCATTTTGAAATGTCTATTAAAATTTAAATAATTAATTTACTCACCGAAGTTTTATATACCACAAATTGAAGATAAAAGCTCAATAAATAAAATATTTTACTTTAAAACAAAAAACAAGTGTTTTTTGGAAATTTACCTGTAAAGTCCAAAGTGTAAAACTATTATTTTTTTTAAATCACGTTGATTTTTTTTAAGTGGAAGCTTATTTTATGCTTAGATTGTCAAGTAAATATCGGACGCTTACGACAATTTTTTCTATTTCATTCAATGTCTTCTCTTTTTAGATATTAAAAAAAATCACTCGATAAAGAAGTATTAAAATATATTAATCAAAAACTCATGTATTTCATTAAGTGAATAAAAAAAATAAAAATAATCGGTAGAGTGTTTTTTTATTGTTTAACGGGAAAAACTTATAAGTGAATGTGTTCATTTTTCACCTAAGGAGGCCCCAAAATACTAATTTTGGTTTACAGCACACAATAGAAAGAGACATTAATGATTGCCCTTAGAAGCCACCGGAAGATAAAACGAAGAACATAAGATATTTGTCTCCCTTTATTTGAACAGTGAAAAAAAATCTGACTTCGCGTTTTTTTTGTAATCCTTGTTTAAAAAAGTATTTTATTTAAAAAGGACATGGAATATAAGTATAAATATGGATAAATTCTTAACAATGAACAATTGAAGTACTTATTGAATAGTATTTTTTACAGGTAAGGGATTTTTTTGGAATTTATATATATTTTTTATAATCGAAGTAAGTAAAATTTCGTTGATTTTCTTTAAATCTTTTTTAAAGAAAACCCATTTAAAAAAACAAATATTGCATAATTTGCTATTAAACCTTTTATTTTTTAAAATTTGGGGTTTTGCTCCTTTAATTAAAAAAAATTTACATTTTTCAAGAATTTATAAGCTTCGAAAGACAGTAAGTCTAAATATTCTAGTGTTTACCACGAATTTTTTATGGCGATTTCTGACATTGCTAGTACTGCACTCGGTCTCTTAGGGAAAGTCTACTTCCGTTTTCAGACAGAAGACGCGTGCGTTAAATTCGCCTATGTTACCAGCTTCTTAACGTTACAAGAAAGGATTGCTTGTAAGCAACGACGCCATTTGTAAGCCTTAAAACGTCATTTATCCCCCCACCCCCACCTTACTCGTCGGTAAGATAATTGTGACACTACTGCTTGTTCGGCAATACCTGGATAATCTAATGCGCAATCTCTCATCTGATAAAGTTTATCTGCCAGGATCTGTTTTGAGGCAATCTTGACAATTGTAGGTTGAATATAAAACATGGCCGTCACTTGGGAAATGAAAATGCGAAATCTGGATATATTGAAGCGAAATACGTTTTAATAGGTTTTGGCGCAAAAAAAAACAAACAAAAAAAAAACGACTTTTTTTTTACGTCTGTTTTTTTTTTCAAACTTTCTTTTTATCGAAATCTTTTAAAAGATTTAGTCATTGAACGAGAAATTGAATAAAACACTGGAAATTTATTTAAAAATAAAATAGAATCATTAAAAAAATACTCATACCTTTTTTTTCGTAAGTTGTAATTAATTGTGAAATACGAAAACGAACATACATCTCACAATGCGAAAGCACTAAACTAATCCCAACAATTATTCATTATCTAAGACTAACTCTAACAACCACACACATAACCGAAAGCAACAAGTCCTGTAAATGATGTTTATGACAATGATTTCTTGCGACCTTGAAAATGAATTTCGTTTCATATATCCGGATTTCGCCTTTTTCATTTCTTAAGTGACGCCAGCTTCGGCGGCCATATTTCCTATTCAACCTACGATTGTCAAGATTGGGGTACTGTTATTCTGTCCGTTTTTAAGCATATCGTTTTCGTCAGATTACCTTATCATATTCGTTTTTACTTGTTAAATTTAATTCCAATTTGATACACATATATTTCTTGTAAATTTCGTTGTGTTTATTAAATTTCTAACTTATCTTACTAGATGTTAATTGTCCCAGTGTCCGTTGATGTCATAAACATTCCGGCTATTGTCAGATGTTTTTACATCAGTCTATTTAAAATTCTTAAAATTAAAAAATGTTTTAAAAATTATTTCGACTTATTTTAATTGTTATTATTTTTTTTATTTGTGATTACAAAAATCCTAACAAATATTTTAGAAAATATTCCTAAACGAATTTTAAAAAATAATTTTTTCGGTTTTTAGTGTTTGCAGTTTCGAGATATCATTAGTAATTTTTCCTACATTATATCTCTACCCGGATCTTGTTATAACCATAGCAGTACATTAAAAAAGATATATATTTTGGAAGTAAATCAAATTCAATTACTTAGGGCGATGCATTCGTTATGAAGAGACGGCTAACTCGGTTATTAATATGTGACAATACGTGATATTAGAGCCCACCCTCTCTCATGTAATAAATGGCCTTTCGGTTATAGTCAGCTAGTGTCTTTCCTAATTTTCTGCGTAGCATTACCGGAACCGGTGAAAAGGCAAAACAGTACCATCGCTTTTTTTTTTTTTATAATTCAGTATTTGTATTTTATAGAATATAAAAAAACACATTCTTGAAAACTATACAATGAAAACAACAAAAGTATACGGGTAAAATAGCACAATTATTCTTTATTTGCATATTTAATAGCACATTTAGTTCAAATAAAAATGACACAATTAGTACAAATAAAGTCCTGACAGGAGTGGAAGAGAGAGAGAGAGAGAGGGAGGGAGGGAGAGAGAGAAAGAGAAGAGAGAAAGAGAGAGAGGGGGGATAGGTGTGAGGATGAAGATCTCTTTGTGCATTTTCGCCAGTTCTTGAGTCCCCTCACAAGCGAGCGGACGGATTACTTGGAGTCCGTCTATATAGACGAAAATAATTTGAACCGGACCGCCCAGAAAAAAGAATACCCAAAATTTGCTTTCGACATATCAAAGGCCTTCGATAAGGTTTGGCATAAAGGCCTACTACACAAAATTTCCAGCTACGGTATAACTGGAAATGTTTTCTCGATCATTAAATCATTTCTCTCTGATAGGCCCATAAGAGTAGTGGTTGATGGGCAGAAATCAGAGGTCCACAGTATTAATGCTGGAGTCCTTCAGGGGTCTATACTGGGCCCAACTCTCTTCCTGATCTACATCAATGATCTCCCAAAACACATACTAAAATCTTTCGTTGACATCTATGCTGATGACACGACCATCTATGGCAACACGTCAAAGGCCGTAAATGATGATGTTCTCTCTGATTCTCTCTCCTCTGATCTTGAGCGCGTGGTACAGTGGGAAAAGAGGTGTCTGTTTAACTTTAATGCATCTAAGACCAAGCTCCTATCTCTACATCATAAACGCTCTGATCCCCATCTGGTATAAATTGAAATGGATGCCTCTCGTCTAGGGGAGGCCCCATGTTTTGATAAGCTTCTGGGTTTGACCTTTACTCCTGATCTTAAATGGAACACATACATCAAGTCTGTTGCCAAGGTTGCTGGGAAAATGGTGGGATCTTTCTACCGCTCCAGAAGATATCTCACTACTGATGCAATTCTCTATCTATATAAGAGCCAAATACGTCCAAAGATGGAGTACTACTGCCACATCTGGGCAGGAGCTGCTAAAAACAGCCTATCCTGCCTTGACAGAGTACAAAATAGACTTCGTGGCTTGGTGGGGGATGCCCTTTTCTCTACCCTGCAACCTTTTTCCCACAGAAGAGACGTAGCGAGCCTGTCTTTGTTCTATCGTTATTTCCATGGCAAGTACTCGTCTGAGCTCCATTCTCTGGTCCCCCCTCGCCAATCTTTTTCAAAAAACACCCGACTAGCTGAAACCACCGTCAATAATTTTTTCCACTCCTTATCTGTGCCTAAATAAAAACGTAGATTCCATGAACAAGGCTTCTTTCTTAGAACTGCACGCCTGTGGAACTTTGTTCCGCTTGCCTGTCCCCCCCCCCCGACTTTAACCTGGATGTCTTCAAGTCCAACACAAATCAAATTTCTGATGAACCGCCCACCTAAGTAATGACACCTTAACAATTCTCCAATACTATTGCTACACTATCCCATTGATTACTGTACACACAATAACCCTTATCCCCGAGTGGCCATTGGGCCTTGATAGGTGGTGAACTCCATGTAAAAAAAAAAAATTATGACTGTCCCCGGCATTTGAGAAGGAAAGAATTGAGAAAGAAAGCTTCTACAAAACTTAACAATGACGAGAGTAGTCGTTGAACAATTTCAACGAATTTTGTTTCATTACCATTTAATAACAGAGCAGAGAGTCCTGTCAAAGGGACAATTAAAAACGTTTCAGTTTAAGTGTAACGTGGGTACGTCGCGGCTACAAACTCACAAAAATAAATAAATCCAACTCAGCTTTTTTTTCTGTTTTAGCAAAAGGCATTTATTACCATTACTTTCCAAACAATGTCTGCTTCTTGTTTTTTTCTGTTTTTTCTGCCGTGAGATTAACAAACTCCTGCCGTCTCGACACCAGCTTAAAAGTCTCTCTCCGCCACCACAGGGCCACACGTCCATCTAACCCGACCTAACGCTGACATTACCCAGCCATTTTTCACCTTCGATATCACATGTCCATCTTCTTGTCGCGCACTTTGCTTTTTTCCGATCACGTGGAGTATTTTTCTTTTTCTTCTGGCACAAGCTCGCGCACACTTGCTAATTTGCATATGGCTCAAACGACTGCTGCTGCTGCTGGTGTTAATACCTTCGCTAGCCATCTATCCTTCGGCTGCTGATATTTTCATACGCACTCCGTTACAGAAGGACATGTTTAATAATAATAATAATAATAATAATAATAATAATAATAATAATAATAATAATAATATACTAAAACATTAGGATCAGAAGGTCCCAGAAGATTGAGAGAGCGTCTCTCAAAGAGAAAGACTGAAAGAAGAGAATATCTTAAAAACCTGTTATATGTTTGCCTGTTTCTTGCCTTTTAGGTTTTTATGTCAAGTAAGATTATTCTTTCATTTTAAATAGAAAAACGAAAAATTTCCCGTTTCTTCCTATAATTTATTGCTATCGTTTAGACAATAAATTTAACTTTGTCGTTCCAGTCGATAGAGCTAATTCTGGAATAGTCTCTCAATTAGAAACCCCATTTTTTACGTATGTTTCTATTTTTTGTAATTGTTACTTTAAGGGTAATTTGACCCTTACTTTGGAAAATAAAAGCATCGGCAATTTATTTAATTTTAATAAACCTTGGACTAAATTAATATATTTTTCGGGTCTTGTTCTTATTCACTCCTTTTTTATTTTGCTCTCCTTTTGTTAATTGCTCCCTTTGCTTCTATTTACAAGACACCTTTATTTTTTTCGCATTAAAAATATTTGTTACTTAATAAAACGAATTTTGGTAAGGACCTTAACCTCCGACATTCTTCAGGTGTATCTTATTGAACTCGGTAATCTTTCTGTCGAACTCGGAAATCTGCACGAAATTTCGAACATGAACCTTATGGATGAAGTAAATTCAGTTCAAGATGACACTCTTTAAAGGTTGAAGACCCAATCCTTAATACAGATGATACTAAGAACACAATCGAGGATTACTTAAGACTTCTACCTAGTCATGGCTGACAGAACGAGAACGTGCTATCTCAGTGGATTAAATAAAAGATTCAGTTCGAAATGTAGATTTCCAAGTTCGGTAGAAAGATTCCTAAACTCGAATAGAAACACTTAACGGAAGTTACATCGGCTGACACGTTGTGAAAATAAAACTCAAGATGAGAACAAATCATCCAAATTATCAATCCTCATCTAAAAACTTGAGAAACACAATATGAAATGTTTTGCGCCTTAAAACATATGTTTGATGAAACAATGAGTAAAGACATTTTTTCTTTATTTTTTTAATCCTTTGAGATGAGACTTTATAATTTGTGTATTCATTCTTTTTGCAAACTGTTATTCTCATCTTCATAGTTGTTGTTGTTCTTCTTTCACTACGTTTCCTCCAATTCATCCTTTGGCCTTCTTCAGGTGATGCGATGGGATAGGAATGCTGAGTCTTGTAACTGTAATTACTGCCTTCCATACTTGCTGTCTCACCACGTTTTGGCCTGCTTTGGGTAGGATTGAAACCGCTGTCTTCAGAATGCTCACCTGGAATCATAGAGATATACCACCTCTATATACTGCGCCATTGGCGGAAACGTGGTGAAACAATGACAGCTATAGAAGTCAGTAATTACAGTTACAAGATTCAACATTTCTATCCCGTCGCGGTTAATCACCTGAAGAAGGCTAGAGAATGACTTGACCAAAAAAAACGAAGTGAAACAACAGAAACTATGCCGATTAGGAAAGAGTCCGCAAAAGAATGAATGCACAAATTATGAAGCCTCATCTCCAAAGATTCCAAAAATGAATAAGTAAATAGATAAATAATACCATTCAGTACGGACCTGACAACGGAAGACCAGATAAGAACGCAAAATTGGATTCATAAGACCATAAAATCCAATCTCGATCGCCCTTCGAGGCCCGTGACGCAGTGAATAGAGGCGTTGAGTCTTTACGGTTGGCCAAAACGTTGTGAGACAACAACTATGGAAGGCAGTAATTACTGGAGATACAAGACTCAGAATTTCTATCCACTCCATAGCCTTGAGCCTCTGGAGGGGCATAGGTCATTCACAACTTTGTAGATGCTTTTGTAGCAAGAAATTCTTTTTTCAGGGTGAGGGTGCTGCCCCACGCCCAACCTTCACAGAAGGTACATACAACGCCTAGTCTTCCCAAATGTCACCCATCTAGTACTGACCAGGCTCAACGTTGCTTAAATTCAGTGATCTGGCAAGAACCGGTGTGTCAATGTGATTGTGACATACAGCACTCCTATACCGTTGCATTTAATAACCTGAAGAAGGCCAGAGGATGAGTTGACCGAAACGTGCTGAAGCAACAGCAACTATGAAGATGAGGCTAACAGTCCGCAAAAGAATGAATACAAGGTTTTTCTTAAGATTACATCATGTAACGTGCACATTTTCTTGATGAATCACACACAAAAAAGCATTGTTGACAATTACAACTGATTTTTATTGTTATCTCTGTTTCTCATCGAAATGTAATGTAGCGTATCGAAATGTAATGTAGCGTTGCAGCTACGATCAAGACCTGCGTGAAATACAGGTGCTACGAGCACAAGTGGTAATAGCCGCTTTAGGTGCATGTGAAATAAAAATAACACACTAACAAACATGCAACAGTCACTGATTTATACGAGTAGGCCTCTAAGAACAGAGAAGGAAAGAAAAAAAAACGAAAATAAAGAAAATATGTATAATGTACATATCCGTGACGAAACGGAAACATCATATTCCAAAAATCACATAAATTAATCAAGTAGTTTTATTTTTAAATAAGAAAATAAAATTTAATGAGCATCCAAGAAGTGACTAAATTCTATACAAAAAGCAAACGTGATAACTCAACAATAAGTCATACTTATTGGATTTATGTTGCAATGGCTACGAATTCTCATTAATTGTTTAAAAATAATTCTCTTTATAAAAATAAAACCACTTGATTAATTTACGTGATTTTTGGAATATATTTTCGTTTTGTCATGAGTAAATACATCATACATATTGATCTGTATTTTTTTTAATATGGAGGAATTCTGGACAAGAATCAAAATTCAAATGCCTAATAGCTGATGGCACCAGCACGCTTCAAAGAGATATGTTTTTCTGGGCGTCCACTTTCCTCATTTTTTTGTTCTCTCAAATTTTCGGTTCGATTCAGTTGGCTTCAGTTACGTCACGTGTGATTGCTCGTACCATTCACTTTATGACCGTCAATAGATTACAAACAGGACTCCCGTGATTACTCCTCCAAGCCGTGTGGACGCTAAAGTGAGATGGGATTAGCTAATATTGCAACGATAACTGAAGAACTATCATCACTTATATACCAACAGTTAGTTACATTAACAAAACAGTCTTTGAAGATCCAAAGCACCGCCGAATCAGAATTATTAATGTGTGATATTATCGACGCCCCTCTCGCAAGTGTTAGGAATTACAAAAAAAAAAAAAAGAAAGAAGTTTATCTGGAGAACAAAGATATAAAAAGCGGAATTTATGGAAAGACAATGGAGAGGAAGTTGTTCACCAAGGTACAGCAAAGCAGATGAAAAAGTATTGTTAATCAAGGGTTGGCAGTAACGGGCATAAAAGATCACTCAATAGAGGTCAATATATTTAGAGTTAGTTAACGACCAGTTTTAGGAGTGGCAATAAGTTTTGCGATAGTCAGGGGCCGTTTATGGACAGTCTTTCGTGTGCAACAGTTGAGAACAATGTCCAATCTGGGACAGTTGGTAACTCGCCAATGTGTAGGAGCCGATGACACGACCAGAACGAGAAGAGAAGACGAAGGAGAAGTAGACTATAGAAACAGCATTGGGGTCGACGTTTGATGTCAAGCGGGGTAGCACATGACCTCATAAATGTTCTAATAACAAATTCTTTATCACCGATAGTTTTCTCTATGAAAATCAAATTTTTAATTACGAAAGACTGTGGTAGCATATAATCTTGTACATTTCTCCAACTCTTCTAAAGTATAACCCAGTTTTTTATGCTTATGCTGCTAGCGTTGTTTTTTTTTCTTTTTCCAAACTTCCTGTTGTTTTTATATCTTCAATCGAATCATACACTAAACAGTAAAAAATGTACTCGATACCTTCTTTCTAAACACTTAGCATATTAAGGTTAGAATCAAGTATAAATGGAGCAATTCAGGGAAACGAATGCTACCTTCACCTAGATTTCGGTATAGTAGTTACTGAGAGAAGAGTCTTCAGATTGTCCTCGACTACGACGGATTCATTTATTTTTTAATATTTAACGCAATTGCCATTCGTGTCTTAGAATCATTGTGACCCAAGGTTGGATTATGAAAGTAACTAATACTGAGCGTCACATAGGCATTCATGGCCAGTAACAAATATCCGTAAAAATTGTCTCGATCTATGAGGATGGTCTTCTATGACTAAGAACATGACCTGAAATTTTTTTAAGCAACAACACGAATTATTACGTAGGATGTTTAGAATAACACTGCTTATATATTGTTATTAGATTGAGTTACTGTTCTGGTGACATGAAGAACATAATATGTTACTAGCAGGAATACCCTACGTTGCCCGGGAATGAATATGGCTAAATATAATTATAAAACGTTTACACGTGAAAACCGCACAGAGTTAAAATAGTCTGATTACTTTATTAATATAGATTTTGTCCATTAGTGACTATAAAAATAAACTGGTTTCTCAAAGCGTGTAGAGGTAGTTGAAAACTACTTCAATCCGTATGGGTTATAATGTTACTCTGGAAAAATTTCGAGTGAATTCTGTTTTGAGTGAAACTATTCGTCCACTGAATTCGTCTTTGACATCCTTTTCATGCATCTGTGGATCAGATAGACCGTGACATAAAACGTCATATCAGCTATCATCGTAAAACCAGATACGTAAAACGAAACGTGGTAGGAAGTCCTCTCAGAAATATAACCTGGAAGAAAAAAAGAAAAGGAAAGAATAAAATAAAATCATAGTTCTTTGATATGTCAGGGGCGCGTCAGAAAAAGATGGACACAAATGAACCATACTATTTGACTTTAGTTCCAGTCAAATTAATTCAGCTACTTAGAGGTTTCAGAATGGATTTCGAAATTCGATTTTTTTTACAAAATAATAATAACATCAGCCATTTTAGTTTCTACCCATTCAATAAAGTGAAGTCCGTTTATTTCTAGAAGTTTGTAATCGATAATTCTCGTCCTACAAAATGTATATTTGATTTTGACTAGCCGATTAGTTATGGTAATTATCGACTTCTATTCTTTAAAATTGAAAATTCTAATAGATTTTATCGATTACATAATATATCAGATCAAACAATTACTTTAGTAACAGACACGTCTAGATATACACCGGTCCTTTCTATAGGCTAATCAACTATGTTTATTAGCCAATCAGATCATTTGTTACAAATATGAAAATTGCAAACGGAATTCAAAATAAAATCGTTTGGTATATACGTATTTACATATGCCGCTTTATTTATTTTAATACTTTCTTCTACGGTTAATTTTCTATTCATTAGCCTAAATATGTGGATCTATTTCTTTTGAAAGCCTTTTATATTCTGCTAGTTAACACATACGCGTCTTAGTAACCGGTAAACTTTATATTAATATATATATACAGTGGCGTAGCATCAGTTTTTGCTGCCAGGGATGGTCGGAAAATTTGCCGCCCCCCTCCCCTGCTGGCATATAATTACCTGTATGGCCCCCACCCGCTGGCATATAATTACCTGTTTTATCCCTCCCCCTCCGCTGGCATATAATTACATACTTCCTTCAGATTAAGGTTTCCACAATTCTCCTTTTTTTATTTTAATTTAATTTAACAATTTCTTTTCAATAATTTGAATAATAATAAGTATGTAAACATTAATCTGAAAAGAATTAGGTAAACGTTAATATGAAACAAAAGAAACCAAATATTTTTTTCAAAACAAAAATGTATAATTCAAATTATAAAAAAATGTTAAATTAAATTAATTGGCTACACAAACAAAATAAGAAATTTAAATGAGAACATTTGGACACCTGAAAATGTTATGAAATGATAAAATCATTTTTATTTACTTTTTGTTGTTGTTGAAGTCCGTATTTTCGCAAAAACATAGCTGTATCAAAGAGAGGATAGTCCGATGTAGTTTTCTTTTCCTTTTCTTCATAATATTATTAAGAGGTCGAGCCTCTCGAAGAGAAAAAATAACGTCTTGTATTGGCGCTTTTTGAAATCCGTGTGTGTAATCGCTTGTTTAAAACAGGCGCAATATTTAAGAAATGGAAAGTCACACATTTTAGAAAACATTTCTTTTATAAATTCAAATTAGAATATTTGAAATTTGAATTTATAAATTTAAATGAGAACATTTGAAAACAGGCAAAGGTTAAGAAATGATAAAATCATTTTTTATTGGTGTTATTTTCAAATTCTCACAAAAAACATGGCTGTATCAAGGAGAGGATAGCCCGATGCAGTTTTCTTTTCTTTTTCTCCATGATGTTATCATTAAGAGAGCGAGCCTCCTGGAGAGAAAAAACGTCTTGTATCCTTGCTTTTTGAAATCTTTGTGTATAATCGCTCGGTTTAAGCGCGAAATTTAAGAAACTTATTGCTGTTAATAATGTTTCAATTCTTTATAAAAATAGTTAAAATGTTTAAATGAATGTATTTATGAATTTAAAATAAGGCTATACATTTATTTTTTGTGAGAGAACTATCGCAAGGCATCAAGTCGGTTGAAAAATTACAAACATACTTTTCGCGCTATTTTTTTTTCGGCAAAGTTATCAATAACTCTATTAAAATTCACTCTATCAACAATTTATCTCTATGGAGAGGATTGCCAAGTCTGTAAGCTTTGTGTGGCTCACTTTTGATCGAAAGTAGTTTTTTATGAGCTTCAGTTTCGAGAAAGAGCGCTCACAGCTGGCAACGCTAATAGCTCGGGTAAGGAAAATGCAAGATCACAATATTATGGACGAAATCCCCAAGGTTGTATCGCTGTATAAAGTTCAAGAGGTCCATTGATTTTATCTTTTCCTGAAACTTTCACAAAATACTGTAATCTCTTCCTTTCGGCAAAGAATTTATCCTTTTCTATATCTTCGTCAACTTCACCAAGCTGACAATCATAATTATCATCAAGCAGATTTGACGGTGTAAGAAAAGCGTATTTACTTGCAAGATTGTGAACTTGTTGAAATCTGCAAGATATTTCTTCAGTCAACCTGTCTATGACAGGCAGCATTTCCCGTCTCAACTCAGTATCAATCCCCAGCGCTGCATCAGTCAATCGTTCACCATTCGTTTCCTTTTGTGGATACGATGCTCCATGCTTATCCCCATTTCAGAGCAGAGGTTTTTAAACTCGTCTATTGCAGTGTCCACCATCTTTTTTCTATTCTGAAGAAGGTAATCTTTCAACGCCGTCAGCCTGAAAGAACTTTGTTGCAGATCCAGCCCCGTTTCTTGAAGATACTTCTGGGCATCATTGATTTATGTGAGAATAGTTTTTCAAAAGCTCAGAAATAAAAGAAACGGAAACGACAATTCCGAGTTCAGAATTAAAGATGCATCTGATCTTGTGGTTGTATTTTCTCCTTCTTCTGGTAGCTATTCCAGGGCAATGATGACTTCCAATAATTTTTTTACCACATCATTTACAGCATCTGATCGACTACTCCATCTAGTTTCCATAATCAGCTTGATACTTAGACCGGTCAACTGAATCAAGACGTCCCAGCGATGTGTAGATGTAGAAAAGAACGATAATAACCGGTCCAGTATGCCAAAAAATGTAACAGAGTGAACCGCTACAGAAGCGGCATGTACACAAGCCAGATTTAATGAATTGTTAGTGCATGGCACAAATAGAGCTTTTGGGTTGATTTCGGAGATTCGTTTTTGCACATCCGATCGGCAGTGTGCCATAATAGCAGCATTATCAAACGCCTCGCCAATACAGTCACAAATCTGAATCCCATCGTTCTCCAGTTCTCTCAAAATCAGTTTAGAAACGTCCTCCGCGCTTTTACCTTTTATCTCGATGGAGCGGAAAAACGACTCCTCCACTGTCACTTTATTTTCGTCAATTTTTACGTAGCGTAATGCCTCACTCATCTGGTCCTTGTGAGATGCATCAGGAGTGCTATAAAAAATTATGCAAAAATATTCATGGAGCACAGGGTCATACTTGGCCAATAAATTTACCAATTCTTAAAAATTCCTTTTGTTTTCTTGATCTCTTTCATCATTATTGATGTCTTCCAGGTGACCCCGGATTCCAGATTCTGCTTGGCGAGAAACCTTTTTTTTTTTTTTTTTTTTTTACACAGTGATCACCACTTATCAAGGCCCGGAAGCCACTCAGGGATAAGGGTTATTGCAAGTACATTAAGTTAGTGAGGAGATTTGCTGAAGTGTTTACTTAAGGGGGCGGTTCATTAGGAATTTGTTAACATTGGACTTGAAGACATCCAAGTTGTAGTCCGGAGGGAAGCAGGCAGACGGAACAGAGTTCCACAGGCGTGCAGTTCTAAGAAAGAAGCTTTGTTCATGGAATCCGCGTTTTGATTTAGGCACAGATATAGAGTGGGGGAAATTTTTCACAGTGGATTCAGCTAGACGGGTGTTTCTCGTGAAAGATTGGCGAGGGGGGACCAGAGATTGGAGTTCAGACGAGCATCTGCCATGGAAATAACGATAAAACAAGGACAGGCTCGCAACGTCTCTTCTGTGGGAGAGAGGTTGCAGGGTAGAGAAAAGGGCATCCCCCACTAAGCCACGAAGTCTATTTTGTACTCTGTCAAGACAGGATAGGCTGTTTTTAGCAGCTCCTGCCCAGATATGGCAACAGTATTCCATCCTTGGACGTACTTGGCTTTTATATAGATAGAGAATTGCATCAGAGGTGAGATATCTTCTGGAGCGGTAGAAGGATCCCACCATCTTTCCAGCGACCTTGGCAACAGACTTGATGTACGTGTTCTATTTCAGATCAGGAGTAAAGGTCAAACCCAGAAGCTTGTCAAAACACGGAGCCTCACCCAGACGAGAGCCATCCATCACAATTGATGCCAGATGGGGATCAGAGCGTTGATAATGTAAGGATAGGAGTTTGGTTTTGGATGCATTAAAGGTAACCAGCCACATCTTCCCCCAATGAACCACGCGCTCGAGATCAGAGGAGAGAGAATCAGAGAGAACTTTGTCATTTTCAGCTTTTGATGTGTTGCCGTAGATGGTTGTGTCATCAGCATAGATGTCAACGAATGATTTAAGTATGTGTTTAGGGAGGTCATTGATGTAGATCAGGAAGAGAGTTGGGCCCAGGATTGACCCCTGGGGGACTCCAGCATTTATATTGCAGGCCTCCGATTTTTGTCCATCGACCACTACTCTTATGAGCCTATCGGAGAGAAATGATTTAATGATTGAGAAAACATTTCCAGTTATACCGTAGCTGGAAATCTTGTGAAGTAGACCCTTATGCCATACCTTGTCAAAGGCCTTTGATATGTCAAGAGCAATTGCCCTAGAAAGAAAGCCTTTGTCAAGAAATTCACTTATCCTGTGGGATATAACTGTCAGCACATCTGCGGTAGATCTTGCAGAGCGGAAACCATATTGTGTGTCACTAAGAAGGTTATTCCTGCTGAGGTGGTTGACTATTTCTCTATTTAATATGGATTCCAGCAACTTACTCATAACACACAGGAGACTTATAGGTCTGTATTGAGAGGGAGATGACTTATCACCTGAATTCTTAAATATAAGGCAAACTGAAGAGGTCTTCCAGGGAGTCGGAAAGCACTTCTCCTTAAGGCAGCGCTTAAATAGTTTCGTAAGTATGGGAGCAAGTTCTGTTTGAAGCTTTTTTAACACTATAATTGGGATGCCATCAGGGCCAGTTGCTTTACTAGAATCTAGGTTCTTTATTAGCTTGGCGACCTCATGCATGGATATTTGCATGCTACCCAGCTTGTTCTGTGTTATAGGAGGAAATATGGGGAGTTGATGGCCTTCGTCGCATAGGGTAGAATTAGCTGCAAAGTTCTTTGCAAATAGTTTGGCCTTGTCTGACGCTGACGAGATGACCTCCCATTGATAATGGTTGGTATAGAACGCACACTTCTGTTCAGGATCCTATTTGTTATTTGCCAAAACTGGTGGGATCCAAGCCGCTGATCAGCTACCTTGGATTTAACAGACTGGGCATATAGCTCTCTTGCATTTTTTATTACTCTTTTACAGTGGTTGCTGGCAGACCTGAAAGCAGCTTTAGTTTCAGTGCATCTATTACGTTGGTAGCTATGGAAAAAGTGATTTCTGTGCGCGATAGCAGCAGCACATTCTGGGGAGAACCATGGCTGGCTGTTAGGTTTTTGTTGAAATTTTTTGGATGGTATGAATTGGTCTATGCCTACAATTAACCATTCGGTCAGATCTGATACTATAGAGGACACCTCCTTTTTAAACATGGAATGCAGAGGTAAATCAGATATGAATGTACGGAAGCTATCCCAGTCAGCCATAGAGTATCGGTATACAGTACGGTGGAGGGGTATGTCTGGGGGCTTCTTACATTTCGTTTTTATCTTAACTGATACGACGGAGTGGTCGGAGGATCCTAGAGGAGAATGAACGGAACATGAACATAGCTCAGGGGAAGTTGATAGAAAAAGGTCTAAGAGGCTTGTATATTGACCGGGTGTATCGGGGACACGGGTGGGTTCGCGAACAATCTGAGTGAGGTCATAAGCAATGGCAAAATCATGACAAAACCTTCCCTCATCGTCTGTCTTATTTGAATGGGTCAGCCATTCCACGTTATGGACGTTGAAATCACCACATATGTGGATGTTAGCCGAGGGATGTGAAGACAGTATGTGGTCAATTTTCTCAGATATGCTCTTAAAGATAGTAACTCCGCTGTTGTGGGACCTATAGAGGGCAAATATAAATGCAGTGGTGTTAGCAAGTGCAACCCTGGAGCACATATAGGGTAAATTAGGATCTTCTCTAGAGATATCCCTGCCACACGGGAAGCCATCCTTAATGTAGGCACATATTCCATGCCCATGGCGATCTTGGGGGTCAGATTTAGCTGTTAAATTTGAGTATCCGTTAATTATGAACTTGTCTAGGGTAGTGGTCGGTCCTATTCCAGTTTCACTTAGAAATAATATGTCCGGTTTCGTCTCCTGTAATTGGGTTTCAACCTCTGGAAGGTTGGAACGTAGACCCCTGATGTTGGAGAAGGAGACCTGGTAGTAGGGGTCTACGTTGAAAAATGGGGTTCTAGGTTTAATCGAGTTTTTATTCTGGATACATTTCATGTTGAGGTTTGGGGATTTGTGGAATAGGTCGGCATACTTGGTTAGAGCAGTACAGAGAGGGAAAGTAAGAGAGAAAAAGACAGGAAAGTTTTTTTTTTGTAGCACACGAAAAGGTAAAGCCGTAACAATTACCCACTAGTATGGCATCGAGAGGCCCCACCAGAGACTACTGCATGGTCCAGATCCACTCACCAAATGGCAATACAGCAGTCCCAGTACTTTGCGCCTGCTGATAGGACAGCCTCCTTAGTGGTTAATCCAAGGTTCGGGTCCCTGACTATCAGGCGGTAACGTCAGCCCAGACAAACGTTTACCCCCAGCACCCTTACTAGTGACATGGCCACAAGGACAGACAGAGACAGAAAAATTTCCGACATCTCAGACTACTGGTCACCAAGTACTACCGACCTTTAAGCAGCTTTTTCTTCACCCTTTGTCAGAAAAATCACTCATTGAATGAGGACTGAATGACAAAATAGATGAAGCGAGAGTTACTGGAGCTGCCGATAACACATCCACTGTATTATCTACTCTCCATTAAAATAAAAAAAAATTAAAAAAAAAAAGTGTGAGGGGGGGATGGGGACAAGTGACTTATTTATATCTAAGTAGTAAGTCCGGTGCTTAGTTAACAATTCAGGACACTTTTGATGATAATCTCCCCTCCCATATTAATGGGTGGGAGTTTGTCGTTATCTATCGAGTTTAAATCATTAGAGTTTCATCTTATAAATTAATTCACATCCGATAATTAACTATTATTAATTTGTAAACTCGACTTAATATTGATCGATGATGTTCAGCAATCTTGTTAGAATTTCCCGCCATTTCTTAGTTTCTTTCTTAATAAGATGTTGCTCTACTTTCTCAACTACCTTGGGTTCAGCCAGTCGGATCTCTAGATCCTTCCAGTTGAGAATTAATTAATTATTTTTACAAATAAAATAAATTTACATCATATTTTGATGTTATTATCATTTTAGTTTTAGTGATAATTTAAAAACAATAAATATTTATCATTAGTACCAATAATGAAAAATTGAATTAAAAATTTAAAACAATAGGTTTTGGAATCGTAAATTAGGGACACATTTTTCCGATTCCGATACCTCAAAAAGTTCCGATTTTTTACAACCTTTTCGGTAAATAATTTCAAATTTTTTGTAAGGTTTTATTTATTTTTATGTATTTTTCTATTTTTTTTATTTTTAACCTCTCAAACTGCCGCCCCCCCTCACATGTGCCGCTCGCACAATAGGGACACATTTTTCCGATTCTAATACTCCCAAAAGTTCCGATTTTTTAAAAACTTTTCGGTATAAGGATATTTTGTTAGCTTTTATTTATTTTTATTTGTCTATATATATAAAAGCGAAAATTTATGTATGTATGTATGTATGTGTGTATGTTTGTGTGTCTACTAAAAACTTTCAACAGACACGAGGAAAATTCACAAACTCGGTATCATATCGAAGCCTCATCCTTTGCTCGAAAAATTGGCCAAAAACGTTAATTTTTTCACCCCGAAATCGACAATTTTCGACAGGGGGGGGGGGTCAACAAAATCGGTCTTCTCGTGACTACGAGCGGTTCTACGCATGTGCCAGATGACGTCATGACCTGATTTACTTTAAATAGTTGAAAAACTGAAAAATTTCATGTACGTCGCGTTAGGTCAGTCGATTAGCGCGTTGGTTCATTATCTAAACGTTTTGGGTTGGAATCGTGATGTGAGATGTCTTTTTTTTTATTTTTTAAATTTAAATATTGAACCAGTGTTATTTAAGCCATTTTTCACGTAACGTTCGTTTTTCTGTATTTTTTTTACTTCGCTTATTCACCCCCGACCACACACCCAAAAACACCCGGGTACCCATCGATTTTTTAAATTTTAATATCGAAACAGGCTTATTTAAGCCATTTTTCACGTGTTCGTTTCTGTTTTCATCGTTCGTTTGCCTTACGTTAATTTTTTGTGTTTTTTTCGATGTTTTGATTACCCCTCCCCGCTTAATTAAAACGTTGTTTTCTTTTTTTATTTCGCTTATAACAAACTACATCGTCGTCGTCGTCGTCGTCGTCGTCGTAACGCTCGACAGCTTCTGGGCGCGCACCTATCAATTTGATTCTTACTAAAATAAATTCAATCATCTTTCACTAACTCATTCTGGCTGGTCGATTTTATTTTCACGCTTCGCCTCAGGGCTTTAGGTTCGATCCTACACCCCCCGGTTTCTTTTTTATTTAACACCACGCACACCTACAAACACCCGGGCAACGCCGGTACGACCGCTACTTTTTTCTATTTCTCTATTTACCCCTTCAAAATCTCGCCCCCTGACATGTGCCGCTCGTAAAACAGGGACACATTTTTCTGATTCCGATACCTCCAAAAGTTCCGATTTTTTACATTTTCGGTAAAAAATTCCGATTTTTTTGTTAGTTTTTATTTGTATTTTCTATTTTTAACCCCTCAAAATACCGCTCCTGGCGTGTGCCGCTCATAAAATAGGGACACATTTTTCTTATTCCAATATCTCCAAAAGTCCCGATGTTTTACAACCTTTTCGGCATACGATTTCAGATTTTTTGTTAGCTTTCATTTATTTTTATTTTTTTACCCTCTCAAATTGCCGCCCCCTGGAACGTGCCGCCCGAGGCAGACCGCATCCCCCGTCCCGCCTTTGCTACGCCACTATATATATATATATATATATATATATATATATATATATATATATATCGAAGGCCTTCGACAAGGTATGGCATAAGGTCCTTCTTCACAAGATTTCGAGTTACGTTATAACTGGAAATGTTTTCTCGATCACTAAATCATTTCTCTCCGATAGGCTCATAAGAGTAGTGGTTGATGGGCAGAAATCAGAGGCCCTCAATATTAATGCTGGAGTCCTTCAGGGGTCCATCCTAGGCCCAACTTTCTTCCTGATATACATCAATGATCTCCCAAAACTTAATCATTCGTTGACATCTATGCTGATGACACGACCATCTATGGCAACACATCAAAGGCCGTAAATGACAAAGTTCTCTCTGATTCCCTCTCCTCTGATTTTGAGCGCGTGGTACAGTGGGAGAGGAGGTGGATGGTTACTTTTAATGCATCTAAAATCAAGCTCCTATCTTTACATCATCAACGCTCTGATCCCATCTGGTATCAATTGAAATGGATGGCTCTCGTCTAGGGGAAGCTCCATGTTTTGATAAGCTTCTGGGCTTGACCTTTACTCCTGACCTGAAATGGAACACGTACATCAAGTCAGTTGCCAAAGTCGCTGGAAAAATTGTAGGATCCTTCTACCACTCCAGAAGATATCTCACCCTTGATGCAATTCTCTATCTGTATAAAAGCCAAGTACGTCCAAGGATGGAATACTGCTGCAATATCTGGGCAGGAGCTGCTAAAAACAGCTTATCCTGCCTTGACAGAGTACAAAATAGACTTCGTGGTCCAGTGGGTGATGCCTTTTTCTCTTCCCTGCAACCTCTCCCGCACAGGAGAGACGTTGCGAGCCTGTCTTTGTTTTATCGTTACTACCATGGCAGGTGCTCGTCTGAGTTCCAATCTCTGGCCCCCCCCCTTGCCAATCTTTCACGATAAACATCCGTCTAGCTGAAACCACTGTCAAAAATTATCCCCACTCCTTATCTGTGACAAAATCAAAACGTATATTCCATGAACAAAGCTTCTTTCTTAGAAGTGCATGCCTGTGGAACTCTGTTTCGGTTGTCTGTTTTCCACCTGACTACAATCTGGATGTCTTCAAGTCTAATGTAAACAAATTCCTGTTGAACCGCCCCCTTAAATAAGACACTTTATTAAATCTCCAATACTAACGTACTGTACACGCAATAACCCTTATCCCTTAGTGGCTCCGGGCCTTGATAAGTGATGACTACCTTGTATATATATATATATATATATATATATATATATATATATATATATATATATATATATATATCCTGAAAGCTGTCTCAAGCATCACCGAAAAGAAAAGAGCAAATAGGATCGAAGCAAGGACACATCCTTTCTTAGTTCCATTTGACACTTCAAATGGTTCACTTTGTTCACAGCCAGATCATACTGTCGCCACCATTCCCCAGTGAAAGCAGACAATCACATTTAACATCTTGTCCGGAATACCAAGCCTCCTCAAAACAGTCCACAGGGCATCCCTAGAGACGGTATCAAATGCCTTTGTGAGGTCAACGAATTTGACAAACAAGTCCTTATTCTGCTCCCTCGCTTTCTCCTGTAGTTGCCGAAGGCTGAAGATCATGTCTTCCTGCCCTAAAACCACAATAGGTTTCTGGGAGCACAGTTTTACAGATTGAACCATTGAGTCTGTTTTGGATTACACGAGCTAGAATCTTACCAGCAACAGACGATTATATATGTATATATATATTTTTTCTTGACTTGTATGCTGTATAAAATAAATATCAGATTGATAGATAGATTTATTTAGCAATCGGCTATTTGTCGCTGTAAGAGATGGTAGGTCAGAAAAGTTTCAACATATATTTTTAACACGAAAAGATAATAATCCTTTTTTTATTTTAATGAACAGAATCAAAGAACGAATTGGTAATATATACAAATTTCAAAAGATGATAACATATATTAAAGTTTATAAGTCTTTCTTTTTTCTTTTTCTTTGATCTTTTTTGTATATGAATATGCATAGATATATGTCTCGTATACAAACTCTCAGTAAAAAAATGAAAGACAAGTGTATAACAGAGATAATTTACAGAGTTTTGTCCATTCTATTATCATTTTTTTTATGTCGTTTTATAATATACCAAGGGAGGCCACTCCTGTTGATCTTTCCGTTTATTGATTTTGTTTGTTATCTTTCTTTTGGGCGATATATATATATATATATATATATATATATATATATATATATATATATATATATATATATATATATATATATATATATATATATATATATATATATATATATATATATATATATATATATATACCTCCAGCGAGATTCCAGAGTTTTCGTATTTAATAGTTTTCTTAAAGTCATCCGATATATCTTTATAATTGACAAATGAAAAGAGTAAAAAATTAACCAACTTTTAGTTTTACGCTGGTCAACAACAAATATGTTTTTTCTTTTCATATTTCTCGTGGTGTTGTCTTCTTTTTACCAGCGGAGTCGCATAGATGTGTATCGTTCTTGAGATCTTTTCTGTAACTGACTAGTGTTTCAAATTCTTAACGGGTAACTTTCTTCGAAAGAAACGCTGGACACGCTTTTTTCTGAATTTTAAATGTATCAGCGTTTTTCCTTTCTTCTTTTTTTATTGTTTTTCTCTTCGCTGTCGCCGTCACTGTCATTGTAACGGTCTACGTGGTCGTTTTAACTCATATATACATACATACATACATATATATATATATATATATATATATATATATATATATATATATATATATATATATATATATATAGTAACTTATAAAATATATATGGCGATTAAGCTACACAGAATATTCCGCGTTTATGCATAAGCCTGATAAATTCTAGCTTGGATGAAACGCAGAATATTCTATGTAGTTTAATCGCCATATATATTTTATAAGTTACTACCTAACTCTACCTACGTATTGAGCACTGTTGAAGTAAATACTTAAAGTTTACGCATAAATTTATATTTTCGTATATTAATTTATGTGATTAACTGAAGTATATATATATACATACATATATATATATATATATATATATATATATATATATATATATATATATTTATATATAAGTTTCAAAGAATTGCTCACATTTCCAGAGAAAATAGTTAGCAAAATAATGTCCATAGGCAAGCTATAATTTTGCTGGTTATCACAAAAATTGAAAAATACAAAATATGGGAGAAGTCATATTTGTAATAAAGTTGATAGTAATGAGGAAATGCATAGAATAAAAGAATATTTTAAATGAAGTCCAGGATCGATGAAGAAAAGGTGGAGGAATGTGGAAATCCAAATTAAAATTGTTGGTTAGATATAGAAATGCAAGCGAAATAGTCTAATAGTAGTTGCAATATTTCAAGTGATTAATCGGTAAATATGAGCAAATTACAAAGGCGACAGGTTGCTTCTTACAATTGAGGTTGAAGATTTTCTCACAAGAAAAGATACTAAGTAAAAAAAGTTAGTATTGGCCTTAACGAAAGTAACAAAATCCGTTCACTTTCATCGGCCGAGAAAATTATATATCTATATCTATCTATAAAAGTGAACGTGTGTGCGTGTGTATCCATTTCCCTATGCAATAACTCTGTCAATTTTATGTCTACAGACTCGAAATTTGGTATACAGGGTACTGAGATTTGGGACAATCTTTGTGATCGGTTTTCGGCCAGAAATTTGGCGATTAAGGGGTCAAAGTTCAACGATTTGACTTTTGGGAACTCTACCAAACTCCTCCGACAATTTTGGGTATGAACACTTGAAATTTAGATATAGGTTCCTTGGACATGGATCTAACTTAATAACTTGATTTGAGCCCCAAACAAAAAATGTACAGGTGTCAAAGTTAAAAAAATTGACCGCTTTTTTTTTCTTTTTGCTCTAAACACCCAGGCAACGACGCCGGACTGAAATGCTAGTATATATATATATATATATATATATATATATATATATATATATATATATATATATATATATATATATATATATAACAACAGGCTCAGTCTTTGACAGACTATCGAAAGGGTACCTGCGCATGAAATTTCGTATCAGGAGGTGTGCAATCTCCAACCAATCCTCTCTTCAGTCGACATTGTTAAATACCAGCGGCAAGTGAAGGGTATTTACAGGATGACTGAAAAAAAAATACCGAGATAAGCGGACATGGCCCCTGATGTATGTATATATATATATATATATATATATATATATATATATATATATATATACATGAATTATTTGAGGGTAAAGAGTTACAAATGGTCGCTACAAATAGCCATCTGTTTCAGTCAATAAGACTTCCTCAGGCGACCTGGAACCACAAAAAAATTTTCTTTGTGGCGTCGAGAGGTCGCGAGTCGCCGGGGGAAGTCTCATTGACTGAAGCAGATGGCTATTTGTAACGACCATATGTAACTGTTTACCCTCAAATAATTAATAAAAGTATTTTGCTCTTTTTATTGAGCACTAACAACCTCGTTGTCTTCATTAGTCCTGACTTTTGAACATCTCATATATATATATATATATGAGATGTTCAAATATATATATATATATATATATATATATATATATATATATATATATATATATATACGTGTGTGTGTGTGTGTGTGTGTGTGTGTGTGTCTGTGTCTGTGTGTTTGTGCTTGTAATGAAAAAATATATATAAGCATGCATATATATGTATAATATATATATATATATATATATATATATATATATATATATATATATATATACAAAGGAATCACCACTCATCAAGGCCCGAAGGTCACTCGAGGACAAGGGTTAATGAATGTAAGGTGGTAGTTTAATGGTGTAGATTCGTAAGAATTTGGATTATTGAAGGGTACAACTCAACAAGAACTTGTTTACATTGAACTTGAAGGCTACTATATATATATATATATATATATATATATATATATATATATATATATATATATATATATATATACCCGTGCCAGAATTATATGCAAATCGATATTTTTGTCGTAACTCCAATAGTTTTCCGACCACAGTTCCCGATGACTGTGTAACTAATGCCCACAGCCCACTTGGGAACGCCGATCTTGTTGTGGTAATGGTTGAAATAGCTCTAAACTTTAGAGCCAAAACTGAAGAGCCACTGCTCAAAACAACGAGATATTATAAAAAGGCTGACTGGGAAGCCATCAGAGATCTCATCAGGGAGGCCCCATGGCAAAATATCTTTTCACTTCCTGCTGAACATTGCGCAAATGAGGCCACTGAATGGTTCAAAACGGCAATTGAAGCACATGTTCCCACGCGCAAATTTTATAGCCAGCCTCACTCTCTCCAATGGTTTACTTCTACTTGTGCAGCTGCAATAGGGCAAGTGTATAGAAGCCAGAAGTAACTGTAAGAAAGAAATAGCGACAGCTAAGAGAGAATTTACTGAAACCACCAAAAAACGCATCGAAGCACAGAAATTAGGAACCCGCGACTTCTGAAAAATCTACAACAGTGTAGTAAATAATGGGCAATCAACAATTCACCCACTATCCAACAATCATGAGGTTGTTTGCTCTGCAACTGAGAAGGCTAACATGCTTGCCAGACGGTTTGCCCCCAACTCCACACTGGACCCTGCCAACCACCCCCTCCCTGACTTTCCTTTGCAGACAGACGCCACACTAGACGATCTGAAAATCACCCCTTCTAAGGTGCATGCTATCATAAGAAATCTTGACATTTCAAAAGCATGTGGACCTGATTTCATCCCGACTGTGCTATTAAAAAAGTACTCCGCCGAAATAGCTCCAGTTCTCTCCAAACTTTACAACAAATGCCTTAATGAATCTTGCTTTCCTGCCTGCTGGAAAACTGCTGCTGTAGTACTAGTTTTCAAGAATTCTGGCGAAAGAACTGACCCATTAAATTATCGCCCCATTAGCCTCCTCCCATTTTTCGCCAAAATATTTGAGACCATAATTAACCAAGCTCTAGTCCATCACCTTACAGATGCTAAACTTCTGACTGACCAACAATATGGATTTACGCAAGCCCGCTCTACAGCAGACATCCTAACTGTAATCTCAGAACGTATATACCATTCACTGGACAAAGTGAGGGAGGGTAGAGCGGTAGCTCTAGATATATCTAAGGCTTTTGACAGAGTATGGCATGAAGGTCTTCTCAGGAAAATCAGATCATATGGTATCACTGGAAGAATACTTAACATAATTAAATCCTTCTTAGATAAGAAAAAAATCCAGGTTGTCCTCGACGGAAGTACATCTAAACAATAAATGTGGGAGAGCCTCAGTGGTCTATCCTTGGACCTCTGTTATTCCTAATATTCATAAATGACCTCCCTGACAAAATTGTCTGTGTGATGGGTATATATGCTGATGACACCACACTCTATGACAGACACGACAGGAAAACAAATGAACACATATCTAAAGAAATGGAAGAAACACTAGAGAACGACTTCCGATCTGTAGTGGAATGGGGATAAAAATGGATGGTCACATTCAATGTTGCCAAGACTAAACTTGTTTCCTTCAATAATTACAAGAAACCTTTTCTACCACCAATAGCAATGGTCAATGACTGTTTATCTGAAAGCACATCTTTTAAACTCCTCGGCCTAACGTTCACAGGAAACATGAGTTGGAACAATTACATTGAGAGTATCGCCAGGACCGCTGCGAAGAAGGTAGCTTCTCTTTACCGTGCTCGAAAGATACTAACGCCCGAAAGTATCCTATAAGGCCACCATTCGCCCATGTATGGAGTATTGTTGTCATATTTGAGCTGGTGCATCTGCCACTAGTCTTTCGCTCCTAGAAAAGGTTTTAAAAAAAGTCACAAATCTAATAGGTCTTGAACTTTCATCTAAACTACAGCCTCTGTTCCATCGACGAAATGTTGCATTCCTCTGCCTGTTCTACAAATACTTTAACAGCAAATGCTCTTACGAACTGCAAGCACTTATGCCCCCTCTACGTAAATACCCCCGACAAACCCGACAAGCAGCTAAATCCCACCCCTTCACAGTAGAGATCCCTAGATGTAAGAGAGCCTTTTACTCCAGTAGTTTCTTCCCCAGAATAGCTAGACTTTTGAATTCCCTTCCGGGTCCCTGCTTCTCCAACTGTACTGACATACAGAAGTTCAAGTGCAACGTGAACCGACATCTTGCTGCCCAACTCTCTACACAGTACCCCTGATGCCTATGTCCCTGATAGTAGGCCCCTACAACAAAGTGGCAATGTGCCTTGTTTGAGGTGAAAATGTAATGAAAATGTTTTCAATGAAAATGTTTTCAATGAAAATGTGTGAAATTTCGCACGTTATACGGCAACACTAACGTATGCGCAGATATAAAATTTTAAGCTGATCTGCGCAATAGTGCGCAAACGGCAGCCATTTTGCTAACTTGCGTTTTTTTTTTTCAACGTGCCAACTTTATATGCAAAATGGGAGTAAAGGTGCTTTAAGTCAAGCTGAGGAGTCTAAAATTGTTCAAAGGCTTAATAATAAGATTTCCACCTTAGAAATTGCCAAAGAATTACACCGTGATCATCATACAATCAAAAAATATTGTACTAACCCTCAACTTTGTAACGGACGTTCTGACAAAGGGAAAATTCGTAAGAAATCGTATTTGTCACGTCCAACAATGAGCAAGATCAAGAGAGAAGTTCGCCGTAACCCACTTGAAACTAACAAACAAGTTTTTGAAAAAGCTGGCGTTCCTGATGTCCCCAATTACACTCGTTGCCGTATCCCGGGGACGATTGCAAAATTCGGAAAGCCAGAAGTCCGCGCTCAATTGAAGGATATCCACAAGAAAAAGAGGATGGAGTGGGCAAGAGATCACATGAAGGTGAATTTTCAAATTGTTTTGTTCACCGATGAGTGTCGAGCGACCCTTGACGGACCCGATGGTTGGAGGGGAGGATGGAACCATAATGAGGGTCTACGTCCCCAAAGGATCAGGCGTCAACAAGGAGGTGGTGGTGTGATGTTCTGGGCTTCAATCATTGGCAATGAGCTGGTAGGACCATTCAGAGTCGCAGATGGAGTGAAAAAAACTTCATTAATGAACACTTGAAACCCTGGCATAAGGAGAACTTGGTATTCCGGAAAAAGATGTTATTCATGCAGATAATGCACCGTCTCATTCTGCAAGGATAGCCACTGAATATTTGGAGAGAGTTTTTGCCAGACATGGGAAAATAATGCGATGGCCAGCCTGTTCTCCAGATTTAAATCCCATCGATAATCTGTGGAGCATCTTGAAACAAAATATTTACTCCGAAGGAAGGCAGTACAACTCCAAGGATGACCCCTGGAATGCTATTCTGACTGCTGTCAAAGACATTTCATCAGATGAAATCGAAAGTTTGACATCTTCAATGGACCAAAAGCTTTTTGCTCTTGTCAATAAAAAATGGCAATTATATAAGATATTGATTGTACTATGAAACCATATTGAAGTTGTTTGTTCTTTATTATTGTTGTTCGGAATTTACAAATTCCTAGAATAATCAATGTTTCGATGATCTTTTAGCACCTCACCATATTTTAGCATTGGTTTGCATATAAAGTTGGCACGCTGAAAAAAAATGCAAATCACCAAAATTGCTGCCAATTGTTTATTACTGTGCAGATAAACTTAAAATTTTAGATCTGCGCTTGTGTTAGTGTTGCAATATAACGTGCTAAATTTCACAAATTTTCATTGAAAACTATCGGTGTTAGAACAAAAATATCGATTTGCATATAATTCTGGCACGGAGTATATATATATATATATATATATATATATATATATATATATATATATATATATATATAAAGGCCAATCTATATAGCTTATTCCATCATCATATGTTTTAATTCACTTCAGTTTTTTTATATTCACTTCACCTTTGCACTCTATTGTGTTCTATAAATGCCCTTTCTATAAAAATAATGTAAATTAATATATTGACGCAATACAATGCAGAGGTGTACAAACAGACACAAACTGAAGCACATTGCAAATATTTCCAATTCTATATGTATACCAATCTTTTTAAAATGAGGAGTTCGATGTTTGTTAAGGGACAACGACAAAGCATACGCGGGTGGACACACACACACACACACACACACACACACACACACACACACACACACACACACACACACATACACCTATATATTCGTCTACAACTCATTTAGTTATATTTATAAAGATTACAACCTTCTGAACATAATTTCTGAACAAAGATCAAAAGACATAGATTTACCTGCAATCGGGCCCGACATTGTGAAACCAGTTCCAAGGCCAGTGGCTGCCAATCCCCAACCGAGGCCGTAGAGGTCGGATCCTACTGTCCGCAGCAATACGATCATATTTAGGGCCACGTGTGAACCGAGCAAGAAACCGGCGATGATGATCGCGACCTGGGTCATCCAGAAAATATTTGTTAAGGACAATATAACGAATGAGACGCCACAAAGTGAGCTTGACAAGATAAATAATACACGGCTGGAGACGTTGTACCGCGAAATGATCCCAACTGTAGCGCGCCCAATGGCGTTGCACGCAGAATAATAAACAAGAAGAATTGCACCGCGATCCTTTCCATAACCTACAAAATAATATAAAAATACATCGTAATGTTGTACTGTTGGGTCCGGGGTAACGCCGAAAGGTGTGTTGGTCGGTTATCATTATGGTTGTATTTCATAGTCTAAATGGAATGTCAGCTAAAATAGGTATTTTAGAATAAAATGTTTATTTACAATAACTTTAGAATGTTATCAAATAGAGGAATTTTGGCTGACAACCTAAGGAATTATCTATACACTAATACCGTAGTAACTTTAACGTACGTACGTTTGTCACAATTTCCAGATTGTAAATTTTTCCATCGGAAGATCGTATATTATTAAAAAAGAGGATAGAAAGTTATAACATACTACGAACATTAAATTAGATATGCTAATTTAATGTTCGTAGTATGTTATCATCTTCTATTCTCTTTTTTAATAAATAGGATCTCCCGATCACCGAAGACGAAAAAAAAAAAAAAAAAGATGATGTCGCTTTTGGATCGCACTTGAAACTAAAACTTCTTGGTCTTCTGGCCAGGATCCAATGGTAGGATCTGTTCTGTATAGAGATGGTATAATGATATCGTGGGGTTTCTGTTCGTGCCGGGCGTCTATACAATGGAACCATGTTACAGACTTCTATAAGATAAGTTGTAATAATCAAATATATTCTGGTAGTGCGTCAACCAGATTATTTAGATAAATACTTTTACAATTTTAACAAAAGGGATACAATAAGATCGTTGAGTCTCGATTCACGCTGAACGTCCACAGAATACTTTAATGGTAATGAATGGAAACTTTGATTATGAAAGTGATCAGTTAAGAAAATATTAACAAAGTATAAATTTAAGAGCACTACAATACAAGTACGCAGTCTAATATGCTTACTGTAATTCAAGTTGGACTGACTTACGTCTGATTCACTGAGCGATCTATTAATCTTAATCAACTGGGATCGTAAGTTGACGTTTAATGATACAGTTTAATTTTGCTGCTATCTAATCTATGAAAGTGAGAATGTGTATGTGTGTGTGAGGAAACTTCTCAACTTATATATTCAACGAATTTTTTATCTACAGACTTGAAATTTGCTATATAGGGTATTCAGGTATGTTGAAAGCATTATAATAGGTTTTTATCCTGAAAAAAAAAGGACTGCTAAGGAATCAAAAATTAAAAATTGGTACTTGGAGGTCATCGGATTTTTATCTGTTTGTCAACTGTTTCACGACTGCGCATGCGCGGTCGTGAAGCATGACAGCTTTCTTATATTGAGAATAAGTAGGTTTGAAAACACCTTTAAAGAACGTGGCAAGCTGGTCTAATGGTTATCGTACTTGACTCACTGTCTTTAGATTTTGGTTTCGGTCTCAGGTCGGGTATTTTTTTTACTTACAAGAAGTGAACTGTTAAAAAAAACATAATACTCGCATGCCCATGTTTCAGTTTCTTTCTGTTTTTTTACTTCATTTTTTTTAAAGGAATTAAACGTTACGTTTAATACCAACGGCATTTCTGTTTATAATAAAATAAGAAATCTACATCAATTGAAATATGTATCCTCTACAAGGCCACCATTCGCCCATGTATGGAGCATTGTTGTCACATTTGGGCTGGTGCACCTGCTACTAGTTTCTCGCTCCTGGACAGGGTTCAAAAGAGAGTCGCCAACTTTAAGCTTAGATGACAGTTCACTGTCATCTAAGCTTCAACCACTGTCCCATCGACGAAATGTTGCATCCCTCTGCCTGTTTTACAAGTATTTTAATGCTCTGACGAACTACAAGCCCTTAATAAGCCGTAAATACCCCGACAAACTCGACAAGTAGCTAAATCCCACCCCTACAGAGTAGAGATCCCTAGATGTAAGAAAGTCTTC
The DNA here is from genome assembly GCF_053919585.1 of Euprymna scolopes. NCBI lineage: Eukaryota > Metazoa > Mollusca > Cephalopoda > Sepiida > Sepiolidae > Euprymna > Euprymna scolopes. The sequence continues at coordinate 23,311,627 of NC_136488.1, forward strand.
TACTCTAATAGTTTCTTCCCCAGAAGTGGTAGATTCTGGAACTCCACTTCGGGTCCATGTTTTCCGAACTGTACTGATATGCAGAAGTTCAAGTCTAATGTGAATAGACATCCAGCTGCTCGACTCCTTACATAGTATCCCTGCAACTACTGTCCCCGATAGTAGCCCCCTACATCAAAGTGGCACTGTGCCTTGTTTGGGATGAAAATGGAATTAAAAAAATATATATTATGCATATTTTATGACCGGGCAACGTCGGGCGGTCTGCTAGTAGTAATATAAAAGAGGTATGTGTGCATGTTAACAACTTTTAAAGTATTAAATGCAGGAACTTGAAATTTGGTAGGAATTTAATAAGAAGAGATGGACGAACTTACCGTTGTGACGGCTGAAATCAACAATCATCTGCCCGACGATTGGAGTAGAGAATCCGTCAAATACACTCCAGAGCATCAGAGCCAGAAACATTGGCATCTTCACGAGCTGCAAGAACATATCTCTCATAGGACGCTTCTTCTTTTTCTTGTCTTCTGACTCTTCCTCTTCCTTCACCTGTAGGGGTAGGGGCCTAAATAAGAGAGCGATGCAGCAGATGTTCAATAGTATCCCACCGCTAACGAGCATGTTACCACGCCACCCAAAATGCTCCAATAAGGCGCGATTAATGAGCGGCCAAACCATCGCACCCGTACCCGTACCGAACGACGCAAAAGCCACGGCCACTTTCTGCTTCTTCCCGAAATAAACCGGAATAGCTGCATAGGTTCCGATATTGAATAAACTGATACCGGTGCCTATAAAAAAAGAAAAGAAAAGAAACAGCTTAATACAAACGTTACAATATAAAGTGGTCTCATGCCAGATTTAATCTAAGTTGGTGACTAACCGTCATAATAGGATTGTTTGAATGCAATCATAAAGAGATTTAAATAATTAAAAAAGTGTAGGGGTAAATTATATATATATATATATATATATATATATATATATATATATATATATATATATATATATATATATATGTGTGTGTGTGTGTGTGTGTGTGTGTTGGAATGATTAATCGGAATCGAAATCAGGAATCGAAAAATCCGAACTGTTTTGGGTATCAGAATAGGAAAAATGCTTGCCTATTTTCCGATGCCAAAAACGCTTTTTTATCGTTTTTATTTCTTGGTTTCTGTATAAAACTATATTTTCACAGCTTGTATTAATGATAAAATGATAAATATCTATTGATTTTATACTTCCAGTGAAAATAAAATCCATAGATTACATCCATAAGTGTATTTTTATATTTGCGAAAATATATATGCAAATTTTACATTGGTTTTTGTGGTAGCCCCCCCCACGCCTAAAACAACTCTCTATTTAGAAATCTAAATAGAATCGGAATCTGATCAGATCAGAATCTGTAACTGTATCAGAATCGGGGAAAATATTGGAATCATCCCATATATCGGGATGATATCGGACTCACATTTCAGCTACTAGACAGTCAGCTGAACCCCATTTTTCGCTTTCTTGCTCACCAGCAACATACCCAATCACCTACACTTTCCATGTGAGCGGCAGGCGGCCAACCTAAGAAACCCCTAACCATTTTTAACACTCTGACTCTGACCAACGTACTTTCCACATAAAATCGACTTTGCGTCCACTTTTGCCGGTAAATACCAAAAAGACCTATATTTGGCCTTGTTTCTTCCAATGACTACCAACTCGATTCAACTTCGACTCGCTACCCCCAAATCGTGTGAATTGCCTTTACGTTTTCGTCTAGCAATGTTGTGCACGGAAACACATAACGTCCTTACCTGTAACACAACCGACAAGGATGATAATAGCGTAGATGTCATTTGCGAATGATGAAGCGATAAACCCGGTGGCTGAAAGTAAACCTCCACAGAAGATCGACAGTCGTAATCCGAATTTCTGTATCAATGGGCCGACAATCAAACCTACGTTTGAAAAGAAAAAAAAAAAAAAAAAAAAAAAAAAAAAGAAGAAAGAAAGGTATAAAATTTAATTACATTCTCGAGCCAATATATATATATTTTTTTATTGAATTGCCCTTTTAAACAATCAAATTCTACTCAATTTCCACCATCATTACAAATAATCACGATTGACTGTACTCATATGCAGAAATGCAGAAGTTCAACTGTAATGCGAACAGACATCTCGTTGCTCAACTCCTTACATAGTGTTTCCGTAGATTTTAATCCCAAATAGTAGCCTCTTACGTCCAAGTGGCACTGTGCTTTGTTTGGGGCGAAATAACAATAAAAAAGTAGAAAATCAAATTTTGTTGTTTTTTTTTTTAATCAGTCGCTGAAGCAGTAATTCCTTTAGTAATTACATATTATAAGACGAAGTTAACTAACGCAGAATGTAATACAAAAAGTTTATAATGTCCTTTTCTTACGGGGATTTGTGTTAAATGATAAGGACATCACTTAAAAAAATGGAGTTTAGACACTGCGATGCTGAAATCAAATCACGAAGCAAAGATAAAACAACTTAGCGGATAAAATATAAAAATCGGCAAATTTTAACAAAGTTCTTTTTTTTATTATCAAACACGTACCAATAAGCGACTAAACTGCATACGAAGCAGATTTCTACATGAAAATTCTGATTTGAGAGCTATACCGACCATCGAAACAAGGGAACATCTTATTTTGCTTTGCATATAAAATATGTAATAATAATAATAATAATAATAATAATAATAATAATAATAAAATAGAAATCATACACACTTGTAACTTATAAAAACTGATTTTAAAAACCAATATGTTATTTAGTATTTATTCTATAAATCATGTTAAAATATTTTCAGCGCGCATGCGTGGCCCGATCGTAAAATACGCTTAAATATTATATTTTAATTTATGCATATTTCGTATTTATTATTATAGAGTCAATTCTGTATGGATTATTATATGGTAACTAATATATAGTTGTAATCGTCCGGCGTGTCCCGCTTGTAAAATACTCTTAAATATGATATTTTAATTTATGCAGATTTCATATTTATTATTATAGAGCCAATTATCTATTGATTATTATATTGTACCCATTATATAGTAATGGCCGTTCGGCATGGCCGGTTTTAAAATGCATTTAAATATGATATTTTAATTTATGCTGATTTCGTATCTATTATTATAGAGCCAATCCTTTATTGATCATTGTATTGTACCGAATAGAGAGTAGCAGTCGACCATCGTGGATCATTTTGGTCGCCGTTGTGGCCCGTCGTAGATCTAATATTATAACACACGATGCAAATATTCCTCGGACTTTTTTCGGATTTATGTGATCATGCCCAATTCTTTTTATTTTCTTGTTTAAGTTAAAAAAGTTCCTATTTTTCTGATAAGTCTATGCGGAAAATATTCAGAATTGACATAATAATCATATGATTGTTTCTGCGCTACAAAACAAGCGCCGTTAAAAAAATAGACGTTTTTACACGTTTAAAGAAATAAATAGTAAGATGAATAGCATCTTGAAATTTGGAATATAGCTGGGTTTATTTTTTCACATATACATAATATTTTTTTTACTATAATAATTAAATACCTACAGACACTAGTGTTTCATCCTTTCGGGAATCTTCAGTGCAGGGTGTCACGATTAACACCAGTCGACAGATTTGAACTCGGCAACACAAGCCATCCCTGGCTCGATTAGCAAAGACCGTATCTAATCGGCTACCATTAACTGTGTGAACTAACGTCGAATTTAAACATTTTAATTTTAAATGTTCTTTACGTCAGTCACACAGTGATCTAATCGTTATACGATGATCTATGCATAAGCGCTAAATTGACTGACTTAATTCAACTGAAAGTGCTCAACGATAAGAAACGAGTTTCTTAAAGGGCTTGTTATAATTATTTTTTTTACTATATATATATATATATATATATATATATCGGCAAAAAGAAAGTCCGCACTTGTAATTTTTTCAAAAATTGCAAATTCAAGCTAAATTTAATGTAACTGTTTAAACAACCTATACCTCATTTGATTCGCCTTTTATTCCTCTATAATTTTACCTGTTCATATTTGACTTTTAATTGAAATATTCTAGTGTTCACATCAATTTAAAAAAAAAACTTCAAATTGAGGAGGCAAAAAGAAAATCCGCACAATGGAAAATTGTTATTTAAATGAAACTTTAGGACATTAATGCAACACAAATACAACAGGAACACAATGTACTAGTTAATATTCAGTAGCATAGCCCTTCTGCAATTTGGCAGCCTGCAATCTTTTCGGAATTCCTTGAATTAGACTGCAGCACTACTCTGGAGAAAAGGGAATCCCATTTTTCTTCAATTTTTGTTCAAAGTTCTTCTAAATTTGAAATTTTATCATTGTGTAGCTGTTGCTTGATATAATGCCACACGTTTTCGATAGGATTGAGATATGGAGATTGTGCAGGCCAATCCAAACACAGAATATCATGCTCTTCCAGGAACCTCTTGACATTGCCAGCTGTGTGAATGGGAACCTGGACCATTGGTACTACTAATGTCCCATACAAAAACTGAACCTCCACCACCTTGCAGCATTGAAACTAAGCACCTAGGGTTAAATTCTTTGTCTTTCTTCTGACGCATGTACTGCCTACCATCACTGCCTAGCCTATTGAACTTGCTTTCGTCGCTAAAAAGCACTTTTGACCAATATGAAGAGCCATGATTTTCATTGCATCAATAACAAGACAAAATCTTGATTCATCTGACCAGAACCACTTCCTGAACCAGTCTGTATCTTTCTTGCCATCATACGATAAAAATTTCTTTCTATAATTGATGTTCTTCTTAGATAAAAATGGCTTCTTTGTACACCTTTTGGAAAAAAATCCCATTTCTTTCATTCGTCTAGATATTGTATATATAGAAAGAGAATTTCCAGCCCCTGTTTTGAATGCTTTGGCTATGGTCAACATCAATTTTCTTTCAATCCTTCAAAACAGTTAATTTAAGCCTGTTGTCGTCCTTCAAAGTGTATGCTTTAGGGCGACCAGATGTGGATTTCCCTTTTACCAAGCATTCGATTCGAACCTTTGACCAATTCGATTCACTACAGAAAGAGATGTTTTCACATTTTCTTTTCTTAAAATATCAAAAATATGCTTGTAAGTCATTTTGGACTGTCTTAATCTTGCAATTCGGTTTTTTATATCCTCGCCAAGATGCGGTCTTACCATTTTTAGGATTAATTTTTCCACATTATTATATGCTATAATAATAATGATCTGCAAAATAGAAGTTTTCTGCTAAAATAAACAAAAATTCATGGAAAAATATTGAAAAATCCATTTCTTCCTTCTTTCACTCTTGCTCATTCTTTTTGCTCATGAGTATATATATATATATATATATATATATATATATATATATATATATATATATATATATATATATATATATGAAAATGCGAAGCTCGTTGCTTGTTCGTTTACGAACAGGCGATTTGAGCACTATAAAAATGGTGTCGGGCGTCTATTTAAATAGACATTCCGACGAGTTATTTACGGGCGTTGATTCCATGGTCGAGTGGGAGAACTGCCGACTGTCAACACGACGGTTCTAGGTTCAATCCTTGGCTTGGGAGAGATGCTAGTCTAGCGGCACTGATGAGTTGTGATACAACGAAACAGGACTGTATGTCGATGACTACACACACACACACACATATATATATATGATTACTTAATTTAATCACATAAATTAATATACGAAAGTATAAATTTATGCGTAAACTTGAAGCATTTACTTCAACACTGCTCAATACGTAGGTAGAGCGAGGTAGTAAGTTATAAAATATATATTGCAATTAAGCTACACAATATTCCGCGTTTCATCTACGCTAGGATTCATCAGGCTTATATATATATATATATATATATATATATATATATATATATATATATATATATATATCGCGCTGGAAATTTCCAGTTTGGTATCTGGGGATGCATTAATTCACTTCGTTAAGACAGGTATTTAGAAGGAAAATCTGATGTAAAAACCTGCAGTTTACTGTATACTCTATCCCGTGGCAGTCGCCTGCACCGACAAAGGTTAGCAGTAATACCAAAAAGTGTGAATGGTTCTACACAAAGCTTTCACCACTATAAACAAATCATCTGTGTGGATTTCCGAGTAACTTAGTTGTTTAGTTGCTGTGGCGGAAGCTCATACGTTGAAATCGATGGGAGAGTCCATAATATATATATATATATATAAATTGGATAATAATCATCCCTCCCTTGTACAAATTTTGGACAACAGTACTGATATCCTTAAAACCTTGGAGTGTGGCAGGAACGACTCTAGAAATCGTAAAGTAGTGAATTATGGAAGAAAATCTTTTCCCAAAATTAATCTTCCCTTGCAAAATATGAAGCCCTCTACCTTGGAAAATTTTCACGTTAATGCGTCTAAAATTAAATATGGTTGTTGTTTTTGTCGATCTAATAATCACAGGGCTTATATGTGCAAATCATATCCGACCTATGCCAACAAGATAAAAAGATGTAGAGAATTGAAAATTTGTTCTAGATGTACTAGTAATCTACATATGGATAATGTCTGTCCTCTAAAAAAAGAAGAAATCTGAGTTGTGCTGGTCATGTAATGGGCCTGAGCATGTCAGTATTATATGTCCTGGATCGATTAAACCAATCGTCTCTTCTAACGCTAGCTGGTCGACTAGCGGTTCTTCTTTGTTACCTGTAGTTAACATTTCAACAAATTTGTATGGCAAAGAAGTTACATTTAATTGTCTGTTAGATACAGGTAGTGAAAAGTCTCACTTGTGTAGAGAATTGTTACATGAGTTTTTTTAATCAGTTACTCCCATTGAAAAATCGTAAATTCAATGTTAAGACATTTCTAGGTAATGAGACAAGAAATTTTAAGGAGATAGTTTTAAACGTCAATTTTCCGGATTTATCAAGATCTGTGCCTTTTTTGATAGGCGAGCATCTGGATCTGTCCTTTCAGATTGAAGGACTCCGTAAAATGGTCGCTGACTTTAAGGATCACAATGTAAAGTTAGCCACAGATTTTTCGAATATCAAAGATAACGTCCTTCCTGTGCATGGTCTGGTAGGTATTGATATCATAAAATATATGGGACCCATGCAGATAATCAAATTTAGAGACGGATTTGCGTTTGAGTTGTCTCAAGGAATAGTCTTGTTCGGGGACATTAATAACTTTAAACTCTGTCGGTCTGTGCATGAACAGGCCGAGCTGAATTATAATCGTATTGTAGAATTTTCTTCTTGCGACATCACGCACGTCTACTTTGTCATGGATACGAAATCTGAATATTTCGACCCTTTGTACTGCTTTGACGAATCTGCTGTTGAAAGGAACATCGATAAAATGTTTAGCTTGGAACCTTTAGGTATAATCGACGAAGTGACTAGCGATTACGATAAGGCGAAAATCGAGATATTTCGTTCTTCTATCAAATACTTGAATAACTGTTATTATGTTAGTTTGTCTTTGAATTTGGAAAACTTAGCTTAGTTCCTTCTAATTATCAGGTGTCCTTGGCTGTTTTAGATAGGGTTGTGAAAAAGTTATCAGATAGAGGATTGTACACGAATTATTGCAAAGAGTACTTAATATAAAACAAGAAAAAGAAGGTATAATAGAGAGGATCAATGTATCTCCAGTGGACTTTAACAAGTACACATGGATACCGCATCGTCCGGTATTTAAAAAGGAGCTACAAAACACTACGAAAATAAGGCCTGTCTTCAACTGTTCGCTGAGAACGGGAGAGCAACCATCCCTGAATGACAGTGCCTACTCGGGCGTAAACCTCTATACTGATATGCTGGAAATCTTGTTCAAATGTAGAACTGACCGTTTTGTCCTCCTAGCTGACATTAAGAAGGCATTTCTGATGATCAAGCTGGAGAATGAATTTGATCAAAATAGATTTTGCTCTTTCCTAAAATTGAAGGATAAGCTGGTGTGTTTTAGATACAAATCGCTCATTTTCGGATTCGTATCGAGTCCTTTTATTTTGAGTCATATCGTGAAGTATCACGTAGAAAGACATGCTTCTGGTCCCTGTAGGGATATGTTGTTAAACAACTTTTATGTTGACAACCTGGTTAAGACACATCAGTCACCCTCTGAATTGCTACAACTCTATATTGAAGCTACAACCACTATGTTAAAGGGTGGGTTCGAGCTGAAAACCTGCTGTAGTAATAGCGAATTAGTATCATATCACATCAACCTAGATAATAATAATTCTACTCATGGTATGCCTTTTGCAAAGGTTTTAGGCTACTTATATGACCCTGTGTTGGATGTGATCAGGGTGATTAATAGTGGTGTTAAAAAGGTCGTCTCTATCAAACGAGACATGTCAGTAAATTCATCCCTCTTTGATCCACTGGGTCTTGTGTTGCCCGTTACTATCAAAGGGAAAATTATTTTGAGTCAGTTGTGGAAATTAGGTGTCTCCTGGGACCAGCAGATACCGGGTGATATTATGACTTCCTGGAATAAGTTTCGTGAAGATCTTGTAGGTATTGAAGAGATTAGTTTTGATAGATGTACAGTCTATACTGATTCTTCTGCTATTTTGGTGATATTCTGTGATGCTTCTAATTTAGCTTACGGTATTGTAGAATATTTATACCAACATGGTGAGGCTGTTGTTATATGCTAAAGCCAGAGTCGCCCCAGCTGTTAAGAGGACTCTAGCTGCCTTGGAACTGTTATCGGTATATTTGGGTATTAAACATGCCACATTATTGATTAAGATGTTCCTTGTTAAGTTTATTAAATTTACCAAATTTTCATTACTAATGATTACTATATTGACCAATTTCTACTGTACACTCTAACCCTTATCCTTGAGTGGCCTCTGGGCCTTGATAATGTGGTGATGCCTTTGTAAAAAAAAAAAAAAAAAGTTTAGAGAAATCCTAGTCGCTGTCGATGCACAAGTGGTACTGTCATGGCTATTGTCTCAGTCTATTAATACTAAATGTCAATTTACCAGAAATCGTCTTAAAGACATAAAGGCAATGGTGAATGATCTACATGACAAATGACATATCATCAAGTTTAGATACGTAAATACGACCGAAAAGCCTGCAGATTTCGTCACAAGAGGTATTTCTGTGACTAAATTTATTAAAGAAATGGATTTCTGGTTAAAAGGCCCACCTTGATTACATGCAAGAGTTTTGGTTTGGCCTAATTATAATTTAGAGTGTCTCAGCGAAAAGTGCCAAGAATTAATCACTGCCCACACGAGTACTGGAGAAGAACTAACAAATACTCCTATAATAAATTTGGACAAGTTCTCTTCTCTTAATAAATTAATAAGAATATTGACGGTAGTTTTTCAGTTCATTGCCAAGTTAAAGAGAGACTATCATAATGATGCCATTATCAAGTCTAAGTTATACGGGATTAGTTTAACCCAGAGTCAATTCTTCGGTAAGGAAAGGAATTTCTTACAACAAACCAAAGTAGAAGATGAAGTGAATAGTATCAGTAAGTAAAGAATTGCCTTTTAGAAAGGTTTTATTAACTGTAAAATACACGTACGCTCTTGAAAGGATCGAGCGGGAAAATGAAACAGAGGGCGCTTTTATTATGAATGTCAATCCCAAGGGGGATAACTCTTAACAATAAATTAAATCATAACATTTTCCCCGTCCTAAAGTATTCAAGTAAGGGGTAATTAATTATAGACAATTTTTTTTTTTTTTTTTTTTTTTTTACAATCACATAAGAATCATTTTATTTACAAATAACATATGAACCCAAACTGCAGTTTTTTCAGTATTTAGTCACAAAATCCTTATATTTACTAGGGAATTGTCGAACTCGGGACGACCTCCGCACAGATTGGCAGGAATGCTGATTTTCAGTATTATTTTTTAGTGAAATCTAATTTTCTTCAAGATCAGACGATTGATTTTTGTCTTCCTCATGACCAATGTTTTCATTAGTAGAAGGTTCAAATAAAGTCTCTGAAGTAGTAGGATTATTATTAGAGTTTTCTTCATTTGATGAGTTTGGAGCTAAGTCTCGAACGTTGACAGTGGTTTCAGTACCAGAAGGTAGTTGAACATAAGCGTAGTGGGGGTTGACATCTATTAGGGTGGCAGGCGTTACAGGAGGGTCATGTTTACTTGTTTTAGTGTGGTTTCTAATATATATTGGGCCTGGTTTAACCCAAGAAGGAATTGAAATTCCGGAAGCAGATTTACGACTATATTTAAATAGTCTATCATGGGGAGTCATATTAGTGGCAGTACAAAGTAATGATCTAATTGAATGAAGTGCGTCCGGTAGTATGTCTTCCCAATAAGGTAGTTTCATTTGATTAGAATGTAATGTTGTTTGAATGGCCTTCCATAAGGTACCGTTGAGTTTTTCAATCTGTCCATTACCTTCAGGATGATACCTACTTGTTTTAGAAGTAGCAATTCCTTTTTTGTGTAAAAAATCCTTTATTTCTCTTGCTAAGAAATCAGAAGCACGGTCAGTATGTATCATGTCAGGCAAACCAAAAATTGAAAAGAGTTTGTTTAGACAGTGGATAATGGTTTTGCTTGTCATATCTCTGCAAGGAAAAGCGAAAGGAAAACGGGAATACTCATCAATTAGAGTAAGTAGATATTTGTTGCCATGTATAGAAGTAGGTAGAGGGCCTTTAAAATCAAGATTTAATCGTTGAAAAGGTAATATGGCTTGAATGAGAGTCCCTCCATTGGTATTGGCGAATTTGGGTTTCAGTAATTGACAGGATGAGCAAGAGTCAGTAATATTCTTAATTTGATCCAAAGTAAAAGGGAGGTTCCTCGTTCTTATAAAATGGCTTAGTCTTGAAACACCAGGATGACATAATTGTTTATGTAAATCACGAAGATCTTGTAGATTGTAAGTAAGAGCAGAGATGCGAGAGAATGTGTCAGCAGCAATATTTTCAGGTCCAGGTCGATAAACTATAGTGAAATTGTATTGGGATAATTCTATACGCCAACGACATATTTTGTCATTCTTAATTTTTGATTTTCTTTTATTGTCGAATATGAAGCTGATGCTCTTCTGATCTGTGATGACTTTAAAGTGCCTGCCGAGTAGAAAATGTCGCCACTTACGGAGAGCTTCTACAATAGCGGATGCCTCTTTTTCTACTGCATGGTGCTTAATTTCGTTAGTATTGAGAGTTCTTGAAAAAAATGCAAAAGGACGACCTTCTTGATTTAGTGTTGCAGCAATGCAATAGTTACTAGCGTCCGTTTCTACTTCAAATTCTTTATTTGGATCTACCGTTATTAAAGTGGCGTCTTTTAGATCATTTTTCAATGTTTGAAAAGATTTTAATACAGATGGATGTAGTGGAAATTCTTTGTTTTGATTTAGTAATAAAATTTTATCAGAAAATTTTTTAATGAATTTGCAGTAATAGGAAAACATTCCAACTATTCTTTTTTGAGATTTAAGATTCAGCGGAGGTGGCATTTCGAGTAATGGTTTTAGTCTTTGATAATCGGGAGCTATTTGATTATTTTCTATGGTGTAGCCGAGTAGAGTAATAGAACTAGAAGAAATTATGCTTTTATTTTCATTTAAAGTGATGTTATATTGTTTAGCAATTTTGTAGAATTTTTGAAGATTGTAATCGTGTTCTTCTTGATTTTTTCCGCATATAGTTACGTTATCAACATACACAAAGGTATCGGTTAGATTTTCTTTTTCTATAATATAGTCTATGCTCCTCTGGAAAGCACTTACTCCATTGGTGACGCCAAAAGGAAGACGAGTAAATTGAAAAAGTTTGCCACTTACTTCAAACGCAGTGAATTTACGATCAGCATGATTTATAGGTATTTGGTGATAAGCAGATTTTAGGTCGAGAGTAGAGAAGATGTTATATTGAGCGATGTCGTCTACCATCTTATTGATATTAGGCATTGGGTAAGCGTCTAGTTCCGTGAATCTATTAATGGTATCGCTGTAGTCGACTACCATTCTTTTCTTATGATTCTCATTCGAAGTTACAAGAACTTGCGCTCGCCACGGAGATATCGAAGGTTCAATTATGCCTTCTTTCAACATTCTAGCAGTCTCTTCTTTTATGAATTTGTTGGCGGCAAAAGTGTAACGTCGGGATTTTGTCGCAATAGGAGTAGTATGAGGAGAAAGATTAGAAAAGAGAGGAGGGGGTGGAACGTTTATGGTAGGAAAAAAATTATTCGTGTTTATAGCTCCAATTATAAGTTTGTCTCTAGGACCGTCGAATTTAAGTGTTACTTTTTTATATTTTTTTAAAAATATCTTTTCCGATTATTAAATCAATGAAAAGGTTTTCAATGATTTCAATTGTTATTCCAGAATGGGTTTTATCTTTCAGTATTAAATCCACGACAGCTTCGCCAGTTATTTTAGCATGTTGATCGGAAGCAGCCAGAGCTATAGTTTTGTTTTTAGGTATTGTGAAGAGTTTAAGTTTTTTAGCAGTATTTTCATTAATGAATGTTTTTACACTGCCGGAGTCCACCATAGCGTTCACGAAGTGCCCGTTAATTTGGCATTGAGTGAATGTGACATCTTTGGAGTTAGTTCCTAGTCAGGATAGAGAAGGTGAGGGGTAGTCAGAGTCGTCATAAAGAACAGCAGTATGAGTGTTAGAAATAGAAGATTTACACACTTTAGCCCAATGACCATTTTTTTTTGCATTTTTTACATTCGGCGTTTCGTGCAGGACATAAATATCGAGGATGACGTGATTTTCCACAGAAAAAACAAACCCCTTTTGGATGCATATTTTCTTTAGTCACAGCTATACGATTGTAGCCCGAAGGATTATTTGTAGCTGCTACAGTAAAGTTATTTGCGTAGCTTATCGAATGCTTTTCTGCTTGTTCAAGAGATCTGGCCGTGGCATATGTGTCTTGTAAAGTCAGGATGGGTTTTTCTAACAGTCGTTGTCGGATGGACGAAGAAGAAATTCCACCGATGAAAGCTTCCCGAATGTATTGATTTTTGTTTTCTTCAGCAGAAACCGCTTCGAAGTTACATGTTTTGGCAAGCATTTCCAATTGTAGTATGAAGGCATCTATATTTTGTGTTGTTTGTTGCTTCGTCGTCATCAATCGATATCTATTATAAACAATATTTTCAGGTTTTAAATAAGCGGCGTCGAATGTTCTTAATGCACTATCGTAGTCGGTTTTATCGCTTATTAAATCGAAAACAGAGGCTGAAATACAATTGATCAAGGCAAAGAAATTATCTGAAGTGTTTTCGATTAATCCGTTATTATGTGAGCGGATATAATTCTGGAGGGTTAATTTCCAATGCCTATAGGATTTTTCGGAATTAGGGCATGTAGGTTCCACCTCGAATCTGTCGGGACGTAAGATTCGATCCATTATTTTTTTTTTTTTTTACAGTTAATAAAATTGAAGTGAATAGTATCAGTAAGTAAAGAATTGCCTTTTAGAAAGGTTTTATTAACTGTAAAATACACGTACGCTCTTGAAAGGATCGAGCGGGAAAATGAAACAGAGGGCGCTTTTATTATGAATGTCAATCCCAAGGGGGATAACTCTTAACAATAAATTAAATCATAACAGAAGAGATACCTCAGTTGGTATCGAAATTCAATTTGTTTTTAGAAGAAAAGGGTTTAATACGGTGTCGTGGTTGAATCGATAGTTCTGACTAGTTTTCTATTGATGTGAAACATCCTATTTTGTTACCAAAATCTTGTCATATTACGGATTTGATAATAATTGATTGTTATATTAACTGTAAACACTTAGGTATTGCTGCAACTCTTAGTAAATTGCGTACTGCTGGGTTTTGGATACCCAAAACTAGATAGGAAATTAAAACTCTCCTGGCTAGTTGTGCCTTGTGTAAAAAGTATAATGCCTTGTCTTTTAGATATCCGAAGGTAACTAATTTACCTAAACATAGAGTAAATCTTGTTAGACCTTTTCTATACACGGGGATAGATTTTACTGGTCATTTGTGGGTTGTAGACAATAGTGAAGTTAAGAAAATGTATATCTTAATCTTCACTTGTTTTAATATCAGAGCAATCCATCTGGAATTAGTACCTGCTATGTCTACCCATTCAATAGTGTTGGCTTTCTTAAGATTTTTTAATCAGTTTGGTGTACCCTCACACATTTACTCAGATAACGCCTTGTCCTTCGTCGCCGGTTGCGACTTGATTAATAAAGTGTTTGTGTCTAATGAGTTTAAGGGAAGTAACGATACTTGTAGTATAAAACACCTTACTATTCCGATGTATTCAGCTTGGTTTGGAGCGGTATAGGAAAGGTTGATTAAGACAGTTAAAAATTGTTTGTTTAAGGTCATAGGACGTAATAAGTTGGATTATTTCCAACTATTGACGGTACTATCTGACTTAGTAAAATCCATAAACGAAAGACCATTAACCTATCGTTGCTCTGACGATTCCAGTTTGGAAGTAATCACCCCTAGTGCATTCATTCGTCCCTTCCATGGAAATACAGTGTTTTTGAATCTCGATGCTTTTGCTGCGAGTCCTCCTACTCGTAATGATCTAATAGAAAGTTTAAAGGGTAGAGATTCCTTGTTGGAAAAGTTTAAATTGTTATGGTACGAAGAGTACTTATTAAGTTTAAGGGAATTGTCAAAAGACTTGTATCAATCCAATTTTGAAAATAAGATCAGGATAGATGTTGTATTAATAAAATTTTTTTACTAAACCTAGACCTTATTGGTCCTTAGGAAGGGTAGTAAAGCTCAACTATGGGAGCGATGGAATGGTTCGTTCTGTACAGGTTAAGAAAGGAGATGGATTCCAGGAACATTCTATCAAACATATGTACCCCTTGGAGCTCACTATTTCACATTCGTACCAAGTACCATCTCTTGATTCTAGCGATAATGTAGGTGAAGAAGAGATTCATAGCGAATTTCAGTCGAAAACTGTTCGAGCGCGAAGGTCTGTTAAAGACAGATATCCTGATTTCCTTTGGTGTTAATTACATTTTTTGGAGTTTTCTTTTTTCTCTTTGTTTTCTTTTTTAATTAGGAGAGTGTAGAAATTTTATTTCTATTTTTCTTTATTTACATCCCCTTCCTTTTCCCCCTCTAATTGGTGTATTTTCTTCTCTCTTTCTCCCCTTCTTTTCTCCCCCTCTCTCGGTGAATCTGGTGCTACTACTTCTGGCTGTGTCTCGCAATATTCGATAAAAGGAAGAAGGGAAAAAAAAAACAAAAAAAAACACAAGAGACTGGCAGAAGAAAAGGAAGGCACCAGAGCGGTGTTAGGCTTTTGAAAACACCAGAGCGGTGTTAGGCTTTTGAAAATGCCAGAACGGTGTTAGGCTTTTGAAAAAACCAGAACGGTGTTAGGCTTTTGAAAACACCAGAGCGGTATTGGGCTTTTGAAAACACCAGAGCGGTGTTAGGCTTTTGAAAAAACCAGAGTGGTGTTAGGCTTTTGAAAAAACCAGAGTGGTGTTAGGCTTTTGAAAAAACCAGAGTGGTGTTAGGCTTTTGAAAAAACCAGAGTGGTGTTAGGCTTTTGAAAACACCAGAGCAGTATTAGGCTTTTGAAAAGACCAGAGCGGTGTTAGGCTTTTGAAAAAACCAGAGCGGTGTTAGGCTTTTGAAAAAACCAGAGCGGTGTTGGGCTTTTAAAAATACCAGAGCGGTGTTGCGACTTTGGAATTACAACAAAGTAGTTATGCAGCCTCTTCTTTACATCAGAGCGGTGTTGCGACCTTCGAATTAAAGCACCAGAGCGGTTTTGAAAACTTTGATTTGCCAAAAGAAAAAAAAAGCAAGTAAAAAGTATATTTGTTATAAGTGTTCTTTATGAACCGCCAGAGGCACTGATTTGGCAGCCCAGCCGAACTATACATTTCCTTCCTTTCCTATTTTTCTTTCTGATAAAATTTATACCGGTTTACCGTGGCCTTTTTTTGTGATTAAATTTCTTTAGAACACTTAGTCTCGTACAACGGGATAAAATTCGTTGAACGTGACGATAAAATTCCCGTTAATACAATAAATCTTCAGATGTACCTCTCCACCGTACTGTATATCAATACTCTATGGCTGACTGGGATAGCTTCCGTACATTCATATCTGATCTACCTCTGCATTCCATGTTTAAAAAGGATGTATCCTCTATAGTATTAGATCTGACCGAATGGTTAATTGTAGGCATATACCGATTCATACCATTAAACAAATTCCAACAAAAACCTAACAGCCAGCCATGGTTCTCCCCTGAATGTGCTGCTGCCATCGCACACACAAATCACTTTTTCCATAGCTACCAACGTAATAGATGTACTGAGACTAAAGCTGCCTTCAGAACTGCCAGCAACCACTGTAAAAGAGTAATAAAAGTGCAAGAGAGCTATATATTGATTGAGATTGTCGGACTGACTTCCTCATCTTGGTTGTTATCGGCACAACGTTTCGGCAATTCTAGTCCTAGTGACATATGGCCGAGTGGTCCTAGACGTTGTTATAGTTACCCAAAGGTGCTGAGTTTAATCCTGAACGAAGGCAGTGAAAAGTAACATTCAAAACAGAGAATCAGCAACTATGTCCCAGAGCCTAGCTGGAGTCCGAACACGGTACCCCCGTAATAATAATAAAGGGTTAGGTTCGAGACTCCTAACAACACCTGATGAAGGTCGGAGGGCAAAACGGCCGAAACATTGTGACGATAACAACTAAGATGAGGAAGTCAGTCCAACAATCTCAATCAATGAAAACATCTCATCTCAAAAATACAGACAAGAGCTATATATATATTAAGAACTCAGGTGATAAGTCATCTCCCTCTCAGTACAGACCAATAAGTCTCTTGTGTGTCATGAGTAAATTACTGGAATCCATATTAAATAAAGAAGTAGTCAACCACCTCAGCAGGAATAACCTCCTTAGTGACATGCAATATGGTTTCCATTCTGCTAGATCTACAGTTGATGTGCTAACAGTTATACCCCATAGAATTAGTGAATCTCTCGACAAAGGCTTCCATTCTAGGGCATTGCTCTTGACATATCAAAGGTCTTTGATAAGGTTTGGCATAAGGCCTACTTCACAAGATTTCCAGCTACGGTATAACTGGAAATGTTTTCTCAATAATTAAATCATTTCTCTCTGATAGGTTCATAAGAGTAATGGTTGATGGGCAGCAATCAGAGGCCCACAGTATTAATGCTGGAGTCCATCCTGGGCCCAACTCTCTTCCTGATCAACATCAATGATTCCCCAAAACACATACTTAAATCATTCGTTGACATCTATGCTGATGACACGACCATCTACGGCAACACATCAAAGGCTGTAAATGACAAAGCTCTCTCTGATTCCTCTGATCTTGAGCGTGTGGTTCAGTGGGGGAAGAGATGGCCAGTTACTTTTAATGCATCTAAAACCAAGCTCCTAACTTCACATAATCAACGCTCTGTTCCTCATCTAACATCAATTAAAATGGATAGCTCTCGTCTTGGGGGGGGCTTCATGTTTTGACAAGCTCCTGGGTTTGACCTTTACTCCTGATCTTAAATGGAACACGTATATCAAGTCTGTTGCCCTAACAAAGTACAAAATAGACTTCGTGGCTTAGTGAGGGATGCTCTCTTCTCTTCCCTGCAACCGATCTCCCACAGAAGAAATGTTGCAAGCCTGTCTTTGTTTTATTGTTATTTCCATGGCAAGTGCTCGTTCGAGCTCCAATCTCTGGTCCCCCCACACCAATCTTTCATGATAAACACCCATCTAGCTAAAACCACTGTCAGTAATCCCCCCCCTCTTTATCTGTGCCTAAATCAAAATGTAGATTCCATGAACATAGCTTTTTTCTTAGAAGTGCATGCCTGTATAATTCTCTTCAATTTGCCTGTTTCCCACCTGGCTACAACTTGGATGTCTTCAAGTCCAACATAAACCAATTCCTGATTAATCGCCCCCTTAAGTAAGACACTTTATCAAATCTCCAATACCAACTATTACTACGATATTATCCCATTGATTGTTGTACAAAAAATAACCCTTATCCCCGAGTGGCTTCCGGGCCTTGATAAGTGGTGATCCCCATGGAAAAAAAAGAAAAAAAAGAGAATCTTTTGTTTAACATGCAAAAAATCCAGTGACCATGGATAGAACTCGATACTTCCTCTTCGTCTTACCCATCTGTTTAGCAGGTGAGTATCAAGATAGGTTCTTACGTCATGATGATAGTGGGGAGGTGCTCCATCATATTGGAAGTACCATTCTTTATTCCTAAACATCTTTTGGTGGAAACATAGCATAGCGTATTCATGTAGCAAATTGATATATATATATATATATATATATATATATATTTTCTTTTTTACATGGGGGTCACCACTTATCAAGGCCCGAAGACCACTCAGGGATAAGGGTTATTGCGTGTACAGTAATCAATGAGATAGTATTGTAGTAATCATTAGTATTGGGGATTTTGATAGAGTGTCTTACTTAAGGGGGCGGTTTATCAGGAGTTTGTTTATGTTGGGCTTGAAGACGTCCAAGTTGTAGTCAGGTGGGAAACAGGCAAGCGGCAGAGAGTTCCACTGGCGTGCACTTCTAAGAAATAAGCTTTGCTAATGGAATCTACGTTTGGATTTAGGCACAGATAAAGAGTGGGGAAAATATTGACAGTAGTTTCAGCCAGATGGGTGTTTCTTGTGAAAGATTGGCGAGGGGGATGAGGGATTGGAGCTCAGACGAGTACCTGCCATGGAAATAATGGTAAAACAAAGACAGGCTCGCAACATCTCTTCTGTGGGAGAGAGGTTGCAGGGAAGAGAAGAGAGCATCCCCCAGTAAGCCACAAAGTCTATTTTGTACTTTGTCAAGGCAGGATAGGCTGTTTTTAGCAGCTCCTGCCCAGATGTGGCAGCAGTACTCCATCCTTGGACGTACTTGGCTTTTATACAGATAGAGAATTGCATTAGTAGTGAGATATCTTCTGGAGCGGTAGAAGGATCCCACGATTTTCCCAGCGTCCTTGGCAACAGATTTGATGTACGTGTTCCATTTCAGATCAGGAGTAAAGGTCAAACCCAGAAGCTTGTCAAAACATCGAGCCTCCCCAAGACGAGAGCCATCCATTTCAAGTAAGTACAGAATGGTTTCATAAAAATTAATTAAATTTATCGTCATTTTATGTTTCAAATGTAATTCCCGCCCCCCACCACCACAAAAACCTAAAAATTTTTTGTATTTGTCATGTTTTGTCCCCCCCCCTCGATCGCCAAACTTGAAAAAAATGCTAGAGATAACATGTCTAGTTGAACGCTTTGTAGCCAAACAGTGGGTGCTCATTTTACGTGAAATTTATATAGAAAAGTTATACCCTACGCTAAAATGTTAAGTTTTTTTTTTCAAAATTTCTTCTTTCATATTATTTATAAAGACTGCTTAAACGTATTAGACCACAAAAAACCAGGTCTTGATTTTTGGGGTCAATGTCAAGTTTCTTTCCAACTCCCTCAAAAACTTTAAAATGACGACTTTTAATGATTTTCGGTGGTGCTGAAAACGAATATTACGTTTAAAATTGAGGCAGATAAGTAGTTTTCATGATATGAAGAAATTACTTTTTCAAAAAGTGGGGGATCACTTTCTTATATAAATTTAACGTAAAATGACCACCCACTTTCTGGTCACCTAGTAATTTCTTTATATCATAAAACACATTTAACTGTGATATTCCTTTTCAGTACAACCGAAAATTGGCGCTTTTTTTTTTTACTAAGAGATGCGTTCATTTTTTCATCTCATAATTTAGGACACTAATTATGCTGTTAGTAAGTTTACAAAAGCATACTTTTGTTTTTCGTTCTTTTTCCATTATACAACTTGTATAGTTGTGAACAGGTGCCTCTGCAGTTTAACATTTCACAAAAATTCTGTTTACATTAGGAGGCGGTTAAGTAAACTACAGAGGCACCTGGTAAAAACGATACAAATTTTATAATTGAATACCCACTTAAAAAAAAAAAAAAATGAAACACAAATATATATTTTGTAAACCGACCACTCGTGTAAGCTTACTGACAGCATTATTTACGTCCTAAATTATGAAAAAATAAATGAATCTCTTATTAAAAAATAACGCCGGTTTTCAGTGGTACTGAAAACGAATATCACAGTTAAATTTGTTTTATGATATGAAGAAATTATTAGATGGTT
This sequence comes from Euprymna scolopes, assembly GCF_053919585.1. Classification (NCBI taxonomy): domain Eukaryota; kingdom Metazoa; phylum Mollusca; class Cephalopoda; order Sepiida; family Sepiolidae; genus Euprymna; species Euprymna scolopes. The sequence continues at coordinate 23,331,897 of NC_136488.1, forward strand.
AGAAAGTGGGTGCCCATTTTACGTTAAATGTATATAGGAAAGTGATCCCCACTTTTTGAAAAAGTAATTTTTCATATTACTGCCCCAAATTTTAATGTGATATTCGTTTTCAGCACCATCGAAAACCATTAAAAGTCGTCATTTTCAAGTTTTTTGAGGAGTTGGAAAGAAACTTTATATTGATCATTTTTTTCTAGGGGTTAAATGACGCTGGGTCACTTCGTAAAAATTGACCATTTTTAATTTAAGATATTAAATAAATTATAAAGAAAATCTGTTTTGCAGGCAATTAAACACACTTGCTATGGTATAATTATTATAATAAATCCCGGGCAACACCGATTAAATTTTATAAACAAAAAAAGAGCAAGGGATGATGGATTTTGTTCACATATGTCTCTGACTAACTCTGCCCTCGTGAGGATGCAAGTAAATGGGGACATTAGTTTTATTTTTTTCTAACAAATGAAAAAGGTTACTTAAAAATTAAGAATAAGCGAAAAAAATTTCCTCCGAATTAAAAATAAAAACAAGGCTAATAGACATTAGTCGCATGCTCTTATGTAATAAATGAATGCATGAATGTAGGATTGACATGAAATTCTTAAAGATAAACTAAAATGACCGAAAAATGGGTTGAAATGACTTAAATAAATAAAAAGTAAATGACTTAGAATGATTTTAATGAACTTAAGGATGAATTGAATGACCTTAAGAATGACTTGAATGCTTAACTGAATAACTGGAATCCTTCAAAAACAACTTGAATGATCTGGAGAATTAATCGAATGACTTTGAGACTGGCTGGTTGTAAAGTGGGTGAGCATTTTACATTAAACTAATACAGAAAATTGATCCCCCACTTTATATCACAATAAGTACAGCAGTACAGCATGTAGTAAGAACAGATACTACAATTTAATCTTGGCCAAAAGGCCATAAAAAGGGTATTTATTTGCTCCCCCACCAGAGCAAATTAGGCACAAGGCCGATTTTTAATGTGAGGAGTGACGGGGAAATGAGGACCAACTTCCTGGGGAGTAGGGGAGCTGAATAGTGACAATTCGTATAAAGGGTTGCCCCTACATTGACCAAGGTCTTATATGTGCGGTTGATATTTATTTGCTCCCCACCGAGCAAATTAGGCACAAGGCTGATTTTTTTTTTAAACCGATTTGCAAGAACCTTGGCCAAAATCTTTAACTCTTTGTTTAGCAGAGTGAAGGGCCTGAAATTGTCTAAGTCTTACTCCCCACCATGCCGTTGACCTTTCCTCAGCAATGTGATCACTCCCTTGGTCACCTGCCCAGGTATGGAACCCTGAAGAAACCAATGGTTGAACATATCCTTCAGAATAGGGACCAACATGGGCGACAGCCTCAAGTAGAATTCGTAGGGTAGACCATCAAGCCCCGGGGACTTGTTGCAGCCGACCTGCTTCAATGCAGTAAGTATCTCATGTTCCATGACAAGATCATCACATTTGCTCCCATTTGGAGGGAGTCGCCCTCGGGGGCAGCTGTTGATAAATTTTCCCCCTCCTGGGGAGCGTCCAATGTTGTCATATCCGGGCGGTATGTCCCATCAGTGGTTGTTTTTGATCCTCCTGTTGGGGAGTCGTCCTCTTGGAGAGCAGTGCTGGGGGTATCCATATTGGTGGCCCCCTAGCTGAGGGTATCCATATTGGTGCCCCCCCTCGCTTGTGCAGCCATCAGGCGGGGCGAGTCAGCCAAATAGCTGCCAAACTCTTCAACCCTGAGTCTGGGTAGTTGGGTGAAGTGCTCCGATAGATGCTTCCGAAATCCCTCGCAAATCTCCCGTATTGACATGAGGGCGTGCCCTTCCAGGTTATTTACTTTTTGAATGTACCTGTCCAAGCCGCACCTTCAAGCAGCCTTACATTCCACAGTGTCTACATGAACAGCCTCGTTCAAGACTTTCATTAACCTAGCCCTAATTATCTGGCCTTTGTACCGCTCACTAGCCAAGTGGTTGAAGTCTTGTTTAGCTAGCACTATCTCTAGGGGGTCCCCCCCTCCACCGCCCGGGTCAGCCTATTCTCTATACGCTTCCTGGCCTTAGCCTTATCTAGCACAAGGCGTTGGCTGTACTGGACCGAGAAGCATCTAATCTTAGCCTTGAGACTAACCCACAACTTACTCCTGGTAACCGCCCCCACTAATGCCCGCTGGATTAACTCTGTAACTTTGAACCGGTAGTCGTCCAGCTCCAACAAGGTGCTGTTGAACTTCCAGTATCCGGCCAGTTTAGGCCTAAAGCTCAAGTTCAAATGGGCCATAACAAGTTTATGGTCCGAGTGTCCTAAAAAGTGGAACGTTGGGCAAGATATGAAGTCTACATCGCCTCTTCTGACTAACATCCAATCTAAGAAAGTACTTGAATGGGAAGGCACATTAGGATGCCACATCCACATCTCCCACACCGGATGATCCATGCAAAATCTGTCGACCAGATCGTAAACTGCGACTATCCGAAACACACTGCTATTAATGGCAACATCGACGACAATCGCCCGCCAGTCCTCATCCACGTGAACAACATTCACCGATGCTGATAGGGTGCGATTAACTAGCAAGGAGATTCCCCGACTATAGGTATTGCCATATGCTGAGTAAATATCGTAATCGTTCACCAGCAGCTGACAACCCCATCACAAATAAAGTGGGTCTCCTGTATAGCGGCAATATCTACCTTGAGGGACACCAAATCTCTCAGCACGCGCGCAGCCTTGCTTCGACATCTGAGGCCCCTCACATTATAAGTAGCCAAGTTTAAAGCCATGGTCACCTACCTTATTCAGTGTCATACATGGGCCTGAAATCCTTGGGGGATGGGGACGTGGCAGGCTTGTCCAAGGCTTCCGGTTAGTAATTCAGCTGAGGGTGATCCATTCTTGGCCACACCTCCCACGTCCAAGGGAAAGGTTAGTTTGAGTGCCTTGTAAAAGGAGGGGTGGATGTAAACAGGGACTCTGCCGTCACATTTGAAAACTAAATTGTTCAGCGAAGGATGCTCCGTGTCCACCAGCTGCTGGCCCGGGATTGCATCTATCATGACCCAGAGAGCCTCCATCCTGGCATCCTTGTTGACCCTAACAAATGTGGTCAACAAGGGAGCGTCTTTGAACTTGGTGGGATCGGTGATATTGTCACCACCGACATAAGTAAAGTTCCTTAGTCGGTTGTAACGGACCTTCTGCTAGCCTTTCAGGAATGGAAGTCTTTTATTCCGTTCCTGTGGATTGGTGGGGTGGTTTTTTTCTTGTCTGGAGGAGAAGTGGAGCAGGGGGAGTAGAGGAAGGGGGTGTCGGGTGTTGGGGTGTTTGGTGTTAGGGGTGTTGATTTTTTGGGGTCGTTGGTCGACCTTTCTGGGGATGGGTTGCGTGCTAGAGTTCTGGAGGGTTTGAGGATGGAGGGGGCTTTTTGCTCTGGCTGTTTGGGGGTTCGGGTTGTGGTGAGATCAGCCTCAGCGTTTGAAACTTTGTCTTTTGGGGTGGGGGTGTTTCCCTTCGTCTTCCTGCTCTTCCTCCTCTTTGTCTTCTTTCTCTCTTCTGTCTCTGCTGCATTTGCTGTTTCTACCACTGCTGATGCTGTGGTCTCCTCTTCTTCCGGCGTGACCTCGTCCTCTGAGTCTTGAAGTTTCTTCTTGTTCGAGGAAGATGGCGCCGGGATGTCCATGGGTGTGTGGTCTGGTTTGTCGATGGTCACTGTTTGTTCAGGCACACATAGGGGACGTCTGCCCCTCCTAGTGACCGTCGACCATCCAGCCTCTGCTGCTTGACCTGGTTTGGCTGTGGCAGAAGTTGGTTGGGCTGCAGCCGGGGTTTGGATTGGCTTTATGGTTGGGGTCAACCCTTGCAGTTTTGGAGGGACTGTGGCCAGGAGTCCTTTGGGGCAGTCCTTGGCCATGTGTCCTTGTTTTTGGCAGTGCCAGTAGAGGGGCTTCCTGCCCTCCACTATGAGGGTCATGGTTCAATCTCCGAATTTCAACATGGCTGGGATTTTTTCAAATTCAGCCTTGTCTACGACCATTCTAACCTTGTGTTCTCCGGTCATAACGTTTTGTTGGCTGTGGACTGGTGTTATGGTTTCCACATCTCCATACTGACTTAGGATCGCCCCGATCTGCTTGGCGCCCATGTAGACTGGAATGTTCAGCACAGAGACGTTGGTCTTCCTCTTGCTTAAGTACTCCGGTTGGAGTCTTATTCTTTTACCCCAGTGGTCGGTGCTCGCGAGCCTTACTGCATCATTGACTGGGTAGCAGCACGTCCCACATGGCGTAGCTCCTCCTGCAGATTTAGCTGGCTGAAATATTTAGCTCCAGGAGGAGTGCTAACATACTGTCCCTGTCGACCCCAGTAAAACTCTGGGTCCTGAGGTCTGACGTAATTAGCGAGAGAACTCTTTTCTCCAACTCCTCGATCTGGCCTGGGAGGAGTTGGATAACGTTGCCCACCGTGTACTCCTTGTACGTTGAGTTAAAGAGTTCCCTATATCCTTCCGGAGTCAGGTTTTCCTGCTGCATCTTCATGCCCCATGCTGTTGCCTGCTCTTGTGGTGGGTTGGACGGCCTTGGACGTGGATCTGCTGGCATCGTTTTTGGTTGTTACTACAGCTTGGTATTGGCCTTATTGGGGGTCAGAGCTGGCCAGTCAGCGTCGGATGTTACTTCCTGGCTTTGTCTTACTCCCTGGTTACTTCTCATCTTCTTTTTCCTCGGTGATCTTGTTGCCGAGTCACCTATGGGGGAGTTCTTCACGTTAGGTTTCTCCACAGCCATTGATTTCCCTGGATTTGGAACTCCCCTGGCTGGAGATTCGCTCCTTCTGAATTGTTGGTCCTTCTTGGGCGAAACATTTGGGGTAGTCTTTTGGATTTCACCGCTGAGACTCCTTAGGGCAGCTAGCACATCTTCCATGTGCCTTTTGTTTCTCTCTGCTATGCTGCTTTCATCCTCTCCATCCATGGTTGAGGGATCCTCTCCTGGAGGAGGCGGTGGGCTGTTCAAGGTGACTGGTGGCTGAGAAGCCGTGGGTGATACTGGCCATGGTACACCCTCCGTTTTTCTGGTCTCTTCATCTCTCTTAGCCCTGTTCTTTTTGGTATTGCCCTCTTGGGGAGCTGGGATGACCCGGTTGCCATCGGCAGACCAGGATTGAGGTTCAGAGGGTGCCACTAGTTGTGGATCACTTGAGCGGTACCTCTGTCCCTCATCCGCCGCAGGCATGGTAGCTTCCATCCGGGACCAGTCCTCTTAGGGAGCCTGGGTTGGAGTGCTATCTCTGACCGATGAAGATTGAGGTGAAAGGGGTGTCGCAGGATGTGTACCATCCAGATCGCACCTCATTCCCTTCTCAGCCGCTTCGTTGATTCCCCGATCTGGGGAGTGGCCCTTGTGGGGAGCCGGGGGTGGGATTGGTTGCTCTCCTGATGTTGGACCTGCCTGGGCCACCGCGGGCTGCGGCCCTACCCTCGCCTTCTCCTCCTCTACTTCATTTGTGGTGGGTGCTCGTGTTGCATATTGGTTATATTAGAAGGGAGTTTTATTAGAGTGTTTGTCTTATTAGAGTGTTTGTGTGATGCTTAGAAAGACTCCGAGAGTTTTTAAGAGGGATGTTGAAGTACTCAGAGAGAGAGAGATGTTTCGAAAGAGAAAGATTTTGTTGTAAGAGACTTAGATTGTTCATGTTAGGAGAGATTCTTATATATTAAAACTGTTCATTCTTTAATTGTGTTTATGGAAGAAGAAGAAAGAGAAGAAGAAGCTCTTTGAGTGAGGACATAGTGTTCAGACATTGTGTAGACATGATGTAGATTCACATTGTAATATGAGAAGTCGAGATGTGTATGAAAAGACATTTTATAACACACATATATAATACAATTTAACTTTACCTTTTTGTAAGAATCATAAACACAAGACGAGCTTTACAAAACACATGATGGTTTATTCTTCACACGACCGGCCATGATTCCATCACCAAGAATTCAAAGTCTCACATTTTTCCTTGAAGTGACGTCTCGCTTCCTAGACGCCTGACTGTCTCTCTCCGAGTTTTTTCACTGACTGTCTCCTTATTATACAACACTCCCTCTGATGGGGAGTACTCAAAAGGGGCAATGTGGCGCATCTGGGGTGGTATACCCCTTTTTCCCGGCATCGTGGGAAAAAACTGCACCCGCCGCTGATGCGGACCAAAGTGTAGAGGGGAAGAAAGAAATATGCAGGGAAATTGGGGGGGGGGAATGTGTGTGAGGTCAGAAGCAAAGGTGGTTTGACATCCCCGTGAGGGGAGGTCAGGTTAGTCAGCTCAGATCCCCCCCCAAAGGAGGAGAGCAGCGAAGGAAGATGCAGTGGGTGTTAGCGGGTCAGAGTGCCGCGTCGCAATTAAGAGAGAGAGGTGATAGACATTTCTGCCCAGAGAGGGGAGCAGAAACCAACCACCCGCACTACCCACGTCACCCTACCCATAAACAACCCCAAGGAAGTGAAAAAGAGAACCTGGTCTGCTCAATCCACTGGGAGAGCAGCGAAGGAAGACAAAGTTTGGTCCTGGCAGGTCAGAGTGCTGCACAGGCAATTAAGAGGGGAGAAAGTAGACCATTTCAAACTCAGAGGGGGGGGAGGAAACGAAGTACCCAAAAGAAAAATTGCTAAGCTAACCCAAACAGGTCACGTCAACCAAAGAAAGTGTTGTCGGTCTCGAGAACAGCAAACCCCCAAAGAAGTGATCGGTTTTTGGGTCCAGACTACCACACAATGGCGTCGGTCCTGGGGGAGCGAAAAGGGTCCAGACTCCCCGAAGAGGGGTCGGTCTCACTAAGAAAGGTTTGTAAAGTCACAAAAGTGACCAAAGTGAAAGCCTTAAACTTGACTGGTGGGTCAAGTGGCGGACCTCTTGAAAAAAATCAAAAATGAGGTAGCTGGGAGAACAGAGACTACACTTTGATCTTGTTTATATAGTTTATTTCCGTAATGAAAAAATTTACAATTAAATAATTCTACACTTTGATCTTGGCCAAAAGGCCAAGAAAAGCTAAGAACAGCATCAATTAACCTTTGATCTTAACAAAAAAGGACAAGCACAAAAGTGTTACGGACAGACTGACAGACCGACCGACCGACAGACGGACCGACGGACCGATGGAGTGACTTATAGAATCGCTTGCACACGAATAATAATAATTCAGCTTAGAATAATATTTCGAAATGAAAACAAAAACAGGAAATATTTAATAACGTAATTTTTCAAGTAAACTATCACAGTTATTTCCCCTTTTGGTTTTCTGGTTTTTGGTTTGAAAATAAAACGGTTTCAGATTTCAGATATAATAAATTAAATCAAATATAACTTTAAATTTGAATAAACTAAATAATGAAAAATGTTTTAATTAGTACAGTTGAAACAAAACTATTATGTCGAATAAGTAATGGCATCGAGGTAATTTAAATAGATTTCATTTAATGTGATATGTTAATGACTGTAACTCAATAATGTAAAAGTGGTTTGAAGAATCCTATATATTGAAAGTACATATAGAATATAATGTCTCCGTTGACAGAAGTATCCTAACATGGGCATTAATATTTCATCACAAGGAGAAGTGTACACACACGTGGCCTTTATATTTCTTTGGTTGTTGTACACACAGACACACGAACGCTACTACTTTATATATATATATATATATATATATATATATATATAGATATAAGGCACTGTATGTATGTATGTATGGATGTGTGAATTCGTTTCCTATAGACTCCGAAACGGCTGGTCCGATTTTTTTTTTTAAATTTTACACAAATGTACTCTATGTGTTAGGCAGTGTTCTTAGATAGATTTTATAACGGTATGCCCCCGATAATTATCGAAAATTTCTAATTGAAAAAATCCGATTAAAAAAGAAACAGTCCAACTTTAATGCCCTTATACAGCCTAATATCACAAGTGCATTTGAGAAGTTTTATCACCGCAGAAGCAGAAGCGCACAGCATATAAAATCAATAGTACGTTCTTTGATATTTCTATTTAGAATACAACTGAATGATGACACTCGACTTTTGAATTTTAAACTTAAATTCAAACTATTATATAAAACTGATTTTATCGAATTAAAAGTAGGTTCTTTACAGTGCAATGTGAACTCCAATGTCATTGCAGGAACGGATTCGAAGGTCCCCCCCTGTGTCCCGCGTTGGGTTTCACACTAAAGCAAGTAATAAATCGATTTCTTTGAAAAATGGGCGATTTCACCTACTTCGATGACAATAAAAATATTGGAAGTGTAGAATGTGCGTTGATCTGATTCAATCGCGGAGAACGTTGGATCCTTCTACTGCTATATATATAGTACGGGCACAATATAAAAACACTCTTCATAAAATCTTGGAAAAAATACCTAGACGACTGCTTTATCCTCTGGAGAACCTCATGGGGGATATCAAAGAACTCCACACTTTGCTACAAAATATACACCCAAAAATAAACTTCACACTAGAACAAAGCCCCACAGAACTACCTTTCCTAGACATCCTAGTAACAATAAAAAACAACAACATAATCACAGACATCTACCACAAACCCACAGACACTCAACAATACCTCCACTTCAAAGTTACCATCCTAAAAACTGTCTAAAATCAATACCCTACTCCCTAGCACGTAGAGTCTGCACCATAGTAACAGACAGACACCTCCGTTCAACTAGACTGAATGAACTACAAATAACACTACGGAAAAGAGGATACCCACTACCACTAATACAGAAAGGTATTGAACTGGCTGAAAAAATTCCAATAGACCAACTAAGAACCCCAAAAGAACACAACAAAGAACAAATTCTAGCATACGTCTCTACACACAACACAAACAACCCATAACTATTCACACAGATAACAAAAAAAAACATATCCTCCTCAATCAGAACGACAAACTAAACAACATACTTAAAACAACAAAAATAATAAAAAGCAAACGCCAACCCAAAAACTTAAAACACATCCTAACTTCCTCAAAACTCGTCCCACATACTACAAAAGGAGTTACAAAATGCAACAAACCGCGATGTGGAGTATGTGACATAATAATAGAAGGTAACACATACACATTCGAAAACCCAGCACAAACTTTCAAAATAAAAAAGGATCTAAATTGCACCTCCAGAAATGTAGTATATGCACTAAGATGCACAACATGCAACAAATCCTACATAGGCGCCACCAAAAATTTCAGCAGTAGAGTGGCCTTACATAAGAGCAACATCAAAATTGCAGATAACAGACACCTCTATGTTTCAAAACACGTACACACATGCAGTGGAAACAGCTTCAAAATAATGCCAATCTTCCAAACAGACAATTATTTTTATTTACTTACACAGGAAAAAAACACTTCATCACCAGATTCACTCCTGAACTGAACAGAACCTAATACCATCACACAAAAACATGAAATGCAAGGTACACTCGCATGCGCACCCATGCACATACACATATACACACCCACACATAAATCAGAACCGACATATTAAAACACACACACGTGCGCGCATACAACCACACGCAGACATAACACCCCTATCTCTAATACAACACACTGAACAATACTAACCCTACTTAACCTCGAAACCAACAACACTAGGAGACACCTAGAACCATAGTATAATATCTGTTCCAACACCTCGCTCCCTCCTCAGTCAGTGGAGGAGAACCCCCTCATGACTGAAACGACTATCATCCCTTCTATCATCCCCCTCCCATACCTATACCCCCTCCAATGCCCCCCCCCTCTGGGGAACAAAATCTTCCCCACACTAGGAACCGATCCTGGGTCTGGCTATACCCACATGGGGAGACAAATAAATAGAAACATTAAAAAGAAAATCCCCTATTTTAAATACACCCCTCTTTCTAAACAAACATAATATAAGGAAAGACTAAAACGAAAAATCACAATACTAAAATCCAAGAATCCAAAAAATAAATATCAAAATAGAATGAAAGCACCCCTACCCTTACTTCAGAAGAGCCAGTCCTCCCCTCCCCACACATACACATTAGTAACGACCTCGGACCACAGCCGCCTTCCTAAGGAAGCAAATAACCCCAAAATACTATAAAACAATATACACATTCCCAAACCAATAAAAGCAAACACACACACACACACACACACACACACACACACACACACACACACACACACACACACCCTACCCCACCCTAAAGGAAAAGAAAAAAACATTAGCAGAAAGAGATAGCGACTACAGCCAGGTCAACGTCTCCCTGGACAAGCCCAATAAAAGAGCAATAAAAATTCAGCATACCAATGAATAATAAACAGTTACAAGACTCCACCCCTTGGAAAAACTTCAAATTAACTTCGAAAATCGCCATTTTTACATCTCCAACACATTTGAAAATAATTTCTGACGAGGACGCATCACAGACCATCTGAAACGCGCGTAAACGATTTCAATGACTTAAAAACATTATTACAATGATCCAAACATAATTCTCAATGAAAAACTAAGACACGGAATAATAAAATAATGTTAAAAAATACACATTGTTGGTGACTACTCCCTTATTTAAATATATATATATATATGTGTATATATATATATATATATATATATATATATATATATATATATATATATATATATATATATATATATATATATATATATCGAATCCTCAGGTGAAATTTAATGGAATATTCAATTAATCGTATGTATATATCATGTATTAGTTCCAACAAGATGCTCCTTTATTTTTGAGAACTTATTTGCTGAAGTAAAATTGAAGCCAAAATGGGAAACATTAGTCGTGAAAAACATTAAAATAGGCTTTTTTTTAAATCTTCGAACTCATGCGGGTCGGACTTCTAATACGAAATCTCTCCTTTTCTCTTTTTCTCTCACTCTCTCTCACCCACTCTCTCTCACTCCTTTCTTTATCTCTCTCTCTCTCTCTCCCCCCCCCCTCGGCTCCGTCTTAGAAACCAAATGATAAACTTACAGAGGTAATATACATATATAAGTTTATTTTTGTTTTAATATTGTGTTTGCGTGATGCGTTCATTTTACACAGAAAAACAGGTATAAAACAATACGATTAAAAAAAAAAATGAACTCACCTAAAATGTATGCTAGTCCAAGTGGTAAAGATTGTACGAGGCTCGTGACTGATCGGTCGGCTTCGAATGCATCCAGAAGGTCGACGTACAAGATTCCCAGTGAGAAGAGCATCCCAAGACACACTTGCATAAAGAAACAGGACAAGATGATGAACGTTTTTCTGATTTTGGATACTTTGTACGTTTTCCGAACGTTAATCCGAAGATCGATACTGCTACGCGACAGAGCATAAAACATATCCTCAACTTCTCCATCCGAGTCTTCCTCTTCGATTTCCTTGCAAATTTCCGTTGCGACAATATCGTCTGCTTCTTTTGAACTCACCGTCTCATTTTCACCGGAATCCCCCTTTCCTCCACCACCCTTTCCCCTTTCATCAGCAACATCAGAAATATCTTCACTCAAACTTTCCGTTTCTTTTAACAATCCGTCATCCTTGTTTAAATTATGTTGCATTTCGCTCGCGTTAAGGGACGTTTTAGACACGGCTTTGGATAATGACGTATCTTGCGGAAAAATAGAATTTTTGCGTGGTCTATTTGTAACAACTTCTTCTGCATCGCTATCATCGTTGTTTGAAAATGCTTTGTTGTCGACACCCCGTTTTACATCATCGGTCTTTGCAAAAAGTTGCGTGGCGTCGAGTAAAACAGGATTTGACGAGTCGTCATTGCAACTCGTCGTACTTTGCGAGAGGTTCTCCGCGGTTTCATGACTGACAACTTCATCAGACTCATGGTTAATTTCCAATGCCAAATCACAATGTTCACTCTGCGAATCCTTGTTAGTTTTCAAACATGCAGTTTGACTTGCTGCGTCCTTTGTGTGATGATCATATCTCAAAGGAACGAAATATGTGGGCATTTTGAACATTTTGACACCGGATTTTTATGGGATGAAAAATATGGATCCTGACAAAGAAAGAAAAAAAAGAAGAAGAGGAATTTAAAATCGAAATGATATTTAAAAAATTACAAACTATTACAACTGGGGAGATAAAATAATCACGTTTTTTTCGTGAAGCTATCATTTTCTTCGCCATTTGATCTATCGTGACCAGAATCAATATGCCAATAGGCCGTGTCATTTATTGTCCTGTGAACCACAATAAAACATTCCAAGCGCGTGTACAACTATTTTTTAAATCAATTATCAATCATCAGAATTCGTAACCCTCGCTTTACTTATTTTGTCCTTTAGTCCTCGCATTCCATGAACGATGTTTCTGGCAGAATTGCTATTTTCTGGGTCGGAATCTATCCATCGAACATTTATCGTTGGTTTGTTTTTAACCTTGAAATAGTTATGTTTACCTCCTTACAAAAAGTTACTTCATGCCTTGCCCGGAGCGATTTCTTCCCAATATATATATATATATATATATATATATATATATATATATATATATATATATATATATATATATATATATATATATATATATATATATATATATATATAAATGACGCATATCTGCTTCTGGCGCACGTCCATGGCAAGAGTTGCTTTCTTAGAGTCTCATACAGTCAATATTTACAACGGAAGTTGCTTGTCTAGCCGCACTGATGAGCTGTGAGACAGCGAAACAGTACTGTATGGGGATGACTATAATGCTCCCTATCTTATGTTGAGCATATAGGGAAGTGATATACAAATTACCATGAGCGTATTAAACGACGCTCTTTGTGTAAACAAATTGAGCTTAGGTATTTGGACAATGTCCAAACATTGTTAATTCACTGCCCTCCTAGCAGCAGCCGAATATCGCCCGGGTTAGAAGCTCCGACAGTCATTTGGGCGGTCTGGTTTCAATCCTGGCTTGAGGTAGTTGCTTGTCTATCCGCACTGATGAGCTGTGAAACAGCGAAACAGTACTGTATGTGGATGACATACATATTTCCTAAAAACTTATGGCCTTGATGGAGAGGAGACAAAACTTGCTGCTATGGTTTCAAATAATGTGAAATAACAGAAAGGTTAGACTTGATTCCAAATATTTCTCATATGTTATATCTCCACTCATTTGGAAATAGGGTAAGATTTTGAATATCTCCAGTATCAAGTAATCCTTATACACGGTGAAGTTTACTTTATGTATGAAAACCAAAGAGGGGAGATATAACATATGAGGAATATTTGGAATCAAGTCTCCCCTTGCTGTTATTTCAGATAATTTGAAATCATAGCAGCAAGTTTTAGTCTCCCCGACATAAAGGTCAGAGGTTTTGGAAAAATATCAAATATTTTGTAATTACGAGGGGCGTGCAATAAGTAATGCCCCTGACCCACTTCCAGTTGTCTGATCTAGCTGAAATTTTGCATGTACAATAATTTATATCTCTACGGGTTATGTGGCAAATTACAGCGCTGAACTAATTGTGGTTTCTGTTTTACAGGTTTTGAACTGAGTCAGGTGTGAAATGGAGCCTGTTGAATGTCAAGCAGTGATCTGGTTTTTGTATTTGAAAGGACTCACACCACAGGAGACTTTTGATGAAATGAAAGAAACTTATGGTGATAATGCCCATCATATGACCTTGTAAAACGCTTG
>NC_136488.1:23350615-23363115 GCF_053919585.1 Euprymna scolopes
TGTGTGTACACACTAAAACAGAAAACAAATAATTATTGTAGAATTTTGAGTGGGTTGAGTTGCACATATAAATTTGGCATAAAAAGGTCCCCTCTTTCCATAGCGTCTTAACCTTTATAGTTCTTAACCATTTTTTTTCATAATTAATCATTAGTTTGACCGACAATGTCATAAAAGAACGTGTACTTGCTTTATTTTTCGCATTACCACCCAGGCTTAGGGTTAGTACTACAAAAAATGATGTGTTTTTTTATGACAATAGCATATTCTTTACTAAATTTTGACCAAGATTTTGAAACAAACAAAATTGCCTACACCCTTAAAACGCTGTCTGGTCCGGAAGGATAATCATTTTCCGTTAAATTTATATGCAAAACCGTATCGCATTTGTATTTCTCGTGGATTAGCATATGTTGCAGAATTTTAATGATATCTTTATTTCTTTCCCAACAAAAAGTTATAATTGCAAATTGGCGAAAAAAGAGAAAACAAGTCACCATAATTAGTTCAACGTTTTTAACGTTATCACAAAAAAAAAAAAAAAAAAATTAATAAAAAAAAATAACTCACCGTAATCTCCTAAAATAATAGAATCTTATTGGGGGATAATGGAAACTAAAGATCTTAATACACCCATTTGTAATTACTATTAGTAGTAGTAGTAGTAGTAGTAGTAGTATTAATATTAGTATTTCTTTATTATGCTTTTCTTTTTACACTAAAACAAATGAATCTATGAAAATAACCGCTTAAATTTAATAATTAGCATACGAAATATGAACATTCTTTTCCAGGGAGAAGTCAGAGAATAGTTTAAACTACACCCCCGAAATTCCCACGTTGAGAATTGTTTTCTAAGAACTTATTTATATAGGAGAAGAAAGATTTTGTAAATTATTTTCATTCTACACGGTCATCTTATTTGTCGACTATTTTTCATTATGAAAAAAAAAAAAATCAAATAACATTAATAACGAACCGTGCAAATCAGCTTTGTTTTAAAAAAGAAATCTAAATCTTTGTGTCTCGTAACTTTCAATTGATTACAAGAAAAAAATATTTGAGTAAAATATTTAAAGAGATTTACTCATACGCCCACCTCTACACGGAGTTTTACAGTAATTAAACACAACTTTTTCAAGCAACAAATCTCTAATTGAATATTGAGAAAGTTTCAAAGAATCGGAATCGGTACTCGTATCGGAATCGGAAATTTAGAACAGAGTTGGTAATTTTATCGGAATCAGGAAAAATGTTGGAATCGTCCCATCACTAATGAATATATTGGTGAAATGATAACAATTGACTTGCAACCTTTTTCTGTTGTAGAAGACCTTGATTTTATAAGACTATTGAAGCATATTTGTCCAAAGTATATACTTCCTTCTAGAAAGTATATCAAAGAAAATATTGTGCATGATTATATAGTAAGGTTAGAAATAAGATAGAGGAGGTAATTAACACTGTTAGTTATTTATTTTTCCCAGTGATGGCTGGTCTGTTGGTACAGCGAACTTATCTTGTTTAAGTATGACATCTCATTGGGTCAATGAAAACTTTGGACAAAAGGCATCAAACATTGCAGTCAATATTGGTGAAGCTATCAAAAACACAGTAGAAGAATTTGATATTTCTTGTAAAATCCATGTTCTTATCCGAGATAATGCAACTAATATGGCAGCAACCGTACAAACCAATTATGCAGCTTTACCATGTTTTCCACACACGTTACAGTTGACGCTTAATGATGCCATTTTTACAGAGATTTGTGAAGGTTATGATATCTATTTGTAAACAAGTAGTTGGGCACGTTAATCATTCACCTGCAGCTTTTGCAAAGTAGCAGGAACACCAGAAAAAATTAATTTGCCCAACCATAGATTTATTCAGGATGTCAATACAAGATGAAACAGTCAATAAGCTATGCTAGCAAGAGTATTTGAAAAAAAGAATTTTCTTATTTCATATTGCAGTGAACACATATTCTCTGGAATCCAACCAATGGAAGATGTTAGAAAAATATTAAAAATACTGAAACAATTCAGTAAATGTACAAATGTACTTACTAGTAGAGAAGCAACTGTCTCTTATATTATACCAAACATAAAAGTTATTCACCATGTTTTTAAAAGAGGAGAAGAAAGAGGGCTGTTTCATGGGTTAGTGAATTTATAAATATATTCGTAACAATGAGAGGGGGTGTTCGTAAATATTTTCTTACATCGTTTTCTCATTTTGTCTACCAATCGTCGACTATTTTCAACTGTTCATAAAAACTTACAAGTAGCATGTTGTGCACTAACGACGAACTGATATAATCTGGTTTTGTTTTAAAATCAAAATAAATCTTTTGTTGTCTTAAAATTTTCAATCAATTACAAGAAAAGCATCTGAGAATAAAATACACACGGAAATTACTCGGGGGTTTATGTAATAATTTGAAAATGTACAAAAAAAAAAAAAAACAACAACAACAAAAACAAAAACAAAAGCAACAAAAAACAAATCTCTAATTAAATATTTATCAATTTATAAAAAATCGGAATCGGAATCGGGAATCGTTATTGGAATCGGAAATTTAGAACAGAATCGGTAATTCCAGAAAGTTATTCAAAATGGAAATTTTTGAAAATTCCCATCTCTTGGAAGCATCAAAATGGTCAGCAAAGACACTATTCTACATTTTAAAAAAGTTCCATTATGAATAACTTTCTGAAGAGGACGCTTTAAAAACATGAATGTCCGAAACACATTAAAACTATTTCCAAAAATTATTTCTAATGATCCAAATAATTAAAACATGAAAAATGAAAATATGAAAAAATAAAATAAGTAAAAAAAAACATAACAACTGTTGGTGACCCCATTTATTTATATATACACATTTCTCTCGTTAGTATCTCTTAATCCATTATATATATATATATATATATATATATATATATATATATATATATATATATATATATATATATATATACATAGTGCTGCAAGATAATGTTTGCTAAAGATACTGGCTTCTTGGCCTAAAATGCACCAAAGATATATGTTATTGTTTTTCATTTCGATTTATAAAACTCAATAATGTTCTGCAAAATAAAAATAGAAAACAATTTTTCTATACAAAACAACTAAACCAAACATAATGAATAAATATTTCAAGATATAAAACACTTGAAGTATAAAAATGTTTTCTAAAATTAAAGATTTCGGCATTGACCTTAACCTTTTGATTAGTAGTGTATGTCTTTCACCCCCTCTCTTCTTCTCTCTCCCTTGCTCTTTCTCTTCTCCCTCTCTCTCTCTCTCTCTCTCTCTCTCTATATATATATATATATATATATATATATATATATATATATACATATACGTATTTGTATATATATACGTGTACATATATATATATATACATGTACATATTTACATATATGTATATATATATATACGTATAATATATATATATATATATATGTATATACACGTGGTGTATGTATATGTGTGTGGGTGTATATATATATATATATATATATATATATATAATTTAATTTTTAGGTTTATGTCTGAATCGATCTAATTCCGTCTGAAATGTTTTACTTTATGGCTATTCTTAATCTTATTTGGCAACTTGTTTAAAAAAAGATATGACTTAAGGTAGACAAAGGGTAATTTAATCGAGTAAACATGTATTCTAGATGATCGTCATATATTATACAAACTAGACGAAACAGATCTGCATATTTTGAAAGATATCGAATATGCAACAACATTCGTATGCATGAAAAGTGACAATCTTGCATAGTTCTAGATCTCTAATCACACTTAATATAGCATCTCCAACTCTGACGACAATACCTGTGTACTTTGCCAAAAGCATATTTTCACATGAGTAAATAAATAAATATGTATAACAAGTTATGAAATGGATATTGAAACGACTTGTACGAAAACTATCCCTGAAAAAATTATATATATATATAATCCAATTTACCAATTTTCCACTACTAACAATTACTACGATATCGTCCCATTGACTACTGTACACTCATTGACCCTTATCATTGAGTGGCCCTCGGGCTTTGATAAGTGGCGACACCTTTATGTTGTTGTTGTTATTATTATTATTATTATTATTATTATTATTATTATTATTATTATTATTATTATTATTATTATTATTAATAATAATAATAGGAAGAAGAAGAAGAAGAAGAAGAAGAAGAAGAAGACCGAGGAGATAGCGCTGACCAGACCTCTACTGGACAAGCGCGAAAAGAACTGGGACCTTGGGGAGGTTAGTACCACTAAAATTCCAGTATAGACCAATGGCTGCTGGTGAGAAGATGTTGCGATAACGCAAATTTATTTGCAAATGCTATCGAAGGAAGTGGAGAATGCTGGACGTCTGGGGAGACTTGTTGTCACCCAGCTTCCAGGGAACACCACACTGGAGAGACTTGTTGTCACCCAGCTTCCAGGGAACACCACAAGTTTTCAATCAGATCTTTGATAACCTGTGTGAAAGCTCCATGTGAGCCAATAGTAATAATAAAAAAGAATGTCAGAAATTGGAATCAGAGGAATAGCTGCAAAAATACAACGCCTAACGATAATGAAAACGGCTGAAATATTAAGGAAAACCCTTAAATGCGGAAAATAACACAAGACAATATAACGAAAAAGCGTTACAGGGAATGAAGAACACCGAAGCTGTAGATCTACATGTTCTACACCCCCATCAGGCATCCCCTCCATTGTTTCACCACCGTTCCCCCCAATAGAAGAGTGATACCAAAGAGCCGAGAAGGTTCAAGGAGGATGGAAAAACTGAGGAGGGAGCACTGGCCAGACCTCCGCTGGACAAGTGCGAAGAGAACTGGGATCTTGGGAGGCTTAGTGTCACTAAAATTCAAGTATAAACCAATGGCCATTGCCAGCGAGAAATAAATGGTAAGCGGCTGTTGCGATGATGAAAATTTATTTGCAAATGCTATCGAAGGAGGAGGAAAGAGCTGGACATCTGGGGAGACTGGTTGTCACTCAGCATCCAGAGAACACCACAAGTTTCCAATCAGATCGTTTGTTAACTTGTGTGTAAGCTCCATGTGAACCAATAATAATAATGATAGTGATAATAATAATGATGATAATGATGATGATAATGATAATCATAATAATAATAATTATTATAATATAATAATTATAATATAATATAATATAATAATAATAATTATAATGATGATAATAATAATAATAATTATAATAACAATAATAATAATAATAATAATTATAATAATAATTATAATAATAATAACAATGATAACAATAATGATTATAAAAATAATAATTATAATAATTAAAATAATGTTATTTAAAATTATTTAAAATAATGATTATAAAAATAATAATTATGATAATAATAATAATGATAATAATAATAATAATAATAATAATAATAATAATAATAATAATAATTGAGACAATTAGACCAGAAAACCAGGAAACTCATGACCATGAATAATGCACTACACCAAAAGGACGATATTGACAGACTCTACGTGAAAAGGAAAGACGGCGGGAGAGGAATGATCTGTATAGAAGACTGTGTGAAGGACACAAAAAAGCACTAGAAAAATACATAATGCAAAACACTGAGAGACACTGAAAAAAAAAAAAACAACAAAACAGAAAACAGAGAGACAAATGACAAAACGAGAAAAGAGAAATGGGAAGAAAAACAACTCCACGGAAGATTCATAAGAACGACAAAAGATGAGAATAACGAAAACACCTGGACATGGATGCGAAAAGGACATATAAATCGAGAGACCCAATCTCTAATAATTGCAGCACAAGATAAGTCGATAAGAACCAACCATATCAAAGCAAGGATCGATAAAACACAAGAAAACTGCAAATGCAGACTATGTGGACAAAGAGACGAAACGATAAACCATATAAGTGAATGCAGCAAACTGGTCCAAAAGAAATACAAAAACAGGCATGACCAAATGGGGAGGGCGGTGCACTGGGAATGGTGCAAACGACTGCATTTTGTCTCCCTTTATATTGGCATTAATATGCATATAATTTATTAAGTTATCTCCCTTATAAAAAGGCAGAGTTAACGAACTTTTCTTTTCAATATGGCGTCGTAATATTTATGTGTTTGTTAACCGTTAAACTCTAGTTGTGAGTGTGTTGCATATTTATTCAATTAATGTATTAGCTGCCGTAATAAATTATATATATATATTGTTTATATATATATATATACCGTCGGAGTTGGATTATTTTACTGGTTTTTCATTTTGAGCATACAGACAAATGGTACAAGCATAAACCCGCAATAGCACTTGAAAACGAGAACCACAAAACCCTATGGGACATGGACATACAGACGGACAAACCCATCCAAGCAAGTAGACCAGATGTAATAATTAACAAGAAAGAAAAATCCTGTCGAATCGTAGATGTTGCTGTCCAAGCTGATCACGGAGTGAGTATGAAAGAAAAGGTGAAACGAAGCAAATACACAGAGCTAGCCAGAAAGTTAAAAGGAATTTGGATCATGAAGAAAATCAAAATAGTACCGATAATAGTAGGAGCACTAGGAAAAATTCCGAAAAACTTCGAAAAAAGAATGTCAGAAATTGGAATCAGAGGAATAACTGCAAAAATACAACGACTAATGATAATGAAAACGGCTGAAATATTAAGGAAAACCCTTGAATGCGGAGAATAATACAAAAAGACAATATAACGAATAAGCGTTACAAGGAATTAAGAACACCGAAGCTGCATATCTACAAGTTATACACCCCCACTATGCATCCCCGCCCCCATTGTCTCATTACCGTCCCTCCCAATAGAAAAGTGATACCAAAAAGGCCGAGAAGTGTCAAGAAGGATTGAAAGACCGAGGGGAGAGCACTGGCCAGACCTCGGCTGGACAAGCGCAAAGAGAACTGGGACCTTGGGGAGGCTTAATGCCACTCAAATTCCAGTATAAACCAATGGTCACTGCCAGCGAGAAATTAATGGTAAGAGGCTGTTGCGATGATGCAAATTTATTTGCAAATGCTATCGAAGGAGGTGGAGAGAGCAGGACGTCTGGGGAGACTTGTTGTCACTAAGCTTTTAGAGAACAGGTTTCCAATCAGATCGTTTGTTGACTTGTGTGAAAGCTCCATGTGAGCCGCTAATGATGATGATGATGATGATAATAATAATAATGATAATGATAATAATGATAATGATGATGATGATAATAATAATAATAATAATAATAATAATAATAATACGGGGTTTCCACACTAAACATCCAAAAAATATTCAGCAGCAATATATTACATATGAAAGATACCAATGTGAAATTTCAACAGGTCCCACTAGTATAAAGCATAAAACCTTTTACGAACAGACTCGACATAAAATAGCTCAGAAAGAAGTGATACGCTGTAAAACAAAACAACCAAAGAAACTGAATTTAAGGAATATTTGTTAATAGATATCTAATACCTATTGTTAAAATTTCATAAAGATCGTATCTGAAATTTCATGAATGGGTTGGACCTCCTGTTTGTCTGTTTGCAGAAAATTAAATTAAACTAAATACAGCTCACATTATTCACTCTTACAGCTTTGTTTCAACGAACATAATGACCGATTAATTCCTTTAGGAGTGAATTCTGTACATACAACTATAACTATATGAGCAAATATACATATCTAAATGTACGTAAATAGAGATAATAAAGCTAAACGTGATCGCAGAAACATTGTTTGTACATCACACAATGGATAGGAAAATTAAAGAGAAGGCCAATTCAGATGTTCACTTAAAACCGTACGACATGTACTAAAATCATGGGGAGTCTTGTTGGTATTAAAAATTCAGAGAAAGTCATCGATCGTAATCAGCAAGAATTAAATAATAAGGAGAGTAAAAAGTGGATCTTCGATTTAACTTTGGCGACTTTGTAACTTAAAAAAAAAATTTGTCTTTTAGTTCTCACATTCCATGAGCGATGTTTCTAAGAAAAGGGGAAGAATTGCTGTTTTCTGGATCGGTATCTGTCCATCTCATTTTTAGCGTTCGCTGGTTTTTATACTATTATTTAGCTTCTTACATCAAGTGGCTTCATTCCTTTTCTGAAGCGATTTCCATAAAAAAACGACGTGCAACGTGATTTCAAAGGATTAAATGAACGAAGAGTAGTGTGTATCTAGGAAGACCAATTACTACTTGTGAATCAGAACAGCTAGTAAGTAAATAATTATATGAGGGTAGTTTCAAAAGTAACGGCTTCTATTTTTTTAGCACAAAATGTTGAAAAGCCACGAACACGGGAGTCGTGCCATTAAAGCGGGCGACCTTTTGTGCTTTTAGTTACCACCATTCTCAAGGGACTTTTGCCAGAAATTCAATGGCGCATCTCTGCTTCTGACGAACGTCCGTGACAGGTTCTGCTCAAACAGTCAATATTTGCAACAGAGAGATGAAGCTTTCAAATCATGAATGCATAGGTTCAGTTACCATAGCAATATAATTTGCAATCGTGTTTGATCCGTTCGGGCGAAAAAAAAATAGGAGGTATTACTTTTGAAACATCCCTCATAATTTCCAAGTGACAAAATGCTGATTTTCAAAATTGAAGCAAATTCCGATCATTTTAAGGTTTTTAATGGATAATAATAATAATAATAATAAAAAAAAAATGAAACTTTTTCTAGGCCGACAACTTGAATTATATGGATTCTATTTTTCACGCAGTTTTCATCTTTTTACTCTGTTTCGATTGCTTTGAATCGTGCAACGGCGTTTTAATATATTATATATTCATCCTTATCTGCAAGTATTTATAAATGTTAATCTAAAATGATATACGTTTACAATAGTACGTGATTGTTTCAGTATTTAGAGCCCTATGTCCAATTCAGACAAGGTGATACTTATCTTTAAAACAACCTTTAACTTGCATGCATGTTAATTTTAATGAAATAAGCTTTGTATTCTTACACACCAAAATGTCAAAAACAAGGATTGGAAAAATAGAACGATGATATCTATCAATTTGTGTGCTTCATTTATCACGTGTCTATTTATAAACTAGTAGGATTACCAGGCGTTTCAAATTCGTCGGATTAAATGTGATTATATTGTCCAATAGGGCCGGCTGCAAACTATGTCACCAATAATGCACAATGGCAGCAAACAGTTCAAACTTCCAAAAAGCAAATAAAGAAAGTAAAAAGTGAAAGCTTGATTTACTTGTGTTACTATCGCCCCCCCCCCAATGTTAGGAAGTAGGTATAGAAAGAGAAAATTAAATAGAAAAAAAAGGGAGAATGGGTTTATCGGCAAAATAATAGAGATAAAGTTATTAATCGAGGTAGACAAAAGAAGCTAAATGGAATTGTTAGTCAGAGTGTGACGAACAAAAGACCGAACATAAAAGGTAAATATCTTTAAAGTTAGTCTGTGGGCGGTGAATTTTGCGACGGTCTTTACGACAGTAACTTTGGACCAGTTTTGAGTGTGACGGTGGCCGACAGTGACAGTAGAAGATAGACGAGCTGACAGCAACTGATGAGCGTGACATTGACAGAACGCAGATGTGGACCTTGCGCGTAAAAGCTCGATGGTATCACACGCCCCCCCCCACACACACAATGCAATTATATTTGCAGAATGTGTTGGCATTTGTGTTTTATTTTTATTTTATACTTGTAAACCCGTGCTCGTCTCTTCGACAGCCATCAATGTGAGAGACGACGACACGTCCAGAAAAGAAGATGAAAGAGAAGAAAACCATGGAAACAGGGCGGCGGTGTTGTCGAGCGGGGACAACGTATTTTTGTCACAGTTTCGAAAGCCTCGTAACTCTCGTTCCCTTTGTTTATCACATTCCATGAACGATGTTTCTGACAAAGGGGTAAAAGTTCTCATTTCTCGGTCTCACGCTTATCGTTGGCTAGTTTTCTTAAAATAGTGCTTTTTTTCTTTCTTTTTTTTGGCTCTTACATCAAGTGGCTTCATACCTTGCCTAGAGTGATTTCTATAAAATTATCTTCAATA
Source organism: Euprymna scolopes (assembly GCF_053919585.1). Lineage (NCBI taxonomy): Eukaryota > Metazoa > Mollusca > Cephalopoda > Sepiida > Sepiolidae > Euprymna > Euprymna scolopes. The sequence goes on from NC_136488.1 coordinate 23,360,694, forward strand.
AATTGGATCGCAAATCCAACTTTCCACTAACATGCTCTCCTCCTCCAAAATAAAAATATCACTGACCTTAAACAATCTATAGCTTTTTATTTCCAAGACGAGACTTTCCATTGATAAATATCAAACTAAATTTTTCTGAACATAGTTTCTTCTTTGTCAAAAATAACAGCATGCCAGAGGATAGACTTACTCAAATTGAAACAGATTATATAATGTAGATAAAAGGAATAGCTGCCTTACACATTACTAAAATGCTAGTTTTATTTTGGTGTCTTCAACTGCCCCCCCCCTATTTTTGCTGATGAGGAGACTTTGTCATTAAAGGACAAAACTTTTGTCAAATAATTGTTCAATATTCATTGTCAATTTAAATAAAGTGAACATCGTTTCTGAAACGATCGTACAATCTATTGGATTTTGTTTGTTTTCCTTTTGAAACTGATTTTTAATTCTAAATTATGAATCGTTTTACTCAATATTAAGATAGCTCTAGAATATCTATACCTATTGAGCTTATATATCTACAGTACAATGAGCAATGTTTTCTTTTAAAAGTATTAATACATTTACTAGTACATTAAAAAAACTCTGCTTTAGACTCCATGTATAATTCCCTCAATATATATATATATATATATATATATATATATATATATATATATATGTATAATCATATGCACACACACACACACACACACATACATATATATATATATATAAATATATATATATTAGATGTACGTTATTCCCTTCTAAAATGCTTAACTGATTATTTTGAAGTTTGGAACATGTATAACGAAATCAGTGACACGTATGCAAATGACCAAGCCGAGACGCGGGCATGACGTCACGGCGGGATCGGAGAAGAGGCAGAAAAAGTAGAAGAAAAAAGCACGTGACGGATAGGGAGGCTTTTAAGCACGTGTCGATACGGCAAGATTTTTAACCATGCGATGATACGACAGGAACTTTTACAAAAGATGTAAGACTCATTTGTCCTCTGAACTTTTAACAGAATTTTTGGACGACTGTATACAGTGGAACAAATTGCAGACATAACAGTGGTTATAGTTGCAGACTATGAAACTGCTAATTTTGTAATGTGGGAGCCGTATAACAAGGGGGATGTCAATCGTGTATATATTTATGAGTTTCTATTATTGTCTAGTTATATATTGTATGCGTCTGTATATACGCATGTATTTACATGTGGTCATCTATCTAAAGTTCGTTGTGTGTATGTACATTTAATACAGTTCATGACGTGACTTATATACATAAATACCTTTCCAACACCAATGTCAGATAACAGCTATTTGGGGTTGAACATCTGGCCAATCGGAAAACATATCTGGTCCAGCTTGGGTCTTGTCTTGACGGAAAACTGCAGTGAAAATTCTTCCCTAAAACGACAGAGCCTCGGGTTTTATTTTCGGCAACTTATTATTACAGATATTTCCCCATACAAAATATTTTAGCTGCCAAAACTTTAAGGCTTGAATAATCATAATAGTCATTGACCAGCACACCTTTCGGTGTTGCTCGGTCAATATCCCGCAATTTGCTATGAGGGGAAAAGCGAAAATACGACCGTATTGTCGCTAACTTGAAAGGTGTGTGTCGGGCGGCTTGTTGTGGGAACGGTCGGCAATACATACCTTTTCTTTCAACTGAAAATCTCGTGTTGAATTTATTTCCTTTGTTTCTTTAGGAGACTTGGATACACAACCTCGGGTCCGTGTTAAAATGCAATGACCACGTTACACATGACCTCTATGAGTAAATTGTGGTAATGTGAGCTATATTTAGTACTATCGAAGAGGCGGATCAGAAGCTCTTTGTGAAAATTCGGATACATACTGATTTAGGGGGAATTTTAACAAAGGATATAACACATAAATTAATATAATGTTTCGAAAATTTCAGTTTCTTTTTGAATATTTAAAGAATTTTATAATGAATAAAATATGGGCACAATGTCTCATTTGAAAATTCAAATATTTCAGATTAGCATTGAATTTGATTCATAGTCATTAGACACCAAAAAGCAAAATTCCCCTCCAAATGTAAGCCTTCAATTTTATGCAATTCTAGAATTAAAAACGTGATGGATTTTGATCACATTTGGAATACGGTTTCAAGGCATAATGTTTTTGATCATTATGTCTTGATTTTAATCTTTGTAAATAGACATAAAATTAGTGAAACGGTGTTCAGTAAATTAATTTCACCCGTTCTGAAATGCTTATTCTTCTAGTTGAGAATAAAAAGAAAAGTATGTTATAAGACTTTTATTATTTGCATACGTAATAGTACGCAAATAAAAATATGGAAAAATAATAATATGCAAATAATATGTAATAATATAAAAATAAAAATATGTATATAATAAAATATGCATTAAGGGCGCTTGAAAGCCAAA
>NC_136488.1:23368115-23375615 GCF_053919585.1 Euprymna scolopes
CTTAAATATGATATTTTGATTAGTACAAATTTCGTATTTATTATTATACTAGCCTGGGTGCCTGGCGTTGCCCGGGTGTTTGGAGGTGTGTGTTGAGCAAAAAAAAAAAAAAAAGTCGTAGTAGGCAGGCAGGCTCGAACCCGTATCGCGGAGGAGGAGGAGGAGGAGGAGGAAAAGAACGTGAAAAAAAGTGATGTGTTTGCCGTTGCGTCCATCGCAAAAACAGAAATGACGCATGTTTAAATTAAGGCTAGTCAATCGAAAAGAGGGGTTGACTTTCGAAAATATCGGCGAAAAAGTGACCCTCTCTGTAGAAAAGTGCCCTGTTGAAGGTGAAGGAATCAATGTTTTTGGTCAATTTTTCAATATTTGTCGCCCGAAGGGTCGATCTACAAAATGATACTGATCTTGTGAAAATCCGTTGCATCTGTCGAAAGTTTTAGGCATACATGCATATATACATACATACATACATACATACATACATACATACATACATTTAAAAAGACAGGTGAGATTTATATTATAGACTAGCCTGGGTGCCCGGCGTTACCAAGGTGTTTGGAGGTGTGTGGTCAAAAAAAAAAAAAGAAGTGGTAGTAAGGCAGGCAAGCTCGAATTTGTACCGCGAAGGAGGAAAAGAATGTGAAAAAAAAAGTAACGTGTTTGCTGTTATGCCCATCGCCAAACTGAAAGTGACGTAGGTTTAAGTTAAGGCTAGACAATCGAAAAAGAGGGGATAACTTTCTTAAATATCGGCGAAAAAAGCGACCCCTCCCTGTAGAAAAGTACCCAGTTGCGGGTGAAAGAATTAATGTTTTTGGACAATTTTTTGATAATTTTGGTTCGAAGGGTCGAGCTTCGAAACGATACCGATCTCGTGAAAATCCGTTGCCTCTGTCGAAAAGTTTAGGCATACATACATACATACATACATACATACATTTAAACAGACAGGTGAGATTTATATTATAGATTATATTGGAGCCAATATATAGTACTGATTTAAGAAGTTTAAAAAATAAAAATAATGACTCGTGCGCGAAATTGTGCTTTTCAATAGAAATTGAAAAACACAATTTAGTTGCTCTTTTTTTTATTATTAAACCTTTCTTGTCTAGAAATGTAAAATATTAAATATCTTGCACTACACTAGAACACGTTAACATCAATATTTCTAATTATTTCTGCACTCCCCGTATCTAAAATACCACCTGAATACTTTTCTTAAATACTTAAACACATTAATCGTTGTACACTTCATTGATTATGTATATATTGATTATATATATTTTTTTTCAAAGCCATTTTCATAAAGTAATGATACGTGTACCAATAAGAACAAAACTACTATCAACAAATTACTGTTATCATTAAGATCAAAGCTTACATATAATGCAATATCCATGTACACATAGACTGTGGGCTGGGACTGTCAGGCTGCTATTAACCGTTATACGAAATAAGGGAACAATTACCTTATTTTTTTTTAATAAAAAATAGAAATTTTATTTTCATATTAACGAAACATTTCAAACACTAAGAAACGTTGAGCTGATGACCTGTTCATCGCTGATCGAGATAGGATCTGTAGTGGACTGGTGGATATGTTATATATATATATCCCCCAGTCGTAATGAAAAATAGGAGAAATGATTTGAATTGGGAAAGGAAAAATGAATTGCTTTGAGGAAGGAACGAACAACGCGCTTACTTGAATTAAACGAACTAGGATTTATTTCGTGAAGAAACAAGTGAAAGAAATGTCCGCGTTTGTCTCTCGCTGTTTACTGGTGAGAAGGAAAGTCTATTGTCATAGAAAAAGAGAGAGAAAATGAGAAAAAGTCAATCCAGTTTGGTATGCGTCTCTCGCTGTTAGCTGGTGAGGAGGAAAGTGTATTGTAGTATAGAGAGAGAATGAGAAAAAATCAATCCAGGCCATGGAGATAGAAAACGTATAAAGTGTACATACTGTCTGTTAGCTCGTGCCCCATACATAGCTGCAGGGGACGTAACCGAAAGGGAGGCGGCTGGTTAGCCGAACCTCTCAGCTCGAGAGCTGGTCCGCAAAAAGACTGGAAACAGCTTGTCTCTTGCTTTTATAATTGTTTCCGGTGGTCTTTTGCGCTTGTGTGGATTTCCTTTGAAAGGGAAGTTACGTCGTCCATCTGTTCGTACATGTGCGTACGTTAGCGTGTGCGCGTATACACGTGAATGTGAGTGTATGTATGCGAACGTGAATATATGTACGTGTGTGGATGTGCGCGTGTATGTTTGTGTGCGCGTATGTATGTGACAAGTAATATAGCTTGAGATGTGGAGGCGTGTTTTTGTGTGAGACTTGAAAAGGCCCCCACAGATCCCAACTGGCTATCTCTTTCTTTTGTGATGACGCCAAAAAATAATTAAAAAAAAAAACAGAGAGAAAAAGAGAAGGAAGATGGAGATATATAGATAAAGAGACATTAATGACTAAAGAATACAGTTCAATTGATTCAATGGCTTCGATTTTTAAGCAGAAACTCTCGATTTTATAAATAATCTGTCAAATCTAGGTAAATCAACTCTGATTGACAACACGCTTTCAAATGGCCATATACATGTTTTAAAGTACAATGAAGGAGTAGGAGCATTTAAATGTGGTGAGCCTCGCTCCCCAATTGCCGCCTTATCATTATTCACCACATATATTAATGTTTTTGATTTTTACAAAAAGCTCGTTAGGAAAATTGAAAAACGCTATAACCGTTAAATTCTGTAATGTTTATCAATCTTCATATAAATATAAAAATGCTGTCTAAATACACACACACACACACACACGATATATATATATATATATATATATATATATATATATATATATATATATATATATATGGCACAATGGCTAGCCCCTTTTGAGGGAGCTAGGGTCTTCTACATTAATGCACCTTGTGTCTAACTTGGCCTGTACTTATGTGGAGGCAAACAAACGTATGCACACGCATTTCAGTGCGGATACATTTTCTTAAAACTGTCGGGACTCGAAGATTGACACGTGTTTATGTTTCAGTGCATAATAAAAGTTCAAACTATGTTTACATTATAATTTTGAAACGCATCGTTCTCTCTCTCTCTCTCGTTCTTTCTCTATTTCTCTCATTGACTCCCATTCTCTCTCTTTCTTCATTGAAAGAGAGAATTGAAATAAAATTTTATTGTTTTAAGACAAATGAGGCTTTGCGCGCTATATGCGATGGGTCTACTAAATGTGCTCCTGATGGTTAAATCTTAAATAAATTACATATATTTTTATAAAAATGCATTTGTCGCTATTTTTCTACAAGTATTCGATTTCAGCATATCATTGATGGCGACGATGGGAAGAGGCCTGCAATGACCACACAAGATGCGACCCATGCCAGACAGTTATAGCCGACGACGTATCCACCCGTTTTCGTTGATGTTTCCAGCATGTGTATATATCGTTTAGATATCCTTGGATATCGTTTATTGCCCGAGGAGCTGGTTGCGTTCCCAAGACGTTCCCCGAGCCAAGTAACTCCCCGGGGAGGCGATAGTACCATATATATATATATATATATATATATATATATATATATATATATATATATATATATATATATATATATATATATCACAAAAGTTAGTCCATCCCTCACATTTCTGCAGATATTTAAGTATATCGCTTCATGGAACAACACTGAAGACGATACATAAGAATGCCCACAAACAGTTTGCTGAAAACATTTTATTCTTGTAAATTGGTATTGGAGCTATTCAAGGATCGAAAAAACTATCCAGTTTTGATTTTATGGTTACTAAAGTTTTAAAAAAGACGCATCGAATTTTTAGCAAGAGCTATGCTGAGTGATTTATAAATAATTGTTTTTATTTGTAAGTTTTTGAAATGTGTCTGCTGCTTTTATTTTTCGGTATTTTCTTTGCCTGGATTCTTAGACATCTAATACCGAACCCAGAATATGTTATTTTTAATTTTAGAATTAATGGCAAGCTAAATTGCTTAGAGGTCAAGTAAAACACTGACCTTAACGGAATATTATCAGTGGATTCCAAAATTGATTCTATAACTAGAGCTCTTTATAAGAAAAAGAACTCAGCGGTTGCATTGCCGCCGTGGTAGAAAGACAAATGCCCACTAAGTATTTAAGGTACTTACAATCCCCTAATTCAGAAATGGAGGATTTTTTTTGGAGACAGTCCGAACGCTGCCAAAAGAATTTGAACAACGAATCAAATTTCCTAGGTATGGACCGTAACTTAGCCATCAGAAGTTAGTGACTGAAATGTTGATGGTTCGGGTTGCGAAAAAAAGTAGCTAAGAAAAATGCGAAAATTAGAAGAAATAAATAAAACAATTGTGTTAGATAGAAAGGCTGCCGAAGCAAAACAAACAAACAAACAAAAAAACAAACAACAAAAAAAAAAACGATAAAGTCAAACTGTAGTTTGATAAAAAAGGGGAAATTGCAATAATTGTTGCGCAATATCTTGATCTCTCGCCCTTTGAGTCAGGTGTCAACCGTAATTGTCTCCTATAATCTTGCCAAAACGGGGCTGAGCAGTTAAGAAACGAAATGGACCGTAATTGTCTTAAGTAATCCCGCCAAAAGTGGCTGAATAGTTAAGAGACAAAAGGGACCGTTGACTAAAACAAAAGGTTAAATTACTTGTGTTCTCGAATAGTCTTGCTATATTGAGCTGAGCAATCAAGAGACAATTCGTAGGACTAGGCAAGAGATTATACTACCTAGTTTAGTAAAAGAATTTCGGAGAGGAAGTTAAAAAACTATTTGGGCAGTTGGTCTGAAAATCTATTGAACAGAAGTGAACACAGTTTTTGTCTTAGCAGGATACTATTTACTAATACGCCTTCTTGGTAGCATTGGTGCAGAAATAAAAATTAGTGGGTTGGATAAGGCTCTACATCAAGTTTCTGAAAAAAACGCAAGGATCCAGCAGGAGATTTGAGAAGATGATATAAAGTTTATGATTAAAAAGTACGCTTAGGTAATAGTGTAATTAAAACATTCACGATTATCTTTTAAAACAATGGATATTTTACATATCTCCACGGATAATCTAATTTTCTACAATATACACACACGAATTTAATAAATAACAACTAATAATTAGTAAAATGCCTTCAATTTTTTTTTAGATGTGGGCTGATTGATTTATTACTTGTATTGATCGGACTATTCTTTTCATCTTGAGTGTTATTTGTGCAACGTTTCGGTCGGATTGCCTTTCATGCATGTTGGTTGTTGTTTGGAAAAGAAAAGAGAAAAGTTAATGGCTCCGTAGATATTTTCGTAATCTGTGAGTTAGTATGTATTTTATGGTTTTAGTTTCGAATTTTTGAAAAAATTGGTTGACAAAGGGGAAGCAACTCTAATAAAAATCGATAGGTGATTATCTCCCTTGCATCGCCAAAATTTTAAGAGTGTACAATGTTTGCTTTTTCTATAATTAGAGGCTTCCAAATGCTACTAAAATCTATGCTTGGTCTGTGTAGTAATTTTTCTTTTTTAACATATGTGATGCTTATATAATAAAATATCCTCTTTCAAAACAATATGCAAATATCAAGAAGTAAAGTATGCTGCTGTCTTGGCAAGCCAAAAGCAGGCTTAATGTGTTTCCACGAATAGTTTCGATGTAAAGTCAGATCAAGTCAATTCACAAAGGTCTCCGGTGTGTCGCGTCTTTAATAGACTACAGCTATTGAAGAAATCGCGTATCGTCCGACTCACCTCCACGGCGATCAATTGAAACAAATCTCTCCACATATTTTGATTGCTTGCGATCTTCTGCTGACGCTGCTACATGTCCAAGGTTTGTTACCAATTCTGTTGCTGCTTAGGGCATCCCCCATATGTCTAAGCCAACTGGTTCAAGGAACAGCAAAGTTTTGGGATCGTCGGACGAAATCATTAAGATCGTTGTATCTAGGAAATTTGCCGGCACTCCTGACCACAAAAAATAATACGATCAGTTAAAGAATGCCACGTACAAATATGATTATCTCCCGAAACTTATACGACGTTTTTACTTACCAAGTCGTGTATAAACTATTGTGAATATGTTGTCAGGAGTCAAGGTTCTGGATCGCCCATTGACCAAATCACTCGGATGCTGCCGTTAATTTATAAGGTTTATTAGTCAAAAGAAGAAAAGCTACACACAAAAAAATAAAAACAGGGGAATGGTTTACTGTTGTACGCGCGGTGGAAAGTAGGGGAGTATAGGACATACAAATAGATAGGCAGGTAACTTATCATGCTACAACTGGCTAGATTGTGTACGCCAATAACTTCCATCGGACTGCACTCTTTAAACCTGTTTTCTGTTCCCAAGAAAATACAGAATTATCCCGGAAAGTCACGTGATTTTAACAACTTCTGTTCTGGGAGTCACCTATGACCCTTAAATATTAACATTCAAATAACATAACACTTACGATAGTGTGTGTTTCAATTAAATAAGCGCTGCTATGTTACAATTCTTCTAATAAGGTCCATATACATTTTGGTAAAATGCTTTTACGAAAGAAAACAAAATATTAAATGTTATTGTTTAATGTATTGATTGAAGCAACATTTATTTCTATATTCTACTTCTCTCTCTCTCTCTCTCTCTTCAGCTGTGCTTGAAAGAGGATTGGTCAATTGACTACGACACACAAGGTGTATTTTAATGGTAACATGTAATGTTGCGGAACCAGAAAATCTCCTACTCCTCACCAAAAGAGCAACATATCTCCATCCCTTAAAAGTACATCCCCAGATTTTACAAATCGAAATATTTGAATCTTACAAAATTGGGCTGGAAAATTGGAAATCAAGAAATGGAACCAATCAAGATGGATCTAGTTCCTCCATCGGTACAATTCCAAGATGGCTTCTTTAAATCTTTAAATCGAGCATATTCTTACCATAAAATTGGAATTGCTTGTATACAAACATGTGTAAATTGTCGTCGAAAAACTTGTTCGAATGCTTTTCTGGACTTTTAAGTATATTCCTAGTCACCTGCACATCATTCTTTATATTTGTGTGCCTCAAATTAAAAATATAAGTAAAGGTTTATTTCATTAATGTATAAGGTCTTATCAGTGTCTTAAAAGTTCCAATACCGATTTAAACCTGGATATTGTATTCATCGTTACAACATCCTCTGGCAATTCTCGGAAGCAGAATCATGAGCATATAATGTTGCCTTTCTTCTATTGATCTGATATGTGATATATGGCGCAAAAAAAAAAAAACGAAAAAGGACAGTAGAAACAATTCAAGGACAATCTGAAGGTCTCCCACAAACAGTTCGATTTGTATTCTACGAAGGCTAGAAAGCGATAGAAAAAAATGTATATATATATATATATATATATATATATATGATGAATATATAATATATATATATGCACACACACAAATGCATACAAAAAAGAGGAGATGCATAACTTTTGGGTTA
>NC_136488.1:23380615-23403115 GCF_053919585.1 Euprymna scolopes
CTCCCCCAAAAGGGGCATTCTGGTTAGTAACAAAAATAGAAATGTATCAGTTATGAAAGATTTTTCCTCCATTAACCGAGACCAAAAAATGATGCTACACTTTGAGGTATTAAATTTTTTATTCACAGGAAAAAATACAATTTGGAAAATGAACAAAACATTTAGGTATAGGCCAACTCAAAAAGAGGGGGGGTGGTGAGGTTGGTTGGTTCATCTTGTCTCTTTTGGAAATTTTAAAGGATTTCTCTCTCGGTCAGCATCTTTTATCATAGTTACCCTTTTAAATTTTTATTTATGTGTGTGGGGGGAAGGGGGTGGGTGTTCTTTAAACCCAATTAAAAAAAGATTTTTCACTTTGATCTTGGCCCAAAGGCACAAGAAGGAAAAAAGGCGACTTTTTTTCTAAAATGAAAATACAACTTTGTGATATATTTTCATATTAATTTAAACATTCATTTTAATTAATTATCTATTAGTTTTTTCGGTTTTCTTATGGGATAATCTTCTTTAGTTAACTATTACGTGTAATTATATTCATGCAGATATTCTACATGATTTATACTTGCGTAATATTTGCGTAAAAAGCTTATAGTAAACACACAACACTTTCTATATATATTTATGTATGCGTATATATATTTGTTTAAAAAATTTTGTCTACCAAACTCTTTTGTCAGTTTTTTATTTACAGACATGAAACTACATACATAGGGTATTCGAACACATGTGAAATTTTTTATTTGGTTTTTAGCCGGAGACAATCCGTACAAAAATGTGAAAATTAAAAAAAAAATGGAATTTACTAGGTGAAGGTCAAACAACGGCATTACAAATATGCATGCGTAACGTAATAGCTATTGGTTCATGTTTTAATTTTAGCTTTGCAGCAAACATATCTTCAGAGGTCATAAAGGAAAAATAAATCGTAAGCTAAACGTTTATGTTTCGATTCTCGATGGTGGCGCATGAGTTAATTAAAAAAAAACTTTTTAAATCATTACTATATATTAGGTTCAATATAATCTTGATATATAATATTTTGATTACAGAAATTCCCAACAATATATGCTACATGCAAATTTATTATGTCTAGACTATTAGCAATTATCTTATGTAACTTTAAAACGACATTTTAGATACATTAAGTCGTTATAATAACACATCCTAGGAGCGACATCCTCACAATCGCAACCATCCTTACAGAAAATAGTTCCTATTTTTCTCTTTAAATATCAAGTACTCCTACCGCCCCCAGTCGTCACCAGGGGGAATGCTACACTTTCGACATATATGGGGTTTCACCCCTCGTCACCGGATCATAAACTCATACACATAACATAATCTTTCCCTTTTCCGAATAAAAAATAATAAACTCTCCCCAGACTAATTCCGCTCAATCTGATTGGCTGAGCTCTAGCCATTACTATATTCTCGATCAACGGTATCCGCATGCTAAACGAACGCTAATGTACCATTCAAACATGGCGTCGCAATGATACGTACTTTGTCCCTCTTAGTAAATTGCTGCATTATGTTTCTTAAATTTTACGGATGAATTTTGTTCCTCCTCTCTCTCGCCCCCGTATCTCTCTCTGTATATATTCTTCCCAACTCGCTCTCTCTCTCTCGCTCGCTCGCTTGCTCGTTCTCACTTGCTCGTTCTCACTCGCTCGCTTTTTATTTATAAAAAAAGAACAAACATTTATATCTCTCTCACTCGCTCACTCAAACATAGTTACGTGTTTTTAAAAATGTACTTTATTTTCACACCACCCTTACAATGAAAATATATAAAATTACGTATACTTTTTTATTAATTGAACTTGCATTTTAAAATCGCATAACATTTCAAATAACTATGTTTATCTAAGTTAATATCGTATATATTTTGTCAAACTGTTTAGATATTTTAACATTTTTTTTACAGATTTAGCAATTTAAAAAATGTGAATGTGCAACAGAAAATAGTTTAACAGCTTTAAAATGTGATTATTACACATGTTAAAAAAACATTACATTCAAACAACATAAGTACGAATCCAGTAGATGATATTGCCGAAACATCTTTTTTTTTTCGGCGACGATCGTCAGAGATTGTATAGGTTTAAATAATGTACATTTAAATAAAATATATTTGAATACAGTATATTAAAAAAAAAAGCGTAACTATATTTGCAAAAAAAAAAAAAAAAAAGAAAAAACCTAATATGTTTGGAAAAATTATAGTAACAGCGAATATCTTAATGTATTGCCCAAATATATAAGTAAACATTTTGGAAGATTAGTGAAAGTATTGTATCTATTTTGTGCTTCCACATCTCAACTAAAGGACCTGCTGAAGTGTTTGAAAGTTAGAGCCTGTTTTTAATTACAATTACCATTTTTTCCATCGATTAACTACGCTACAGTTTTAATGTAAATTTCATTACATTACGAGATTACGCATATTTTTGGAGGATGGGGGTAGTGGTAAATTTGTACATTAGATCCACCTCCACATTTTTCTTTAGAATGACGACTTATATAGTTTTCAATTATGCTGATTGAGAAAATCTGATTAAAATTTAGCGGAGACAAATATTTTAGAGATATAAAGACCTGTATTATGCACTGTAATTTACTGGCTGCTAGGTTTGTATGCGCGCGCAATAAACAAACCTCTTTCCCTCCTATCGACACTGCTCCCCCCATATTTTTAATCATTTGCGAGTGGGTATTCTGACAACGATTATCAAGGTTAAATTTGGGGGAATTATTTTTCTATTCCCATCCCACCCAAAAAGGGGTTGGCTACTCCAAAAGCCGTTCTTTACATGGGGATGTTGAAAGTGTCTATTCCGAACGCCGTTCTTAAGATGAGAAGTTTGGTGGTGTCTATTTCGAAAGCCGTTCTTAATATGGGGAGTTTGGGATGCCTATTTCAACCGCCGTTCTTAACATGATAATACTCAAAGAAGTAAAGTGAAAAATTGTTTTGTTTGACACGTTAGAAAAGACGACATAAAACTGGAATTTAATTTAATACTATTGGTGAGAGAGTTAAAAAGAAGAGGAAGTCTTGAACAACAAACGGAAATGGCTAGAACTGCTACGACTGATTTCTATCACTCTAAACAGTCTATATACAGTGAAAATCCTCAACTTCTGTTTTTACTTGTCATTATTATTCTAATAAACCATTTTTCGTAATTTTATTATTTCATATTGATTAACGTATTTCCTTAATTGCTTTTCTAAAATTCAAACATGTTATCGCCCCAAACAATTACTAATCGCCAGTGAAAGCTAGATTATTTCATTTCGACCACGGCCGCCAGTGTCCGCAATATAAAAACAAACCGATTACCTTGAGCGAATCTTCATGCAAGCTGAAATATTTTTTTTTAAATATCCAACATTTTGTTCACTAGTTTTCCTCGGCAATTTATAACTGTAATAAATTGCGGTTTCACTTAATGCCATAACCAGCAAATTCTAGCATTGCTATAAATATAATTTGCTGATTTCTTTCTGTCCTCTGATTGGAAGAATAGCAAGAATAGCTTCTTTGAAACTCTGCGTAATAAGGACTTTGTAAATTGTTTTTTTTTTTTTAGTATTTAGTTGAACAATAAATTTGAATTGTAAATTTCAACTTACAGTTTTAATTTTTTTTCTCTTGACAATGATTCGATCAATTAGTAATAAAATAATAATTCATAATTCCTTGCCTCTTTCACTCTTTGGTTTTACTCTTTGGTCTCTCTCTCAAAACGTTCTTCTGATACCTCATTTTAATACAGCTTTCTATTCCAGTAGCTTCTCCTCAAGAACTACAAGTAATTTAAACTCTGTTTCTATTGATTGCTTTCCTCCTATCTATAACCTTTGTCTAAGTTCAATATGCATCTCCAGTCTTTTCGATAATCATCTTTCATTTTTGTTAGCTTCTCACACCAAGTGGCTTTACGCCTTGTCTAGAGCTATTTCGATGAAAAATATAAATAATTTTCCTCTTTTTTTCTGTGTACATGAACACTAAATAAACGGAACTTCCACGAGAAACGCTTCTACCAAATAAAAAAAACAAAATTTGTCAATTTTTTAAAAGCTGTGTCTACTATTGATTCTACTTCAACAATTCCTAATGTAGCCTGAGTTTTCTTACTTTCAGCTTTGCTTTTTCGGGGTGAGTATTTTTCCGGTCTGAAGGTATTCCTTCTCATGAATATTGCGATTTGTTCTTTACGCAGGTTACCCGTTGACAATCCTCGGCCAACTTCTGGAGAGTGAGGCCCTCTTCGCTCTCAAGTCTAGAGAGAACACGTTGTCTAATCTCAGCGTTTTTGGATTAGACTAGACTCTGCGCAAAAATTAAACACTTGAAGTCATCTGCCGATAAGTCAGATAGACGGAAATCATCAGAGTGTTTATTTACCAGGGACGCAAAGGTCAGGTAATCGTCATCGTCGCTTTTTTTCAGGTTCAATCACTTCTATGAAAGAGCGTAGAATTCGGGCTGAACAGTTCGGATAAAAGTTTGACCACTTCAGAAAATTCCAATTCACTCGTCTTCCTGGGGAGAATATGACCCACAAACTTGCTATGTTCTGTGGTCCCTAATTTCCTCAAAAGTAGGCGAACTTTTTTAACGTTGCTCAACTCTTGACAATCCACGGTGAATAGGTCCGTATATCTCCGATAGAAAGCGTCAAACGTCCCCTCCAACTCCGGTTAGTAGTTGAATGTTTCTATACCGTTTCATATTGTACTTTGGGAAAAAGCAAAACTGTTGTCCGTCTGTTCCGTTCTATCGAATATTTTTAAGAATAGCTCTTCTTGTCTCTGTTGTTGAAGTAGCATTCTCCCCTCCAACGCTTGTTGCCTCTCTTGAAATTGTAACTGGAGCTGTTTATCACGTTCTTTTAAATTTTCCTCAGCTTTCTGCTGCTGGTCCATTTGGACCTTTATTAGCTGTATTAATACCGTTTTAACGCCCACCACCTTTTAATGGCTTTTTACAAACGACTGGAGAAGAGAGATAAAATAATAATTAAAAAAAAAAAACAAAAAAAAACAGAAAATGTCCTTTCCTTGATTATCTGCGTATGAGGAGGGAGCAATATATATCTTACTTCTTGGTAAAAACCTTAGAGATAACACAATATGAGGGTGGGCAATTTTTTATTTTTTTATTTGCGAAACAAAACAAAATATGTACTATGATACACTACAGTTGCAAAAGAATAAAGATAATTGTGGAATTGTCTGGCACTTAAGCGAAATGGCTGTTTTTTATGTGTGTGTATGGGGAGGGGAATTGTTCCCACGCGGAAAATTTTTTTCACTTTAGAAACGACAGTTAAAAATAGAATATTTCAAAAAATTCCACTCAATGAAAAAGTATCTTTCTTTTAGTCAAAGTAAAACGAAAAGGAAAAATAATTTCTCTTCCGTTAAAATATTGCATAAAGTCAGCAGCACAAAACAAAGGCAAAAAAAACTTTTTAATTCATTTGAAAAAATGTTCAAATTTGCATACGAATAAATAGTCGACAGTTTACAATAAAATTATTCTCGCGGTGAAAATTGGGTCAACATTTTTCTCTTTTTTTTCCCCTTCTTCTTACAATATACAACCAACTAACTTTTACGGACTTAACAAAATGCGTTAAGCACAGTTCTTTTCAATTTAAAAATAGAGACAAAAAGATTACTTACAATTGCGTCGATAACTTTGCCATGTGTTCTTTTTCTTTTTTTTCTTTTTAGGCTTTTGTTTTTAGAACGTAATTGCCAGCCGACGTCTTAGCTTGTAAATCCGAAGTTCTGTTGAAGTCAATTAGAATTGTTTTGTTTTTTTGTGGAGTTAACCCGTGTGCAAGTAGAATCCGTCGTCGCCAGTTGTTATGGAGTTAAATGGTAATAAGAACGAAGGAACACAGGATTTTTAGGAAACGAACCTGTATTCACATAAATTACAAGCAAAGCGAGTTGAGAAATACCATTCTTCAACGCTGGGGCGTGTGCACCCGACCTCCTTGGTCGCGTGCCAATCTGTGACTCCAGGCACCGGTACTCGATACCAGAATTGACGTCACCAGAGGACGTCATTAGATAATCTATTAATTCCATGGAGGGGGCGTCTCGAACACTAACATTACTTTTACCGATTTATTTGAGTTTATACAATAGTTATAACACTCGTTTATAATGTATGTGCTATATTGGTTGGTTATAAGGACTATTTTCTCAAAATAAAATGATTCGATAACAGATGAAACTGATCGTATTCTTCTATCATATATTTTCATAGTAGACGGAAAAGTGAACATCAGACAATATTTGTAAGACACTCCAATATTTATGATTCTGAAAAATATAGGCGTTGTCGAAATACTGTTAATTATTCTACTGCTCCTAAAAATAAGATCATGGACACAAATGGATTATTTAAAATTAACCGATACAACGACATACTCGAAATATGCTGCTTGTTTTCTTTATTTTACTTTATTTTATGTGTACATGTTTCAGAGAGAGAGAGAAAGAGAGAGAGAGAGAGAGAGAAAGAAAGAAAGAAAGAGAGAGAGAGACATAGAGAAAGGCAAGGAGAGAGATAGAGAGAAAGACAGAGGGAGAGGAGGAGACAGAGAGAGACAGAGAGAGAGAGACAAAGAAAAACAGAGAGAGAGAGAGAAAGAAAGAGGGAGACAAAGAAAGACACACAGCAAGAGAATGGGAGAGAGAAAAAAGACAGAGAAAGACAAAGAAAGATATATAGAGAGAAGACACAAGAGACAGAGACTAACAGGCAAAGATAAACAGAGAGAGAGAGAGAGAGAGAGAGGGAGAGAGAGAGAGAGAGAGAGAGAGAGAGAGAGAGAGAGAGAGAATCAGATTAGTTTTCCGAGAGCTACATGCCAACACATTCATTAGTTTTGCCTGCAAACGAATATATTTTTTTTTAGTTTTCTGATCATGTGTTCCCCAACATATGCTTCTCGTCTTCCACCTATGTTTTCCCAATTTGAACTTCTGAATCCCTTTACAACTTATGTCATATCTTCATACATGAATGCCATCACGTTATACAACGCTTAATAAATAAAATATATGGATCGATTGTAGTCAACGGGAAACCCGAAGGCTCCCTTTTAGTTGGTTGCTACACAAAAATGTAGCGGTTGGGAAGTGCACTAAAATGTAGTTAAACTAATGTTCTCCCAAATCATTTCTACAGCTTTTATTACAACCGTGGCTCAATGTTAATGTAAATATACACACATATATAGAGCTATATTATATGCATCATCAGTGTTGTCCCATTTCATCAAGCACCTGTGATTGTCCGCAGTCACCTTGATGTCCGAAGTCACGCCGTTTGTAGAGTAGGCAATTAATATAACATTGTGCTCCGCTTACACTTGGTACTCACTTTATAATGTTAAGTGTTTAGCAAGAGTATGTCGTCAAATGTAATTATTTAGTCTTTGGTATCACACAACCGACTAATTAGACAATACTCTAACCATCATACCAAACTTTTGTGATTAAACTTGGAAAATCAGTTATCGCCCTTTTCTTGTTAACATATATAATGAATGCTGGATTAATACAGCCACTGTTTCGGGGTTTGACAAATAACACCCTCTTGTCGTTTCCTACTTTATCGATATTTTCATGATAGGTGCTCTACTGAGCTTCAAACTCTGCTACCCTTCGTAAAACATTCTCAGCAAGAACTCGTCTTGTTTTAACACTTGAAATAACTCTCTTTTTTCTTTTATGTACTTAAAATCAAACGGAACTTTCACAGAGTTGTTTTCCAAGGTGGAACACGTTACCACGGGCATGTTTCAGTACACACGACAACATAATCCTTTTCAAGTCCAATGTTTTCTCTCTATATATAAGAGCCAGGTTCGCCCAAAATGGAGTACTGTTGACACATCTGGCAAGAGCTACTCAGTGCGCCTTATCCTGCCTTGATAGAGTTCAAAACCGACTTCGAAACCTAATAGGTGATGCCATTCTCTCTTCCCTGCAACCTCTTTCCACAGAAAAGACGCTGCAAGCCTGTCTCTGCTCTATCGCTATTTTCATGGTAAATGCTCGACTGAACTCCAATTTATGGTCCCCCCCTTGTGAAACTTTCGTAAAAACACTCGACTGTCTACAACCACCATATATGATTTCCCTCACTCTCTATCTGTGCCTACATTTAAACGCAGATTATATGAACAAAGCTTCTTTCCCACAACTGCCCGCCTTCGGAACACCGTTCTGCTAGCCTGCTTCCCGGTTGAATACAACATGGTAATCTTCAAATCCAATGTAAACAAGTTCTTGTTGAGCTGCCCCTATAAATAATCAAACTCTACGCAATTTATGCCATGTACAATTACTACATTACAACCTTACATTCATTAACCTTTATCCTCGAGTGGCCCTCGGGCCTTGATAAGTGGTGACTCTCAAGTAAAAATAATTGTCGTACTGTAAGGTAAATTAATTATAGTTCTGAAACCATTTCATATTATTGTTCCATGATTAAACTGAAAATATCACTACACCTTACGCTCGAGTGGCTTTTGGCTTTAGTAAATGGTAAACTATTAATATTAAAAAAAAAAAAAAACGCTACGGTGTACCAACTAAAGGATGGGCAATGAGTTTTATTATGTACATGCAATTCTATCAGCTGAATATTACGATATCCGGTTGTACACGATAGCAGACAACATACTTATTTAAATGAAAACATTTTTTTGTGTGTGAATAGTTAACTCAAAAACAATATTGATTTATATTCCAAAATCAATTGGCAATATTCATCTGATACCATTCTCAAGAGAGGCACATCAATTGATGCCATTAATGTAAAATGAGAATCAAAAGATTGTTTTCTTCGGGTTCATCAATATAAATGACTCATATCTAATTGTTATGCGATGCAGACTGTTGTTAGCCATTCTTCAAAGCAAGTCGATCAGTAGGGATTGTTGGATATCAGCTGTAGAGCGTGTGTATCGATCTCAGTTTAGTATTTGCATCACAATGTTAGTGCGATAAATGGTTGGGCTGTTTTGTCATATCAACCGTTTTCGGGTTAGTTAATACCAGATCCAGTAATTTGGGAAAAAAGGTTTTATGTTTCGAGTTGATTATATCTTCAAATATTTATTCAGTATGTTTGGTTTGGTTGTTTTGTAGAAGAAAATTGTTGCTTTTGCTTTTTGGCTTTGAGGATCATGATTAAGGTTTTCTAAGGGAAAGAGGGAATGTAATAACATCAATGGTTGGCGGATTTAATGTTATGGGGTTGATATCTTCAGATAGCCTTATTTGGTAGCACCAGGACAATAAATGGCCCAACTTTATATATATATATATATATATATATATATATATATATATATATATATATATATATATATAGAGAGAGAGAGAGAGAGAGTAAAACGATTCATAATTTTGAGTTAAAAATCAGTTTCAAAAGAAAAACAAACAAAATCATGTTGTTTGTTTTTCTTTTGAAACTGCTTTTTAATTCAAAATTATGAATCATTTTACTCAATGTTAAAATAGCTCTAGAATATCTATGCCTATTGAGCTTATTATATATCTAGAGTACAATGAGCACTGTTTTCTTTCAATAGTATTAATACATTTACTAATATATTAATTAAAATCTGCTCTTAAGATTCTAGGTCTAATTTCCTCTCTCTCTCTCTCTCTCTCTCTCTCTCTCTCTCTATATATATATATATATATATATATATATATATATATATATATATATATATATATATTGGCAGCAAGTCATTATTCAAGCACGTCTGATTGAACACGACAGTTATCCTTTTTTCCGATTTTTCTGGATATCTTTTCCATTCGCCGAGAGATCTTTTTTATGTCAGCTAGCATAATGTTTAAATGGCGCCCAAAAGTTGTTGTTCGGCTATATTCTTCCCAAGCGCTTTCTTTCGGTGCATACAACATGCTAGCTGAAATAAAAAAAGACCGCTGGTCGAATGAAAAAGATATCCAGAAAAATGGGGAAAAAGAATAACTCTGTCGTGTTCAATATATATATATATATATATATATATATATATATATATATATATATATATATATATATATATATATATAGAGAGAGAGAGAGAGAGAGAGAGAGAGAGAGTAATTTATAAAATATATATGGCGATTTAGCTACACTGAATATTCCGCGTTTCATCCACTATAAGCCTGAAGAATCCTATAGTGGATG
The DNA here is from genome assembly GCF_053919585.1 of Euprymna scolopes. Lineage (NCBI taxonomy): Eukaryota > Metazoa > Mollusca > Cephalopoda > Sepiida > Sepiolidae > Euprymna > Euprymna scolopes. The sequence continues at coordinate 23,390,871 of NC_136488.1, forward strand.
AAACACGGAATATTCAGTGTAGCTTAATCGCCATATATATTTTATAAATTACTAACTAGCTCTACCTATGTATTGAGCACTTTTGAAGTAAATACTTAAAGGTTACGCATAAATTTACACTTTTGTATATTAATTTTATGTGAGTAAATGAAGTAGTTATATATATATATATATATATATATATATATATATATATAAGAAGTAGTTATATATATATAAGAAGTAGTTATATATATATATATATATATATTAAGTAATGTGATTTACAATTTAAAATTCAAAAATTAAAAAAAAATTTTTTAATTTAAAAATCAAATTTCAATCAAATTAAAAATCAGTTTCATAAGAAGGAACAACAACAAAATCAATTATCTGCACGATCGTTTCGGAAATCCGTGCTTTTTATTGGATTATTATGTGGTGGGTTGATTAGTAATTGATCGGTAGATTGGTTTAAGTTGGTAAAAAAAAAATAATAACACCAACTTAAACCAATCTACCGATCAATTACTAATCAACCCACCACATAATAATCCAACAATAGACCTAACGGAAAATAATCACAATAATCAAGAGGTAATATATATTGGTTCCACATCTGGCCTAATAAAACATAGAATTTCAACGCACAAACATTCTTTTAAAAATAACTCTCTATCAAACCAAACTACTCTATCCAACTATATTTGGCAACTAAAAAATAGCGATATTTCTTTCAACTTAAAATGGCAAATAATTGAGACTTGCAAATCATATAAACCAGGAGATAAATTTTGTGCACTATGTACAAAAGAAACCCTAAAAATTTTAAAATATGAAGATATAAAAAGTACAACCAAACTATTAAATTCAAAACACGAGCTTCTCACATGTAATCATAAACGTTGGTTTAAATTTAATAAATATAAACCACCTTAAATCATTAAAAATTACTCATTAGTAAAAATAGATTACAATTGTTTTTTTTTAATAAATTAAGTTAGACCAATTACCTCCCTTAGACCAGTAAAACAAATAATAAATAAAGTCAATAACACATGACAATTATCTCCCCTTAAAAACTTGTAAAACAAATATTCTCTCTATATATATAAACTGTAGCGTCTTTAAATCAAAAATACGCTAACGGAAACAATTTATTGCACGAGCGTCGCCCTTTTAAAATTCATCATTCAATAAAATAAAAAGCTATAGCAAACATCTAAATGACTACTTTAAACACAGTTCCTGATTTCAAAAAAAGAAAAACTAAAAGGTAACTATCTCTATATATTTTTAAATCAAATTTATTATGTAAATTCAAAAATACATATTTTTTTCTAGTCATTTCTATCTCTAACCCATATTAATTTTCTTATAAATTTTAAATCCAAACCTTTTATTTCAATTTTTTCAGATTCATCTGCCTTACTTTTAATGCTAGGTTTATTTATGGTGTCTTTTAAATTCAATAAAAATCCTCCTAAATTTGCTGATGAGGAGACCGTGCTTACCAAAAAAACTATATATAATTGTTCTACATAACTTCATGTATACTACAATAAAAAGCACGGATTTCCGAAACGATCGTACAGATAATTGATTTTGTTGTTGTTCCTTCTTATGAAACTGATTTTTAATTTGATTGAAATTTGATTTTTAAATTTAAAAAATGTTTTTTAAATTTTTTAATTTTAAATTGTAAATCACATTACTTAATATTGAATTAGCTCTAGGACATTTAACTATCGAGCTTATTATATATCTAAATTACAACGAGCACTTTCTATTTCCTGTATTTTAATTAAACTAGTAATTTCACTGTTACATTAAAATACACTTAGCTCTTTAGACTATTGTTCTAATCTCCTTTAAATTATATATATATATATATATATATATATATATATATATATATATAGATATATAGATATATAGATATATAGATATAGATATACTTTGTTGACATCGTGTTTGTATAGGTAATACGATTAAATAAACGGTTCATTTTGTAACGTGGCCGTTACGCTTGAACCGTGTTCGTTCCATTTCAAATCTCTCGATCTCACATGCTGTTCGGTATCGCCACAAACAAACAAACAAACAAACAAACAAACAAACAAACAAACAAACAAGGGAAAGAAATAAAAATCTGACTCGGCTTTTTTTTCTGTTTTAGCAAATAGCATTTATTGACGTTACTTTCCAAACAATGGCCTTTTTTTTTTACTGTTTATTTCGTTTGCCATAAGATTATTAAAACTCTGTCGTCTCGTCACCAGCTTTAAAGTCTCTCGCCACCGCCACAACGGGACCACACGTCCATCTCACCCGGTTTTTCGTTTCTCCTCCTCGCCCTGTGATGATTTTCTGTCCAGGCACACACAAGTAAAAAACAAAAAGCAAAAAAAATAAAAAATAAAAATAAATAAAAAATTTAAAAAACGCTCGATCGTTTCCTTTGCTCGAGCACATACTGTATTTTTTCTGTTTTTCTTGTGACGTAAGCTCGGCACACTTGCTAATTTGCATACGTTCTTTAACGACTGCTTCTTCTAATATTTTCTCGCACGTGCCCACACGCGCTCTATTACACTTTAATCCACAGGACTTGGAATAAACAAAGAAAATCACAAAGTAAAAAATGAGTCTTATTAATAGGATTCGAACCTGAATATCTGAAGTAGAGATCACAGACACGGGTTTCGTTTTGACAACTTTACTAACAGCTGAATCGTTAGAAAAAGCTGGATTTGTACATGTAATCCATTAATGTCTTCGATAAATCCTTGTTTTTACTACCATTATTATGGATTTTTCAGACTCTTATTCTCATGATGAGTTTTATTTTCACAACGTTTATGCCAAAACGCAATGATCCATCGCGTGCTGGATAAAGTTCTTGGTAAAATCCAGTTGTAAGTGATACTCTTCTGAAGGTTGAAGATTCAATCTTTTGAGCGGGTGTTATTCAGAATACAATTGAATGATGGAAAGAGAGCATATGGATTGAATAAGGGGTTCCTTTCAAATTTCCATGTAGATTCCCGAGTTCAACAAGATACACTCGAAGAAGGTCAAAGGTTACATCGGCTGAAATGTTGCGAAAATATCACTCAAAGTAAGAATAGTAGTCCGAATAATGCGAACTACTCCCTTAAAGACATCTATTTTTTTTATAGATTTTATTCATCTCAAACAAGTCATATTGTCACTTAAACGTAAGAGACTGCTGTAATATCGGCACGATTTATGGGAAAACCCTAACTGGAGAGTTGGACAGCACGATATTTGTTTAAATTACATTAAAATTGTTGCATCTTGATACGATCAGGAAAACAGGGAGAAGAAAAGAATTCCAAGACAAGCGGTCAGAGAAAAAAGATACTATCGAAGGAAAAAATATTTCGATATCTAGAGACCACTAGAGTAAAAACGTAAACTTTTACTGCTAGCCATGTGGATCAGGGGTATTTTTGTTGATTTTACATTAAAAGAATCCTTTTTGTCGATAGTAATGAACTTTGATGTCGAATAGAAAAATATATTGAAAAACTTTGATAACAAAAAGTTATGCTCTGGAAAAGACGACATGATTCCATTTCCATTTGATGAAAACCGGGTTTCTTTTTTGTTGTTGTTGCAGACCATCTACTAGTTGGTTAATTGTGTACAAATCACAAAAACGATAGGAGTCTCATATCGTGTGTGAAAGTGACAATGTTCAATGAGCGAGATCGGAGATGCGCCTCTGTACAGCACATGTTCTCTCCCAATCCAAGTTATGACAACAGGTCCATTGCCAGCACCCTCAAAATACATCACTAGATTGCCACGAATAACAGGGACGTGTCCAGGGTGACGAAAACAAAGTTTCCGGCCACGGTTATGGTCTTTGGCGGAGTTTCAAGTGAGAGCCACATCATGCCACCTCACATCTTCGAAGTCGGCTTGAAAGTCAACACCAAAGTGTACCTGGATGTGCTGAAGAGTGTGGTGATTGTCTGGTGCAATCAGGTGGCTGTTCACAGTAGAACTCGGCACCGGCCCACAAGTCCAAAGAGACTCAGGCTTGGCTTCAGGAGTGCTACGATTTCTCTCCCTGCCTCCCTCCTTTATCGACCTGAACCCGCTGGACTACATCATTTGGTCATACGCCGAGAACAGCACCAACATGACCTTCCACAACACCAAAGACAGCCTGATCGCCACCATCCGCCGAGTATTCACCGAACTGCCGCCATCGCTTGTGGAAAAGGCATGCTCCCAGTTCCGGACTCGTATGGAGGCGATGATTAAGGCTGAAGGCGGCTACATTGAATAGATGTCAGCTATACTACATAATCAAGTTACCTGAATTGATTTTTTCAGTAAAAGTTTTAAAATAAACTGTAGTGTTGTTTTCTTTAGGGCGACACTTTTATCGTTCCACTTTGTAAGTAACTAGATAAGATAACGTCAGTCTCTCCCTCGAAAGTAAATTCGCTCCAAATAAAAACATTTATAAAAACTCTCAGCGAACGTTTCCTTGCGTCCTCTTTTTTCATGAAAAAGACCTTATTTCCGTAGCAACTACTAGACGAGACCACGAGGATGAAAAGACATGACGACGTCACACAAATACATATAAACACCCGAACCTTGATTTTTGTTATTGGAAATGTTACAAGAATTCTAATTCTTAATAGAATAAAATAAAACAAAGCAGTTCCTCTTTCGAATTATGGAATCATTTCCGTTGTTTAGAAACAAGGCGGATAAAATTATTTTCCCCCAAAAAATACCTTTGCATCACTTATATGTCCTTAGGGATTTGAACAGTGAAGGATGTGATTTCTCTGCTAATCAGTGGGTCGGAGGTATTTACGTTGAGAAGGTACGTGTAATAAGTTCATCGGAGCCCATTCCATGAAAGTACTTATAAAACAATCACAACGATGCCATACTACGACAATGTGACAGAGACTTTAGATTGGTAGACAGTACGGGGCATATTAGAGAATTTTTGCACCTGATCCATGAGTGAGAATCTAGTTGTTGGGTCACCAGTTCAGATTTGGCAACAGTACTCCATGCGTGGGCGAATGATGGCATTATAAAGATATGATTGCATGTGACCGTCTACTACAGATTCGAATACACTTTATGAGAATTATTTTGATATAAAATATCTGATTTTAGTTGATTTATTTGTTCACTTATGTGAGACGTTTTCAATAGGAAAAATTAAAGTCGTTATTTGTTTAGATCTGCTAGTCTTTTACGCACTTTCCACTTCTTTTCATGAGTGACCATCGATCGCGTCGTCTATTTAACTAACACAATTGAAACTATTTTCATGAAGAAAGGCACAAGGAGACGTTCGCTGAGTTTTCTTCAAGGTTTTATTTGGAAATAATAGTGGACTTAGTAGAGAGAGAGAGCTAATGTTATCTCATCTAGCCATCTTAGCTTTCTAACTCAACGAAATGAGTGACGCGCACGGACAAATATCAAATATTCGCCTTAGATTACAAGTTTCCTACATTATTGACGGTTTCTTGTTCACACAGCTTCCAGGGGTGATTGAGCTGACAATCTTTTCCTCTAAATTCGACACCGTGTTTATTATTATTATTATTATTATTATTATTATTATTATTATTATTATTATTAACAGCCTGTAAGGTCATAACAACTTACATATACATTTTTTGTTTATATTGTTCTATGCATTATTCATATTATTTAGATTCTTCGGACTACTGTTCTCATTTTGAGTGTTATTTTCACGTTTTACGGGCGTAGCATGTTCTCAGATAGAAGCCCTAATTAATTTATAATTGTATTTTTCGGTCACCCACATTGAGAATTGGAACTTCAACTTTCAGGAGAATATCAGTTTTACAATTCATTTTTCCAAGTACCCTAACCACTGCGTCACGGGTGCTTGAAGGTTAGTGTGGGCGACCGAAAATGCAACTGCGAATTATTTAGGATCTCTATCCAGTCATGGCTGACAGAATAAGAGCATGCTACCTCGTGACCTATATGATGTGTTTCGTTCGAAATTGTCCAAATTCCTGAGTTCGACAGAAACACTCTCGTTCGAGAAGATACACCTGAAGAAGCTCGGAGATTACACTCAAGATGAGAACAATAGTCCGAAGATTTCAAATAATCTTTCGTTATCTCAAAAATTCAGAAATGTTCTGTGCGTGTTCTCCTTATGTTTATTTTCATTTAAAAAGTATTTGTAATATATTTTGAGTGCAACTGTAGCTTCGTTTTATCATGTTTTTGTATCATGCTTTTGTATATAATTAAATTCTCTCTAAACCATTCCAGACATACAAATTCCAAGTTGAAGATAAGATTACTCATTGTTTTTGTGTCTGCTTTACAAATTAACATAATATAAAAACAACGGGCGGATTCATTCTAACATGAAGATTGCGAAAGGGCACGAAGCGGGCGTGAGATTGAAAAACATATTATACAACTTGTTCCAGAAGTGTTAGAAACATTTTGAGATTTATCAGCGTCATGCAACTGTTGGGATAACTGTAGCTTGTAAGGTGTCACGTGCAGTTGTCTTTTAAAAAACATGCCAAACGGTTGTTGTGGGAAGCTGAAATTCCCTACTTGCTCTTCTGATCGATTAAAGAGGATTCCGCTCGGAGACATTTCCGACTCAACCGTAACACCTGTAGTTGATGGGCGTCCCATTCTCGTAACTGGACACAAACACACACCTTTCATGAATTTACTGTAATCTCAATATTAACTCCTAATCTAATGTCTCTTTTCGGACTCCTGTGCAAAATTCACGTTGAATAAGTGTGCATAATCCTGTATTTCCAAATTCAACGACGCGAAACGTCTTTTATAGTTGCGACGTCCATTACTGGATCTTCAGTGAAAATAGAATTAAAAAACATATTTGTTCGAATCTTCACCGTTCGTTCTATATCTCTCATCTGTCAAAACCATCTGTGCTTTCCCTTTCGTCTTTTTCACAACCATCACTGTCCTCATATGCAAATTAATGCCATATGTATATTAATAAGTCGTCTATAGACGAAAGTTTTTCTTTTCTCTTTCCTTACTAGATTCCGTCGCCCAATAGGATAGACAAAGACGCCGTCTCTTGTATAAGTCACGTTTTGCATTACTTCACACTACAGATCTGCACCCCTACAAAAGTTATTAGGATTAACATAAACTTTGAATGAGAATGAGATCAGTATCAATTTAAAGCCCAGGTCAGCTGATATAAGGATATATTTTAAATATGCCCAAAACTTCTGGAATACCCTGTATTTATGAAGTACAAATATTGATAAAATAGAAATAAATAGAAATCTATGAATATAAACCTAGATATATTTACATATTTGCATGTACCTGATTAACTCTTAAACTAATCAAGCGATATTTTGACTTTTAGAAAGCAGCTATTAGTAAGTAGTAGGGCTAGAACAACAGTATATTCTTTTCATTGTTTTGACTCTCGAGTGTGTATCCGCTGATATCTTATATGCTTTTATATAGAGTGATGTGGTTCTGAGTTGATTAACTGTGTTTAACTGTGTCGAATATATACTCGAGAGTAAAAACAATGATAAGAATATTCTGTTGATTTCGGGTGACACCGGTTTAATCTTCAGCTTGGTACGTTCAGGCGATTTTCGCGACCAAGAATGCGTTTTTTATATTTGTATTTACACAACTTTAATTAATCTTTGGACTGATATCTTTATTTAAAAAATAAAATAAAATAATAAATAAATAAATAAATTATTATTATTATTATTATTAATAATAATAATAATAATAATAATAATAATAATAATATCTACAAGTTCTACACCCCCATCACGCATCCCCTTCCATTGTCTCATCACCCACACCCCCACACCCAAAAGTGTGATACCGAAGAGCCGAGAAGAGTCAAGGAGGATTGAAAGACCGAGGAGAGAACGCTGACCAGACCTCCGATGGACAAGCGCGAAGAGAACTGGGACCTTGGAGAGGCTTAGTGCCACTCAAATTCCAGCATAGACCTATGGCCGCTGTCAGCGAGAAATCAATAGTGAGAGGCTGTTGCGATGATGCAAATTTATTCGCAAATGCTATCGAAGGAGGCGGAGCGAGCTGGAGGTCTGGGGAGACTTGTTGTCACTCAGCTTCCAGAGAACACCACAGGTTTCCAATCACATCTTTGATGAATTGTATGAAAGCTCCATGTGAGCCAATAATAATAACGAGTTATATTATTTATTCATGACCAAAATTGATTTTTTTTTTATGGAGAGTGCGTTTATTTACAATTTTTTAAATGAAACTATTTAAACCAAAATTTAGATCGATATTTTTACCAAATGAAGACTTACAATTCAAAAGTTGATTTTTCGGATATTCGTGTCTGTTTTGAAGGAATATCACATTTAAAATCGTCTCCGGCAAGTAGTTGTTTACAAGTAAAAAAAAAAAAAAAAAGTCAATCCGGTTTAGAGATATCGTCCGGGACAGAAAATTCTTTTAGATAAGGGGACATTTTTCTTTTTCGCTTTTTTTTTTTTTTCTTTTTGATGGAAGAGGATTCAAATCTGTCCCTTTTTCCATATATATATATATATATATATAAATATATATATATATATATATATATAAATATATATATATATATATATAAATATATATATATATATATATTTTTATATATATATATATATATATATATACAAAACGTTGAAATTATTGAGTGGGTTTCCGTGACACAGAGTGTCACGAAAATCCACTCGATATATGTAAAAAACGCACTCTCGATTGCAAAAATTCGCTCGAACGTATCAAAATGAAAGTTAAACCGGTGTCACCCGAAATCTGTCATTTTCTAAATGAAGCTAGCCAGGGTCCTTATTCTTTGCTTGGCCCTTTTTTTAGAATGCTAACATGTCATTTATCATGTTTCAGCAGCAACAACAACAACTAAAGAAGCGGTTTTGCCAGAGTTTACCTTATTATGCCTTGTTTATCATAACTCAAAATAACATTTCTCATTTCTGGCGCAAAACCGTATTACAAATAATCTTTATATCTATAAAAGTGAAATTGTCTGTGTGTGTGTGTGTGTGTGTGTGTGTGTGTGTGTGTGTGTGTGTATACATTCCCTACCTAACTACTCTGTCAAGTTTCAGTCTACATACTCGACATTTGATATAAGAGGTATTGAGATTTGGTAAAATTTTTTTAATCGGTAATCGGCCAGAAATTTGGCTGTCAAGGGGTCAAAGTTCAACAATTTGATCTTTGAAACCCCTACAAAACTCCTCCGCCAATTTTGGGTCTAAACACTTGAAATTTTAGATGTAAATTACTTGGACATGAATCTAACTTTTTAATTTGATTTGAGCCCAACACAATAAATGTTAAGGGATCAAAATTGGGGTCAAAGTTAAAAAAATTGACCCCTGTGGTCTCTTCCAAATTACTTAGATAATTTTTGGTCTAAACATTTGAAATTTTACATAAAGCGTATTCGTACATAGGGCAAACTTTTTAATCGGTTTTTAGCCGAAAATTTGGCTGCCAACACAATAAATGTTAAGGGATCAAAATTGGGGTCAAAGTTCAAAAGATTTTACCTTTGCGGTCTCTAGCAAACTATTCAGCCAATTTTGGGTCTAAACATGTGAAATTTTACATAAAGGGTATTCGAACATGCAGCAAGCTTTTTAATCAGTTTTGGGGCGAAATTTTGCTGTCAAAAGATCAAAGTTGATAGAGTTGACCTTTGCAGACTCTACCAAACTCCTCCGTCAATTTTGGGTCTAAACACTTGAAATTTAAGACGTAGGTTATCTGGACATGAGTCAAACTTTTTAATATATATATATATACATATACACATAAAGTTATAAACAATACATAGGGCCCGATCAAAGCCGGGCTGAACTGCTAGTATAAATATAATATTGAAATTCCCTTAATTTAGAGCTTGGTTTACTGTAGAGTATACATTTTGTCCTCGTTAGGGCGGTGAAATATGGTTATCATCGATCTCAGTTCGAGTATTTATTTTTTTACTCCAAGAAGTGAACTGTTAGAAAAGGCACAATACTTGCCTACATTTGTCTCAATTTCTTTCCGTTTCTTTTTTACTTCATTTTTTTTACAGGAAGTTAACCTTACGTTTAAAACCTACGATATTTCTGTTAATAATAAATAAGAACTCTGCATTAATTAAAAGATAATATTCATGCGTATTTTACGACCGGGCAACGCTGGGAGCCTGCTAGTATTGCATAAAGTTGATTTATTTAAGTTATTTTTAAATTTATTTATTTTATTTTAAATTTAAATTACGCTTCATTTATTCTTAATTATTATTATTATTATTATTATTATTATTATTATTATTATTATTATTATTATTATTATTATTATTATTATTATTATTATTATTATTATAACCAACATCAGCTGGGTTTAAAGACGGAAGTAAGTTTTAATTTAACCTACGAGTTATTTCCCTTTAAGCTATAAAATTTTATTTCCATGTTTTAATACAACGGTATACAAAACATAATTGTTTTCTCATTAATCCATGGATTTTCAATGAATGGCTCATCACAGAGGAAATATTTTAGCAAATTAATTATAGGTAATTATAAATTTTGCTTATTAGCCTATAAATTGAAAAGCAAATCTAATTGATTGCATGAAATGATATTCCATAGTTGAATGAATAAAATAAAGGAAAAATTGTAAAATCTTTATATATATATATATATATATATATATATATATATATATATATATATATATATATATATATATATATATATATATATGATCAAACAGTTAATAAAACATGTTAAAAAACACTTTGAAAAAGAGTTATAAAAATATTTAATCTGAAAAGGAAACACTTGATAAATCCATGGAATAATTCACAAACATGTACAAGGGAAAAGGAGGGAAAATTCCAATAATATTAATAAAAGAAAAATAAGATACGCTTTTCACACTGCTGCGAGACATTAATATAAATAAGAAAGATTAGGAAAGAAGATGAGGAATATATATATATATATACAATATTCTTTTTATTTATTTATACAAATATTATTTACTACATATGTGCATACATATTTGTGGTGGAATTTCTGATATATATATACATATACATATACATATAGTATAATTTTAATCTGTTAATACATACATTATTGGCTACATATGTGTGTACATGTTTTGTTGCAATTCCATATATATTGCATGATTTTAATTTATTTATATAAGCATTATAGGCTACATATGTGCATACATTTTCTGTTGCGATTTAATCAAATATTCAACATCACCGGGCAAATCTTATTATGAAAACAGATGTTAATAGTACAAACGTTTTTCATACAAAATCTTTCTGTTATTTGAAAATGGGAAATAAATCAAAGAAAATAAAGAAGGCGTTTCGTAGTAAGATCTGACCTGATGACATTTTATTTCTTAAGAAATCGCAGCAGAAACATGTATGCACATATGTAGTCAATAATGATAATGTGTGTATAAATAAATATTATACTATATATATACTATATTATACTATATTATTATACTATAATAACGTTCTGCTTGTCATTGAACACTTTGATAAACACCGGATTTTCATTGAATTTACATCTGGGAAACCGAATACGGCAAAATCACATTGATAGACCGGTTCTGGTTAGATAAACGAAATTATGCATCCTTAAACATGGTCAGTACTAAATGCGTGATCATCTGGGAATACCAGGTTCTGTGTGTGCTCCAGGTGTATCTCGGCATTGTTTCCTGTTGTAGACTTCCCCTTTCCATTGGAATTAAACAGTGTTGACTCAGGGGGGGGGGGGGAAATTACACAAATTCTACTTCAAAATTCAGCGCGTGTGATTCATTATTCCTCCATGATGGTTAGATGGTTCTCGTCCTTCCGACAGGCGAACATCCAAACTATCTCAATTCAATCGTTATATATATATATATATATATATATATATATATATATATATATATATATATATATATATATATATATATATATATATTGTGTGTGTGTGTGTGTGTGTGTGTGAGTGGAGCTCCAAAAATAATGCCTTCTATTTTTCATTTCAGCCGAATAGATCAGAGGTGATTACAAATTGCATTGTGATGACGACTGAACTTACGCATTCCTGCACTGAAAGTTTTATACCTCTGTGCGAGACTCTAAGAAAGCAACCTCTGTCATAGACGTG
>NC_136488.1:23408115-23415615 GCF_053919585.1 Euprymna scolopes
TATATAATTTAGTATCGATTATATCCCCAATATAATCGTTTTATTTTCCCAAACCTTTTTTGTTTGTTTAAACAGTTTTCTAATATAATTTAAAGACTCAGAAATTTGTTTAATAATAATATCTTTAATTTTACTAAAAAGAAGTCCTCGCATGAAATAGCTGATTCTCTATTATTTCTATTAACATAAGTTCTTTCTCCAATACCGTAGCGAGGCAAAGCTGGATATAATCGACCTACATTTTCGGAATCTTGTAGGCTAATTTTGTTAACTTTAATATTCAAACCATATGGGTAAATTACCCGCATTTTTAAAAAATTATTTCGTCTTCCTTATCTTGACGCATCTTTAGTATATTATTATCTACATTTCCTAAATTATTATATACATTATTGTAATTTTTTCAATAATTTATACGGAAAAAGACGACTGACTACAGGCTTCTTTAAAGTATTTAATAACGTGAATACATCACCTAGTACTAGTTCTATGCAAATTCATACGTTTATTCAGAAGCATTACAGTTTCCCCTACGTATTGTAGATTACAATTTTTACAGGACAACAGGTGGACTAAATTTTGTGACCTACATGACAAATCTTCTTTAGAATGATTAATAACTGGATAAATTTTTTTAGTCACATTTGACTTATATTGTTTAAATGTTATAAGAATATTACAAGTTTTACACAATGAAGCTCCACAAGGAGCAACATTAAAATTTTCTGCCGAACAAGTCCCATTTGCAAGTTCGAAAGAAGGAGTTCCTACTTCTATATTACTAATGTCAACGGCTTGCCCCTGTCGAGATATATCCGACCTCCTTGTGTGGTAAGCCCTAGGGAAACTCACTAGTTCTGAGGACTGCATAGATCTAGCTTGCAATCTAGTTTTAGTGTTATTTAAAGTTATTTATTTAAAGTTATTTTATATAATTATTTTTGTGTTTTATCAGTGAAAAAAGCTTAAGTACCTTTGATACCAGAAAAGTATTTCAATAAGAGGAAGGAAACCTAGCCATAAATATTCAAATACACAATATATAATCTTGGAAATTTTTAACCTTTAAAACTATACAAAAACCTTATTTAGATTTTATATTTTTCTATCATTCATGAGAAACCTATTTATTCAGTATTTATTCAGTAAGTCATTTAATAACCTGCAATCACTGCATCAACTTGGTCTAACCTACATATATATATATATATATATATATATATATATATATATATATATATATATATATATATATATATATATATATATATATATATAGGTTAGTTTTTCGCTGCACTTACATTGATTTTAAAAGCTTACATTTTTATTTAAAAGATTACTAAAACGAATGTTTTAATATACTCAGTCATGAATTATCGAGCGACTAAATAAATGCCAATTATTTCGCATATTTAAAAAATGAAACTTCATTAATTTATTAATTATTTTTTGTATTGTTTTATTAGATTATTAGTTTCATTTAACTATCGTGCTCAGTTCTATTTATGCATATCTTTTAAATTGCGCATAATTCCGTAGCATTTAGAACGAACAGTTCTACCACACGTATATATATATATATATATATATATATATATATATATATATATATATATATGTATATATATATATATATATATATATATATATACATGTATGAAGTTGAGTATTTCTCGCTCTGACATTTATATGAAAATCTATTTTTATGTTAAAATTGCAGACGAACATTTTAATATACTCCCTCATGGATATGAGAGCGATTAATAAGACTTTATATTTGTTCACTGACTGATAATTTGGCCAGCTAGACGCATATTTTATAAATGACAAATAAATAAATAAACAAATTAATTTAAAACGAGAAACATGAACGAATATAACAGCGAGAAATAAAATAAATAAATAGAGTTTATCAATAAAATAAATATTTAATGAAGTCGACACCAGAAAAGAAAAAAAAAACGGCGATAAATGCCAAAGATAAGGCAGTAACAGAGATGAGGGTATAATATTACTTCAAATCAAAGCGAAAACTTAGGCCAATAAACAACCGCCAAGTGAAAATAATACCAATACCTATCCGATGCGACAGTTTGACGATACGGGATCGTACTTCCCACTCTCCCTTCATCCCTATTCCCTTTATTCACGACACCTTCCTCCAAAACCTCTACTGCTTAGATTCATAAAGATTAAACCCCAATTTATTTCAAAGCGTAAACCACACATGAATATATTTTATAAAAAACGAATGTAATCTTGACTCTCATTTCAATATCGCTCATTTTTTAGTCTGACGAAGTGGTCTCTTTGAATTGGAATTTTACTGAAACGTGTGCACATTATCAAGGCCTGATATCTGGGTAGCCTCCGTCATGACTATCGTGTCGCTTCCAAATGAGAGAAGGTTTACACTATTACTTACTTCTTCCCCCTTGGTGTGTAAACGGGTTGAGGGGACCTTTTTATGCCGAATGCCGGCCTGTGTGTGTGTGCGCGCGCGTGTGTGCGTGTATATGTAAGGAAGTGTTAGAATGCAAGGAATGGAAAGTTATCCGTGCTGAGGAGAAAGATAAAAACAAATGTATTATATAAATTTGTCTTTATATTTATTTATTTAATTATTTTTTATCAATAATAAACCTTATTTGAAAAGTCTAACTTCTACACAGTGATCTGCTGTGTGTGATAGTATTCCATGATATATTTCGAGGAAAGTCTTCTTTGTCAAATGGCGGGGATTTCAAATCTACTGGAAACAAAAATAATTATATATATATATATATATATATATATATATATACATATATATATATATATATATATATATATATATATATATATATATATATATATCACTACGATATCCTTCTACCAATTCCCTAAATACTACGTAACTACCCCCGACAAATCCGACAAGCTACTAAGTCTCATCCCTTTACAGTAGAGATCCCTAGGTGCAAGAAAGCCTTTTACTCCAATAGTTTCTTCCCCAGAACTGAGGGTCTTTGGAACTCCCTTCCGGGATTCTGCTTTCCCAACTGCACTGATATGCAGAAGTTCAAGTGTAATGTTAACAAACATCTTTCTACTCATCTCCCTTCATAATGACCCTGCTAATTAAGTCCCTGATAGTAGCCCCCTGCTTCAAAGTGGCACTGTGCCTTGTTTGGGGTGAAAATTGAATAATAAAAAAAAATACACTCGCACGATGCTGCAAGCAAACTGCAAACCACACACACACACACACACACACACACACACACACACACACACACACACACACACACACACACACACACACACACATATATATAAGAGAAAGAAAGAAAAATACACTCGCACGATGCTGCAAACAAACTGCAAACCACACACACACACACACACACACACACACACACGTACACACACACATAAGAGAAAGAAAATTATAATAAGCTTATAATAATTATTATCTTATAATAAGCTCTACTCTCTATTGCGTATTGAGCTTTTTTAATTCAGTTGAGATTAAATTTTCTATATACACTGTTATTTATATTAGTTTACGTTTACCATTGTGTATATCAGGTAAACACTACATCCCTTTGATTTCATAAATATATATATATATATATATATATATATATATATATATATATGTATATATATATATATATATATATATATATATGTATTAGAGGTATGACAAGGCCACATGGGAGACAATCAAAGCAGCAAAACTAAAGCTGGTCTACAGGACGCTATATGTTCAAATATAAGCAAATTTGGGCATACTTTATTGGCTTGAAAATATAGTTTCTTTTTTACCAATTGTCATAAAATTTTAACCATCATATAGTATTATAATTTTCAAAAAGCCTGCAAATTCTCATATAGTTTCGTTCCATAGAACCAAAGATAATAGCATTTCAATATTCAATTTAGCTACCAGTATAGCTATATCTATAACCTTTTTTTTTTTTTTGGCAATTTTATAAGTTCCAAATCTCAGCAACTATTGACCAGAATTTAACAAATGAAGGCTCGTTGGAAAGATAATGACCTAAATTGTGTAGTGGGGCTTGTGACATTTGCCCTTAAAGTCGCATATTAAGGGTTCATCTATTATCCAGAACCTATTTATGGCACTTTTTTCCAATCATAAAATATCTCAATCATAGTAATTTTTCCCCTAGTTTTGCATATGAATTATAAAATATTTGATATTTCCACCAAACCTCTGGCCTTAATGGAGGGGAGACTAAAATTTGCTGCTATGGTTTCAAATGATCTGAAATAACAGCAAGGGGAGACTTGATTCCAAATATTTATCATGTTATATCTCCCTTCTTTGATTTTCATACATAAAGTAAATTTCACAGTGCACAAGGATTATTTGATACTGGAGATATTCATAATCGTACCCTATTTCCAAAAGAGGGGAGATATAACATATGAGAAATATTTGGAATCAAGTCTCTTCTTGCTGTTATTCCAGATCATTTAAAATCATAGCAGCAGGTTTTAGTCTCCCCTCCATCCATAACATTGTTTTTCAGGATATATATATATATATATATATATATATATATATATATATATATATATATATATATATATATATATATACACACACTAGAAAAATGCCCGTTCTAAAACGGATAAAATTAATCGCTCAAACAGCCTGTGTCTGCTCTATGATTACTTTTATGGCGGGGGCTCGACTGAACTTCAATCTATGGTCTTCTCCCCGTAAAACATTCGCAACAACTACCTGTCTTACAACAACCCTTAAAAATTTCTCTCATCTTCTATCTGTGCCTAAACCTAATTGAAAATTCAATGAACAGAGATTTTTTTCATAGAACTGTCTGCCTGTGGAACACAATACCGTGTGGCTGCTTCTCAGTTAACTATAGCATGGTCATTGTCAAATTTAATGTAAACAAGTTCCTGTTGAGCCGTCCTCTTAAATAATTAAGCCCGGCCTAAGTTCCACCATTACTGATCATGTTGTCTCACTATATATCTAACACGTATCAACCCTTATCCGAGAATGGGTTCCGGGATTTAATAAGCGGTAAATCCCCAAGGGGGAAAAAGAAGTTTTATACGACGTTTCTGAATTTTTTAGACGATGACTGTTTATTCGTATTGTTTGGATTCATCGGACTACTGTTCTCATCTTGAGTTTTACAGGGTTTCAGTCGATGTAACCTCCGACCTTCTTTCGGGTTTATCTTGTTGAACTCGGTAATGTTTCTGTCGAATTCGGGAATTTGGCTGACGGAACAAGAACATGATACCTCCGTGAAGTAAATAAAGAGTTCCGTTCGAAATTCCGTCTGAATTCCCGGGTTCGAGAGAAACATTTTCGAGTTCGACAAGATACATCTGAAGAATGTCGGAGATTACATCGACCGAATAGTTGTGAAACTCACACTCAAGATGAGAACAGTAGTCCAAATTCCCCAATAAATTCAGACATAATAAGAAAATAATCTAACAATTCCTATGGAAATCTTTTTCACTAAACACCAACAACACTTCTGGCAACATGTTTCGCGAAAATATGTTTGCATTTTTCATCATTATAAAAAGTATTACATCTATTCCAATGTTTCTGATTCTTTCCAGAACATCTTCTAAGTAGGTGTAGCAACCAAATTCCCTATTTATAAGATATCTATTAACATACCATCCTTAGTATCGAGTCACTTGTTTATACAAGTTAGAAAAGCCTTTCATCCAAGGTATGAAAATTGTTAAACAAAATGTTTTTACTACCGGCTTTTAAAATAAAGGTACAAGATTCAATTTGAAATTTATTTATCTTCAAAGTGTACTTTTATACATTTTACAAAGTAAGGTATAAAAATTTAATACCTTAATTTGTAAAATGTATAAAAGTGCACTTTGAAGATAAATAAATTTCAAATTGAATCTTGTACCTTTATTTTAAAAGCCGGTAGTAAAAACATTTTGTTTAACAATTTTCATGCCTTGGATGAAATGCTTTTCTAACTTGTATCGTATCTTTTTAAGATTATATTTTATTTAATTTATTAATTTGGATTTAAAAAATGATGAATGTGGTTTTGTATGTATTTATAAAAACTCTCCTACTCTCTATTTCAGATTGTATTTCTCCTCACACCACAGCTCATTTTTGCAACCCCCTCTTTGTATTATTAGAGGTCTGAATATTCTCTCAGTTTCAGTTTGTAATTCTCCTCACACTACAACTCATTTTTTGCAACTCCCTCTTTGTCATACATGTCTGAATAATGAGAAAATCTGAATTTTTTTAACAAAAACTTTAAAATACCTTTTTAGATTATTTATTTTTAAACTTCTTTCAGAATAGAAAATCTTTACAATTTAATAAGGAACACATTTCATATAGGTTTCATTAAAAATATTCAGTAGATAACTAGAAAAATAGAGATGAAAATTTCAAAAGGAGGGTATAACTGGCTACGCTCAATAGTAGTCCTCGCTAGCGAGAGACTTTGTTATTGTTATTCTATTATTATTATTATTATTATTATTATTATTATTATTATTATTTAAAACATTTTGTGTCCTGCGCTTTCACGCGAGGACTGATCAGGTGCAGGCTCTTATCGCATTAAGACATTCCATTGTTCTAGGATTTCTATTCTGCAATTCTGTTGCTTGATAATTGTACGTTTTGAGGAATTACATTCAGTTTAAAGAAACACAGTCGATGCCCGCCATGTTTCACCTCACAGACAAATACAGTTGGGACCTCGACCTTTCAATTTATATAGTTTTTATAATTTAATCAATATATTTTCATACAGATGTGTATAAATAAGACAAATTGATAAAGTTTATTTACTCACGCAGTATTCATTCGATTGTAACAAAATAAACAGTGTATTTTGTAGAACTAATAGAATCCTACGTCAATACAGGATGGAGCGATAAAATTGCCACCATAGAAAAGACGGCATGATTCAATTTCCGTTTGCTAAAGACCGGTTTTCTTTTTCTTTTTTTTTTTTCTTTTTCTTTTTCTTTTTTTTTTTTTTTTGCAGATTATCTATTAGTTGGCCAGTTGTGTACAAATCCCAAGAGCGACAGGAGCCTTCTATCATGTCTAAAAGTTACACAATGTTCAACGAGCGAGATCGGAGATGCGCCGCTGTACAACTCATGCTCTCTACCGACTCAAGTTATGGCAATAGGATCATTGGCAGCCCCTTCAAAATGCATCATTAGATCGCCACGAATAACATGGACGTGCTCAGGGTGATGAAAACAAAGTTTCCGGCCACGGTTATGGCGTTTCGTGTGATTTCAAGTGAGGGCCACATCATGCCAGCTTACATCTTCGAAGTAGGATTGAAAGTCAACACCAAAATATACCTGGATGCGCTGAAGAGTGTGGTGATTCTCTGGTGCAAGCAGGTGGCTGCTGGCAGACCCTGGGTGTGGAAGCAGGACCCCGGCTCACACGTCCAAAGAGACCCAGGCTTGGTTTCAGAAAGA
>NC_136488.1:23420615-23425615 GCF_053919585.1 Euprymna scolopes
TATTTATCTATTTATCTGTTTTCGAAAGAGTGTCACGTGCAAGTAGAGAAGGAAAAAAAACAGAGTTATGCAAAATTTGTGTCGAGAATTGTCTAAAGTTCCGAATTCTTTTTTTTTTTTGCTTTCACTTTAATAAGAACGTGAATTTATGAGGTGAATTTATTCGACAGAATATGATTCAACTCAAAAAAATAAATAAAAGCTAACGTAAATTAAGATTAAAGTTAAGGTGTTATCGTGGACCCTCACCTCTTTTAAAAACCTTGTTAAATTTTGTGATATATTTACATTCTATGGAGGTCAGGCGCGAAATAACACCCAATAATTTTATCATACCATATTTCTTGAAATTGAAACATAATTATCAAAGTATACTAACACAAATAGATATGAAAAGTCTTTGTTGAATTTTGTGCCATATTTCCACGGAGTACAGGCGCGAACGCAGACCCCACAATTTTATTATACCATCCCTATTTAAGTTGAAACATAATTATCAAAGTATTATTATGTACATCTATATAAAAAACACTTGTAAACTTTTTCTTTTTCATTTTTTATTTCCATACTTTGGGGGCCAGGCGCGAACGCAGACCCCACAATTATTATGAAGCACCGTTCTGCCAGATCAAACATACCCATTCCTGATCCTCGATACATCTTCTATCATTATATATAATCAGTTTTTTTTTAAATAGTCAACCATATAGGAGCCTATTCGTGACCACACACACACGCACATTTATATTACAAAAATATTATATATATATATAAATATATATATATATATATATATATATATATATATATATATATATATATATATATATATATAGAGAGAGAGAGAGAGAGAGAGAGAGAGAGAGAGAAATATTACATAGTCGCTACACTGACCGTACTAATATTTCGGACAATTGGTTGCCAAGAACCAAAAGTCCTCATCATATATATAACCTTTAAATCACTATATATATATATATATATATATATATATATATATATATATATATATATATATATATATATATATATTCAGGCAAACATTATTAAAAACAACAGAGATACCTTGCTTAATGATTCTTTTTTTCATTTTTTCGATCTTTCGTAAGATTTTTTTAACTTCAAGATGCAAGGTATTTACAAGTTTTCCATGGTTCACACGAGCGCTTTCGATTCTTTCTTGAATCATCATTAGGTGGGGATAAAATATTAAAAATAGGAGTGAAATATATAGTTACGAATGATAAAAAGAGTCAATGAAAAGTCGATTAAAATATACATTTACGAGTGATTATCTCCACCTGATGATGATTCAAGAAAGAATCGAAAGCGCTCGCGTGAACCATGGAACATTTGCAAATACCTTCCATCTTGAAGTTAAAAAAAATCTTAAGAAAGATCGAAAAAATGAAAAAAATAATCATTAAGCAAGGTATCTCTGTTGTTTTTAATAATGTTTGCCTGAATGAAGGAATGCTGCCTAAATACAATAATATATATATATATATATATATATATATATATATATATATATATATATATATATATATATATATATATATATAATTACGAATAAAAGGAATGTTGTCGGTTATACTTTTGTCACGGACATTTTAACTACACTTTATTTTATAGGTAATTTTTGTACAGTTTTATTTTTACGTTATGCTTATCCGACAGCGGGTACATCTAAACTAAACCAGCAACGTTTGTAAACAGATATGCTCATAATTCCGGGTACATAATTATACACAACTCACGATTTTCGAGGTGCATTGATTTTTGGTTCAATATTACAACTCCAATGCGAATGATTCAATAGACTTATAATTTGATACTAATCGGTTTACTCGCTAGTTTCATTTCTTGCCTTTTCGTTTTATTTTTTATTTGTCGCGTGCGTCTTTTGCGATTTGTTATTATTACCTGGGCGGACCTTTTCGCGCTTTCGTTCATTCACATCTTAGTTGGCATAAAAAGGTAATTTCTTCGTTCTCCTTTCAAATTCGGATATATATGGAAGCTATTCTGTGAGATCTTTTTTTTTTCGTTTCTTTTCTCTTTTTTATTTTTATTTATTTATTTTTTTTTTTTTTGTTACATAAAAGATAAACCCAATACTTTTCTGCACAACTTTTACTTATTTATTTCTCGGTATGTTTATTATTGTTTTAATTTGAAATGACTTATTTAATTGTTTTTATTAGAAATGTTTTTCTTGTTTTCTCTTTTTTCTACTTCTTCATATAAAAGAGTAACAAACGTTTCTCTGTCATAACTTTTTTAAAAAAATTATTTCTTGTTTTCTATTGTTTAAAATTTCAATCATTTATTTAATTTTTTAAAATCATATTCGAATTTTCTTTTTTCATTATTATTTCTTCTCTATTTTTAAAAACTAAGACCACTGTATTTATCTTGATACTGGGAAAAGACCAAGCGTTGCGGGGGATAAAACGAGGAACCCTATTTCGTTTTACGCCCAGCCCATAACTGCGTATTACTTTTATAAGTAAGAAGAAAAAAAAGGTCAAATTCTCCTGATGAAGGCTTTTGTGTGAGTTGAAAATATAATTTTAAATAAATAAATAAATATATTTATATAAAAATGCACTTGTCTGGTCTTTTAACGCTAATATTTTAATTTAAAAAAAATATTTTATTTATTTGTTTATTTATTTATTTTTACATTTTATAATATTTAAATTTGTGGATGGGACTGAAGAGTGTGGCCAGCATCAATTAGGTAGAAGTGGCGATGATAATTAAAATGACATTAATTTAAATATACTATAGTTAATTTATAGTCGTTAACCACCTGGAGGTGTACACAGCGTTTTTCGTGAATCAATGACAGCGCCTGTGAATTCCTGCTCCATGCCCCGAACATCTTATTAATATTTCTATTCTCATTTTTAAGTTATAGAATCAAATAAAGTAAAACGTCGAATGTATTATCTGGATGACTGTTGTTATTATGATTATTATTGTCACAAAGTTTCGGTTGCCATAACCCTCGACCTTCTTTGGGGGTATATTTTGGAACTGGGGAATCTTTATATAAAACTTGGAAATGTATAGAGAATTTTAAAATGAACTCTTTATTTAATCCACGGGATTAGATTGCTCTCGTTGCGTCAACTATGATCTGATAAAAATGTTAAGTAATTTCTATTTTATGCTGAGTTAGTTAGCCTGTAGTGAAGATCGAACCTGCAACCTCCAGAAGACTGGATTGTTATTCAACGCCTTTATTTTATTTTTATTGCGCTACGGATGCATGTTTATGAAGAAATAAAAGAATGAGTAAATTTATGTGGTTTTAGTTTTGTGGCGTAAATTGTACAGATCGGTTAAACTTTTTAAAGACGTTTTCTTTCGTAGTTATCATTACTTTGTAGAAATTTGTAACATTTGTGATCCTGGGTAAGGTGCTAATGTATTAGAGCAGTACTAATTTGAAAGACAAATTTGAGACGCTATAATATACGCAATAGCAAAATAGTTTAAAGATAATCGTCGGACTTTTTTTTCCTACATATACATAAATTAGAATTAATTTTTAAGAATACAAATGGAAATTGGAAAGCATTTTCTTAAAAGTATTTTATAATTAATAATTAATGTGCATGGAGAAAGCAGGGCAGACGATGGATTTTAGGTTATTTTTCGATTGTGTACGGTTTTAGAGTCCCAAGTTCATTTTACAAAATGGTACCGCTCTATACACTAGCACCTTGGATATGACTGCACAGTGCATTTAGGTGGTAAGATCTAATTCGGGAGCTTTGGCGAGGATAGAATCGGCCCATAATTTCCAATAGTCCCAGGTCTAATCTGACCCATAATCGTAATACCTGCTAAAGTATTTATCTAGGAATCATATATAAACTGTCGTTTACAGAATATTTGTTTGCAAAACAAATGAATCTAGAAAATAAAGTAATCTCGTATCGTATAGAAAACATATGTAGGGTTGATATTCCATGATAGACAACGACTAAACAAATCTAATGTTTGTCTCAGACTGTCAACAAATATATCGATCTGCACTCAAATCTGTTCTCGCGTAGAAGCAACACACAATAAAATTATGGTACGCCGAAATTCGGTCAATATCTTCTTCTTCTTCTTCTTCTTCTTCTTCTTCTTCTTTTACTTTTACTTTTATTTTATTTTCTCGAAACCATTCTTTTTACTTTTAATTCATTGATCCCAACCTCATCGTAGAGTCATTCAAATATCGATTTTAATAGTAACTACCTATTAAAAACTGTTACTACCATGTAGTAACGTGTGTTAGTCGTCCCAAACCTAAATGTTCTCAAACTTCTACCTCTTTAAGAATAACTATGTTAAATGTTGACTATTGCGCAATTCGTCCATTTTTAGTAATTAAAAAGAATAACGCTTCCTTTCGAAGAGCAGCATCAAAGTGGATAGCGACTGTAATATATATATATATATATATATATATATATATATATATATATATATATATATATATATATATATATGTATATATGTATATATATGTATATATGTATATATATATATATATATATATATATATATATATAATAAAAATTACAATTAAATTTACCAAAATGATACAAGATGGTAAAATTAAAGTATATTATAAATATTAAAGAAGATATTTATAAAGTAATCTCAACCAGATGTAAAAGCTCGATAAAACCAAATAGAAGATAGAGCTTATAATAAGAGCAAATAGTTAATAAAAGATGTTAAAAAACAATTTGAAAAAGAGTTAAAAACATATTTAATCTGAAAAGGAAACACTTAATAAGTGGATAGTCCTTAATCCGCGGAGTTTCGAAGAAATACTTTCCTTCTCCTCAGAGGGTAGGAATTAGCAAAATGAATTCCTACCCTCTGATGAGAAGGAAAGTATTTCTTCGAAAATCCGCGGATTAAGGACTATCCACTTATTAAGTGTTTCCTTTTCAGATTAAATATGTTTTTAACTCTTTTTCAAA
>NC_136488.1:23428115-23435615 GCF_053919585.1 Euprymna scolopes
ATAAGTGTTAATCGGCAGATTTGAACTCAGTCACAAAACCACTCTTGATTTCGTCGACTAGCATCTTTCCTCCAGGCCATCTGTAATTAACACATGAATGGGAAGAAAATTAAATACCGATAAATGACATATCATACACAGACTGCTATTTCATTGCTTCATGCCACATCAGTGTGCTAGGTATAGCAAGCATATAAACTTCGAAACTTAGACACCACACCATTTTTTATCAATGGGTCAATGCTTATCAATATCACAGGCAACTCGAGGATAAATGTAAAAGAGATCGTCAGCTAAACGATGATCGTCACCACAAGAGGATTGGAAACAATGGGTACAACTGGCAGAAGTTTACTTAAGAGCAATTGATTATCCAAGAGGCCGGCTCAAGAATTAATACAATTTTTTCCCCAATTGGCACAATTAATTAAGCTCAATCAAAAGGCTTTAACACTTTCAGAGCATATATATGTATATCAGTAGTTTACATTCCAAAGCTATATATATATATATATATATATATATATATATATATATATATATATATATATATATATATATATATATATATATAGTAATTTATAAAATATATATATTTATAAATTACTAACAAGCTCTACCTACGTATTGAGCACTTTTGATTTACGCATAAATCTATGATTTCGTATATTAATTTTATGTGAGTAAATGAAGTAGTTATATATATATATATATATATATATATATATATATATATATATATATATATATATATATATATATATATATATATATATTCCTTTTATATTATTTTATTTTGTCTTACACGTGTAATAGTGTACGGACATCAAACAACTCGACAGAGACAGTTAATATTTTCCTCGGTAAAAACAAGCAGTTCCAAAGTTTCTTTTTGCATGCGTCATTTATTCATGTAGAGAAAAACAAACAATATGTATTCAACATTAATAATCTTATGCAAGCAAAAAAAAAAAAAAAAAAAAAAAAAATGCGGGCCTTCACAAGAAACGCCGTTCAGAAGACAAACAATTCCCACTGCTAAAAACAACAACAACAACAGAAAAAAAAAAATAAATAAAAATAAACATTCCCCTCATCCGTAGTTATAGTGATCACGGTATTATCCTATATATGAATTATTGTTGAGACGATTAATCTGAACCGGAATCGCGAATAAGAAAAATAAGAACTTTTGGGGGTGCCGGAATCAGTATTGGATTTGGACAAAATTTAGACTGAATACCGATTCCAAAAACGATTCTTGAAATATTTTTTGAAATTCAATTTTAAATTGCTTGTATTAATAATAAATATTTTTTAAACTATCCTTAAAACTAAAATCTATAAGTCTTCATAACATAGAAATACAAGGTAAATTTATTTTATTTACGCAAAAAAAAAAAAAAAAAAAAAAATTTGAGACATATTGAAATACCTAATTAATATGAATTGTGTATTTTCACTCCTATCTTTAGTTCCAATTTAAAAAATTTTTTTTTTTTTTTTTTTTTTTTTTATTCATGTCTGTATTTCTTACTTAAGAAGATTTAGGAATTCTCTCGGCGCCAAACAGTAAAATGATCCGTCATTTTCGTTCTGAAGCGAGATCCCCCATTCTCTCACCTGTCTGTATACTGATTGCTAAACACATTATTTAAACATATAAAACGCTGTTTGGGGTGGAGATGGAAAGTAATAAAACGCCGGTCAAATAATAAATGATTGATATTTATATGATTGAAATCATTTGGTGGTTTCTGTTCCACTGACGAGATCCGCGTGAAAGACGGTGAAAAGTTGCCAACATTAAAATGTAAGTTTATTTTCAAAACTATTTTAAAGACATTTTAAATGTGATTTATGAATTAAATTTAATTACTAACATGTTTTTTTTTTATCAAGTTTTGTTTTATATTTGAAGTTATATTTTAATGTATCTTCGTAAAAATTAAGTATATTCTTTTATTGCATAAGAATTTCTAAGTGTTATTGTAGATCAATAATCTGCTAAATCACTACTCCAAATTAAGACGAGATTCTACTCTTTTAAGCGGTTACGTGTTAACACCCAGAAAACTTAGCGGAAAGAAAAAAGATCAATTATTTGAGAATTTAGATTTGGAGATAAGTTTCACATATTGATCTAATGTGAAATGAGCTTCCATTTCCGAGATATTCTAGTATTTTAGAATATTTAACATAAACATTGCTGTTTTTCTCTGGGATATAAATTTTGTACGTTTTAATTTTTGTGTGTTGGGGGATTACACTTTTTCTTTTTTGCATAGTTTTACGACCTTGCCAGTCGGACATAGAGTAGTAAAAATAATGAATTAACATCCCTTAGAATAAGCAAAGAAATGATGATCATTGTACGTTAAATTTATATACAAAACTTATCTCCTCCTCTAAGTTCTAAAATAATTAATTTCTTCTTTTCACTAAGTTTTCCAATGTATCTACACATACATACCTAAAAAAGTAAAACTTCCTATTTGGGGGCTTTTGGGCTGAGTGTATTAATCTACAAATTTGTAATTATCATTTAGTAGTATTACTTCTTTTTACAGTAAAACAAATCAATCTACTACATATATCTTATATTGACAGTAGCATAACCGATCAAATCTTTATAATTAAGGTAAAACATGAACATTCTTTCGTAGAACGAACGTAGAGAATAGTTAACTATGTAGGCTAGCCCCGTTCTTCTCATGCTAAACATGGTTTTCTAAATACTAAGCATATCATTTAAAAACTCCTTCTTTAAATAGGAAGGTGTTTTGTGTATTATTCTGTTCCCCTGCCATTTTATTTTATATATTAATCGTCAATTATTTTTAAATTGCATTTTGTCAATTAACGATGAATTAATGTAAATCGACTTTGTTGTAAAAAGAGAAATAAATCTTTGGTTTCTTTACTATTTAATTACAAGGAAAACAGTTGAAAGACCTACTCGTGTAGTATACACTCCTCTAAGTTTATTTTTTTGTTTCCGAAAATATACGCAAACATTAAGCGAGGGTGTTACAGTAATTTAAAATGAAAAAACACCAAATCTTTTTTTAGAAATTTAAAAAGAATCGGAATCGGTAATTGTATCATAATCGGGAAAACATTTGGAATCGTCCTATCACTTATATATATATATATATATATATATATATATATATATATATATATATATATATATATATATATATATATATATACTAACAAAAGTACCCGTCGTTGACTGGGTTCAAAAACAGCCTACAGAAAATGAACTCTGATTTATGAAAGTATGATAGCTTATGAAAAGGAAGGGTTGTAAAGAGATAGCTTCGAATTTGGGGGTATCAAAACCAAAGCAAAATATGATGAAAGTAAACATAAAATAGATAAACTCCATAATTTATTATACCATACCTGTTCACACTGAAACACTTATAACAATATTCTGTGGATCTATATTAAAAAAAACTTGTTAAACTTTGTGACATATTTCCATTCTATGGAGGCCAGGCGTGAACGAACACCCCATAATTTTATTATACCATATTTCTTCAAACTGAAACATAATTATCAAATTATACTTATGCAGATAGATATGAAAAGTTTTTATTAAAGTTTGTGCCTATTTCCATTCTATGGGGGTCAGGCGTGAATGAACACTCCATAATTTTATTATACTATATTTCTTCAAACTGAAACATAATTATCAAAGTATATTTACACAGATAGATATGAAAAGTCTTTATTAAAGTTTGTGCCTATTTCCATTCTATGGAGGCCAGGCGCGAACGCAGACCTCACAATTTTATTATACCATTCCCATTTAAGTTGAAACATACTTATCAAAGTATTATTATGTACATATATATCAAAAACCCTTTTAAACGTTTTTGTTTATTTTTAAATTTTTTATTTCCATACTTTGTGAACTAGGCGCGTACGCATACTCCAAAATTTTAATGAATCATCATTATGTCAGATCAAACATCCTCATTCCTGTGTCTCGATACATCTTCTATCATTATATGTGATCAGTTTTCTATAATAGTCAACCATATAGGAGCCTATTCGTGACCAGACACACACAGACGTTCAGCTTTATATATATATATATAATATGTGTGTGTGTGTGCGTGTCAAAGACAAGATGCAAGCAAGCAAGGTCCACAGAATTTTATAATGGTATTGATTAAGAAAGGTAATAAAACAGACGGTGGCTAAGGAGTTAACAATGTGGACTGAAACTTGGGTGTGCCAAGTTCGAACCAGTTAAGAAAAAAAAATGTTTCATCCAATGTTAGTAGACGCAGATGAAATGTGAACAAATTCCGCAGAATCTTCCAGTTTTTTTTCTAATGCCTAGAAATACTTGATGCTTCGCCAAAGCTATTAAGGGTATTTTTTTTAATCGTGACAAGGGTATTTTTATCGTGACGCCATCACTAGATGGGTTGCCTACCACAGTTTAAGAGAGGCCCATCTACCTTGGAGAGAAGGATAGACCACGCCAGTTTGCCAACCTGGTATTTTACCTCACGGTACATACAGCGCCTCATCTTCCCAAATGGTCACCCATTTGGTACTGGCCAGGCTCAACGTTGCTTAACACTAGTGATCTGGCAAGAACCTGTGTTTCAGTGTGACTATGCCATATTTCCAGTTTAATCCATGGAAACATTTTCGATAATAATCCAGAATATGATCCCAGGTTGTGTCGGCATATTGGTGCAAATTGTGATAAGCAGCTGGAAATGTTGGAAGAAGCCATGTGAATAACAGTTAACATCTCTCTTTGAGTCTGGGAGTACCGCTGTTCTACGTCTGTAAGGGCACGACTTGCATAATATTAATACCATCATATTCTGTGATAGAACTGCACCTAATCCAACTGGGCTTGCACCTACAACTGGGCTTGCACCTTGTTGGTGTTTTATTTTTTTTTTTATTTTTTTTTTTTTTGTCAAAGTATGCCATGATTCTGCTCAGAGCTTCCTTCAGATAGATTCAAAATAAACTTCATAGCCTTATAGGGGATGTCCTTTTCTCTTCCCTGCAACTTCTTTCTCACAGAAGAGATGTTGCGAGTTTGTCTCTGCTTTATCGTTATTTCCATGGCAAGTGCTCGACTGAGCTGCAATCTATGGCCCCCCCTCGCTAAACACTCACAAGAAACACTCGTCTATCTGAAAACACTATTAATAATTCCCCCCACTCTTTATCTGTGCCTGAACCTAAACGTAGATTTCATGAACAAAACTTCTTTCTTAGACCTGTACGCCCATGGAACTGTCTCCCGTTTTCCTGTTTTCCAGCTGACTATAATATGGTTGTCTTCAAGTCCAACGTAAACAAGTTCTTGATGAGCCATTCTACTTAAGTTAACAAATTCACTGAATTTCCATGACCAACAATAACTATATTTTCCAATTTTACTAATGTATACTTTAACCCTTATCCTCGAATAGCCTCTGGGCCTTGATAAGTGGTGATTTCTAGGTAATATATATATATATATATATATATATATATATATATATATATATATATATATATTAGTGATGGAATCTTACAATTTATTCCTTTAATTACGTTGACATTTACAATTCTTGACAGCAAATGTTTTGCAGGGCAAAATTATTCATTTAATCATTATAGCAATCAATGAATCTATTTTGCCTTTAACTCATCAGAAGAAATATCAACTATCAATCCACCAAAAGAAAATTAAATGCATTTGAGTTTGATTACAAAATCCAGAAAATAGATTAATGTTTGAAAGGAATAAATTGTAAGATGGCTAACCTCATGAAATTTGGAATATAGACTTGTGTCTTTTGTTTCTTAAATGCTCTGCAATTACATTGAGATTAATAATTAAGGATTAGTATCTAAAAAAATGTGAAATATAATTGAAAACATTATATTTCTAACGAAATATATATATATATATATATATATAAGATTGTAAATTTTATTTTACATGAATTTATTGTTCCACAGGCTACTCAAATAAGATAAATTGAGATTTCCTTAATCCGATGAGTTTCAAAGAAATGCGTTCTTCTCATCAGGGGAAAGATATTAGCAAATGAATATATATATATATATATATATATATATATATATATATATATATATATATATGTGTGTGTGTGTGTATGTGTGTGGATATGTATATATATAAATATAAATGTTATATATATGTACATATGTGTTGTGTGTATATATATATATATATATATATATATATGTATATATACAACACATATGTACATATATATATATATATATATATATATATACACATATATATATATATTTTATTTCTCTCTCTTTCTCTCTCTCTCTCTATATATATAGGTTCAGAGTGAGATGTGTGGGCATATGTACATATGTGTGTGTATATATATATATATATATATATATATATATATATATATATATATATATATATATATATATAAACATGTGTGTATAACAGAGAAGAAAACGTATACAGGTGCACATAAACACACAGACACACATACATATCGCGATGTACGCATTACATACGGCAATCAACTGCGTAAACGAACATGTGAGCGAACGAATGAAAGAATGATGGACGAATTATCAACGAAAGAGTAGAATGAAGGAATGAGCGAAGAATATACTCGATTATTGACTGCGGCAAGAAAACCCGTATGACCTTTGAACTTGTCGTCATTGGCACAACAGGCGCGTTTCATCATCGGGGTGTACGAGATTCGCAGATCCGTCCGGATTTTACACTTGTCTGTCATTTGGTTTAGTCGGATCCCAGCTTCAAAGGTAAAAACAAACAAAAAATATTCTTGCATCTGGAGGGGGGGCACCCACACAAAAGCCATAATCATAACATAAAAAAACATCCACTGTCCATACATATGAAAAAAAAAAAAAAAGCAGAAACTTCAAAAACGTATGCTTAGAAATAGGAATTTAGATTTGAAACCAGGGTGTAATCATAATGAGTAGAACATGTAAACTACTTCGGAATAAGATTTTTAAAAATGGAGAGCTCTAAATACCAAGTGGAGATAATTTATTCCTTTTTCGCAACATTCCGCAAATGATAAATCCATAATGATGCGCTACTGATAAAAAAAAAATTCTAATGTAAATAAAATATCAATATTATGACTGCTGCCAATACAAATAACGTATATATATATATATATATATATATATATATATATATATATATATATATATATATATATATATATATATATATATTTCCAAACATAGGTATATTTATAATTGTATACATGCATATTCATCTATGCATACATGTACAGATGGATAGATAGATATGTGAAGTTAATTTTCACCTATTTATTTTGAAAGTACTGTGTGTGTGTGTGTGTGTGTGTGTGTGTGTGTGTGTGTGTGTGTGTGTGTGTGTTAGGTTTGTACGTGTATATCTTTTTAGCTAATTTTATCGCTTAGAAAGGAGCTGACACCGAAAATGTACCCTATCCC